>NC_139591.1:6517198-7042198 GCF_946808225.1 Silurus aristotelis
TCTCTCTCTCTCTCTCTCTCTCTCTCTGTCTTGTTCTCTCTCTCTCATTCTTTCTCTGTGTGTGTGTGTCATCCTTTCTCTCTTACCATCATCACATGTTATCAGCTAAGTAGATTACTTGACAGCAAACTGATGAATATGCATCAGCTATTTGTACCCACTAACATCTAATGACTTTATAGCCACCAGCGCAGTTTCAGAGGCAGACAGCAACGTGAGTGTGACGACAATCCGGCTAACCAGCTGATGCATGCACACTGGCTCGATCTGGATCTGCATGTTTCTAAATGAATCTCCATTGCCCGAATAGAAACTTGATTTATTTGTGCTAGCAGAGGAAATTGTAATGGCTTATGGGATCCGGTGAGTATTAGGGACAGCTGCTTGTCATGGCCACAGTGTCACAGGCTAATAGCATACGCACAAACGCCAAATGATCTCTCCGGATCCGTCCAGCTGCCCGCTTCCGAACCATGTAATTGACACAGAGACTTATTAGTGAGAAAGACAGAGGGGCTAGCGTTTGTGCACGAAGGCACTTAGAGATCTTCGCTTTTCAAAGGCATGTTTATATTACACCAAACTGTGAAGTCGTAATATGAGTCAGAGTCAAATCATCTTCCGTCTTTATAAATAAAGAAAGCAATTCAGTATCATTCAGCAAGCACATTTTACTTTTTAATTCGATTCATTTTTGTTTGTATAGCGCTTTTAACAATGATCATTGTCTCAAAGCAGCTTTACACAGATAATGCGGTGATAAAGAATGAATAAGATTGATCTTTATAAATGTAAGTTTGTCCCTGACGAGCGAGTCGGTGGCGGCCACGGCAAGGGAAAACTCTCCGAGACGGCGTAAGGAGGAAACTTTAAAAGAAACCAGACTCAAGAGGAAACCCATCCTCATCTGGGTAGCACCGAATGCCCATTTATTACAGCTAAACGAAGTTGAGGTGTGAAGTGATGGTGAGCAGATGCAAACTGTAGTCCTGTGATAGTGTAGCAGACTGTTGACATTAACTACAGTCCAAATCCAAATCCTCAAAGCTTCTGTTCTTACTCCGTTCTTCCAAATGTCTACTTGTCCTTTTAAAACGAAAGCTATCAATTTATTATAATAGTACATGAATAAACATACATTAATACCTGTACATTTGAATAAACTAATGATTAGTGCAGACCTAACCTTAACTATAATGTAAGTTTTAAGAATTCATGTGTAAATAAGGACTTCCTTAAACACATGCTTGTTAGTTGAGTTTAAATATCAGGGTAAACTACACAATATGGAGCAAAGTTTTGGGATAACTGACTTTTCCCCAAACCGTTACCCAAGTGTTGGAGGAACACGGTTGTATAAGGTGTCTTTGTATGCGGTAGCATAAACTTCCCTTCACTTGAACGAGGAGACCCAAACCTATCCTAGCATAACAATGCCCCAGTTCACAAAGCCAGCTCTATTAAGATTTGGTTTACATGGTTTGGAGAAAAATATCTTCAGTGGCCTGCTATATATTTCTGACCTCGACCCTGTTGAACATCTTTGGGATGAATTGGAACACTGACTGCACCCCAGGCCTCCTCACCTCACCTACATCAGTACCTGAATTTGCTGACTGAACACAAATCTCCACAAGCACACTCCAAAATCTAGTGGAATAACCAAGAAGATCCTAGAAGAGTGGGGGTTTTTAGAACAGCAAATGGGTACCAAATGAGGAACCGGGTGTTACCAATCTCATTGTCAGGGATACACAAACTTGTGTCCATATAGTGTATATTAAATATGATCCACAAAAATAAGAATTCACTGATGTCACTGGACAGCACAAAAAAAATTGTGATGTCTAGAAGACTGGGTCAGAGCATCTCCACAACTGCAGCTCTTGTGGGCTGTTCCTGGTCTGCAGTGGTCAGTATCTATTAAAAGTGGTACAAGGAAGTAACACTGGTGACAGGGTCATGGGTGGGCAAGGCTCATTAATGCACGTTGGGAGCAAAGGCTGGTCCGTGTGGTCTGATCCAACAGACGAGCTCCTGTAAATCAAATTGCTGAAGAAGTTCAAGCTGTTATTGCTCGACAGGTCACAAATGTTTTGGCAGCAAAAGGGGGACCAACACAAAATTAGGCAGATGGTCATAAAGTTGTGCCTGTTTGATGTATATATTAATTAGTACATGTATAGAAATAATAGTATATATATATATATATATATATATATATATATATATATATATATATATATATATATATATATATATATATATATATATATATATATAAACATATATACTCATCATCAGGTAATATTTTCAGGTAAGTTTTAATTTAGGTATTAAATGAATGAATGAACTTTTAAGGACTGTTATTGTAAATAGTTAGCAATAAAAAAGCAGTCTCCAACACTGATTATATTCAACGATGAGACTAGACTGCATTGTGTTCAGCAAATGCCCTATATTCACACCATCACACCAGGCTTTTAAGTAATCTTGCCCCTGTTGAGGCTCAGCAGTGGTAAGGGCTTTTCGTCGAGAGTGCACTCATCAAGTGCGGAATAATTCTCTTATAGCATGCATAATTGAAAAGTCTGGCAGAGCTTATTGTTGGGACAGGAAAATATTGACAAGCTGCTTGTCTGATGATGTGTTTTCACATCAGGGGACTAGACAGTTAAAACAATAAAGGCAATCTATTGTCTATACACAGACCTCCTTCAGAGAAACACACCTCATTTTTCACTATTAACCTCTATGCTCTATCAGTCTGAGTCCATGAAGCTTCTGATTTTCTAAACTTTTCTTTCCACAAGCTTCAGAATCTTGAAGTTTGGGATCAGTGCTTGTGATTCGGAGAAACCGCTGTGGCGACCCCTAATAGGAGAAGCCGAAAGAAAGTTTTTATATTTTTTTATTTAAGATTTAGCAAATTAACTGTTTTGAATATTACTACCAAAATGTTAAACCTTTTTGTGTCAAAGTTGTGAATAAAGAGCAGAGCATAGCATAGCATAGTAGTTAGCGGATCTATGGTTTCCTCATAAAAATATAATGATAGGTGGGGTGGGTACTCTGTGATGGACTGGATCCCCGATCCTGTGTATTTTTCTGCCTCAATAACTGATTAAGATGTTAGACAGTCAGATAACCTCATCTAATTAAAGTAGGCCTTGGCCACATTTAATCCTGACAGGACACGAGGCTCTCGAGCACAATGTCCTAGTGACAAAGGCCATCCCTTTAGTTTATACATATACCAATGCATTTGTACAAACTGTCAATCCAGTCAGTTAGTTGATAGATTGGTTGCCAGTTACCTGAAATACAAACAATTGTCTTTGTAATTAACAATAATGCACATGCACAGTTTTGTATCGGCAGAAAGCAGGTAATTAAAAAACTTGGATGTGGAGGTGCATCTTGAACATTTGCTTTTATTATAACCTCCACTCTTTTGTGAAGATGTTCCACTAGATTTTACAGTTGCTTAAGTTGATTTGTGCTCATTGATTTGTGCCACAAGGGTGTTAGTAAAGTCTGGTACTGATGTAGTTTGAGGAGGCCTGGGGTACAGTCAGGTTTTCCAATTCATCTCTTAGGTGTTCAATAGGGATGATGTCAGAGCTCTTCAGCTGGCCAGTCAAGATATTCTACTCCAATCCATGTAAACCATATCTTCCTTTAGCCTGCTTTGTGCTCAGGGACAGTGTCATGCTGGAACAGGTCTTGGTTTCATAATTCAAGTCAAGGGAACATTTGATATTTAATGCTACAGCATCCAAAGACATCCTGTATAAAATGCCTCCAAATTTGTGCTAACAGTTTGCTGGAAGATCCACATATTGCTGGAAAAGTCAGTTTACCCAATGCTTTTGTATATCTTTAAGAACTATTACTGACGTTTAGAGACTAAATGAAGAATTAGAGAATACAGGTTGTAGGTGTTGCCTACTTACACACACACACACACACACACACACACACACACACACACACACACACACACACACACACACACACACACACACACACACACACAGTTCTGCAAACACAGTGATCACTGTGAGTTGATTGTGCCAGTGATCATTGTGTTTGCAGAGCACTGCAGTGTGTGTATATGTGTGTGTGTTCAGAGGTGCTTGGTGGGCCACCAGATGGCAGATCTGTTTGATCAAGAGTAAGTGCACACAAGAGAAAACATTTAATATTATGCTTTTTTTTACTTCAGATTCGCAAAAGAAAATCATTTGTTTGTTAGAAAAGTTTTCCAGTGAAACAGAAACAGATTTGCCCCACTTTCAGTAAAAAAAAAAAAAAAACTGCTCAGGTTTGCCCACTGAGTGTGAATCAATTTTAAATGACTTCGAGGTGTGTTTTATCACCTGCATACACTAAAGACCGAATGTGTGTCTCGATGTACCCGAGCTGGTCTTATGCACATTTATTCACTCAGCATTTTTTGGCTAGGTTTTAGATTGTGTGTGTGTGTGTGTGTGTGTGTGTGTGTGTGTGTGTGTGTGTGTGTGTGTGTCTCATCAGTGCTTGAATAGCTGCTGTGCTGCCCCCCACACATAGACACACACGGTTGTGTTTATTCATTCATCCTGAGTGTTTTGAGTTAAGATTTTCCAATTTCGAATAATTTACGATAAGTATATATCGTAGTATATGTTAGTATATATTTTTAAGCAAATATATATTAATAAGTCTATAAGTTTTCAGAGATTACCCTCAGAGATTTTCAGAGATTGGCACAAATTAGCACGTGCCCGCCCATAGCGCTAGTCGCCTCAAAACGCGTGCTGCCTTGCAATGCTAAATGCTAAAAAATGTAGCCATGTGTTCTTGTTTGTTTTAATGTTTTTTCTGTCACAGATGTTTTGTTTTCATTCATATCGTGTCTCCACCCATGTCTTGTTATTGGTGGAATTATATACATAACAAAAAAGTGAACTGAAAATATGACATATTGTAGGTTCTTCAAAGTAGGCATCAAGAGAATGCCAAGAGTGTGCAAAGCAGTAATCTAAGCAAAAGGTGGCTACTTTGAAGAACCTACAATATGACATATTTTCAGTTGTTTCACACTTTTTTGTTATGTATATAATTCCACATGTGTTAATTCATATTTTTGATGCCTTCAGTGTGACTCTACAATTTTCATAGTCATGAAAATAAAGAAAACTCTTTGAATGAGCAGGTGTGTCCAAACTGTACTGTATATATATATATATATATATATATATATATATATAGTATACCCCTGTATACAAAGAAAGCTCTATGAACATATCGTTTACATCGGTTGGAGTGGAAGATCTTGAGTGGCCTCCAATTGAGCTCTGGACATTAACTCTACTGAACAACTTTGGACCATCTAAATCAGTACCTGACTTTACTAACACCCTTGTGGCTGAATAAGCACAAATCTCCACAAGCAAATTCCAAAGACTAGTGGACCATCTTCCCAGAAAAATGGAGCTTACAGCAAATAGGAACAAAATGTGGAACAGGATGTTCAGGATTTAATACTACATTTGAAAGTCATTTAAAAAGGTTTTTGTAGACTGTTTTTCATATTGAATTAAGTGATTTGTGTTACATTATTGTGTTTTATATTGCACTTGTCTCTGTGCAAAGCCGAAGAACGGTTTTAAAACTCGTTGAAAAGGTTTAAGAAGGATTAACTTTTTTTAACGCCTACTTAAAACCCTTGGTATCGACTGGTTTGAAGGTTATCCTGGGTAAGTAAATGTCATGTCATCAATGGGGTCTGAATTTTTTCTTATACGCGCCTTTCTGAAACGCATTTGTTTACTCTAGCGATGTTTCTGGCTGCAGTGCTGTTACACATCCTGCACACTCCTTTTGTTTTCTGGATTTTTAGCGAACGCTTCGGGGAGATTTCTCAGGTGCTTAAACTGATTCATCTTTCCTTAGCATGTCTTTGCATATTTCACAAACAACTGATTTTGTTTTGTGTCTGTCAGTTTGTGTGTAGAATTCACCTGCTCCAATATTTCCAATGTCGAATCTTTAGGCTGTGTCAGATTGAACAAGAAGGAAACATAAGATAAGGAAATGCCTACTCTTGGTTTTTAGTGAGGTTTTTTTTCCATGTGTCTGTTAGGGAAAACATTATTCCAGCAAATAGCTGAGAGATTGTGTTTACATTCCCAATACTAACAATATCACATTTTAATAATTTTTAAGCAATTTCTTTGCCATATTGCCCACCCCTAATTAGCATTCTATTCTTGATCTGAATAATCTCCCAGATTCTGATGTTTTGGCAGCATTACACATACTTTTAGGTACAATGGATGTTTTGTATTTAAATGCATTTGAAGTCACCAGAGTGAGACTCTGTTGCAGACATATATATATATATATATATATATATATATATATATATATATATATATATATATATATATATATATATATATATTAATATATACTAATAATTTATCACACACAGACTGATATATTTTAAGTGTTTATTTCTTTTAATTTTGATAATTATGGCTTACTGATAATGAAAAGCGAAAAAGTATCTCAGAAAATTTAAATATTGTGAAAAAGTGATATTATTAGAGACTCGTGGTGTCACACTCTAATCAGCTCATTAAATCCAAACACCTGCAAAGGTTTTCTGAACCTTTAAATGGTGTCTCAGTCTGGTTCAGGCTACACAATAATGGGGGAAGACTGCTGACTTGACAGTTGTCCAGAAGACGATCATTGACACCCTGCACATGGAGGTTTAGACACAAAAGGTTATCGCTAAAGAAGCTGCTGTTCACAGAGTGCTGTATGCAGGCACATTAATGGAAAGTTAAATGGAAGGACAAAATGTGGTAGAAAAAGGTGAAACAAAGCCCATTCAACTGACGCATTCCCTGTGTCAAGCCACTCCTGAACCAGAGACAATGTCAGAGGTGTCTTACCTCGGCAAAGGACAAAAAGGACTGGACTGTTGCTCAGTGGGCCAAAGTCGTCTTTTCAGATGAAAGGAAGGAAAATTTTGCATTTCATTTAGAAATCAAGGTCCCATAGTCTGGAAAAAAAAAAAAAAAAAAGGAGAGGCACAGAATCCAAGCTGCTTGAGGTCCAGTTTAAAGTTTGCAGTCACTGGTGGTTTGCGGTGTCATGTCATCTGCTGGTTTTGGTCCACTGTGTTTTATCAAGTCCAAGATCAGCACAGCCGTCCACCAGGAAGTTTTAGAGCACTTCATGCTTCCCTCTGCTGACCAGCTTTATGGAGATGCTGATTTCATTTTCCAGCAGGATTTGGCACCTGCCCACACTGCCCAAAGTACCAAAAGTTGGTTGAATGACTATAGTAAAGGTGTGTTTGACTGGCCAGCAAACTCACCAGACCTGAACCCCATAGAGGATCTATGGAGTATTGTAAAGAGAATAAGTAGAGACGAGACCAAAAAATGCTGATGAGCTGAAGGCCACTGTCAAAGAAACCTGGTCTTCCATACCACCTCAGCAGTGCCACAGACTGATCACCTTCATGCCACGTCGAATTGAGGCAGTTAAACAGTAAATGTATACCTAGAGCTCATATACAGTAAATGAACATACTTTCCAGAAGGCCAACAATTCACTAAAAAGCTTTTTTTTTATTGGTCTCATGAAGTATTCTAATTTTTTTTAGATTGAATTGGTGGGTTTTTGTTAATGTAAGCTAAAATCATCTAAAATTAAAATAAATAAACACTTAAAATATATCAGTCTGGGTGTAATGAATCTATATAATATACAAGTTTCACTTTTTGTATTGAGTTACAAAAATAAATCAAATTTTTTATGATTTATTGAATATTTATTGAATAATATATTCAATATTTATATATCAGTTGCTCATCGTTGCCTAAAATTTTAATTATACAGTATGTTACGTATGAAAGCAAATCAATGGCTGGGAAAAGTTTTATTCAAAAATAGTCAAATGTGTTTATAATAAGTGGAAATTTTATCCCAAAAGATGACAATTTAAAAGTAACAAAGTCAGAATGTTTCTTTTTTTTGGTAATTAATAACCAAATACGTTTGCAATTAAACTGCATTTTATAAACAACCCAGACTCTCTGTGTAATATTGTAACATCTGCTGCCAGCATTGTGTCCGTGTCATCGGGTTTTCAGGAGAAAACTAATTATTTTTGGCATATGTTAGTAATGGACTGCTTCTATCCGTAAGAAATGAACTAAGAACCCTGATTTATTAAAGCTTTCTTTGTGCATTCATGTGCAAACTTGACACATTTAATGACAAGGTCTCAAAAGGACTACGTCTGTCAAATGAGAAAAACGTGCCTTTGGTATGTTAGCTTTAATAAATTTGAGACCTTTCTACCGAAAGGTGTGAAATATAGGGCAGTCTATGCATATAGATTAATTTAGCTCTCATGGTGTGATGTACACAGTGTGCAAATTAGCATGATCCAAGGACAGGTGAAAGAACGTTTCATCTTTTTTTCTTGTATATAAAAATATAGCATTTAATAGATGTCTTTTAATACAGATATCACATAGAATTTATAAAACAGCTTATTAAAATGTGGTGTATATCATGGCAGAATGGTTATATACATTATATAGTATGGTATGTGCAGTGTAGTGTATGATTCTACTATCCACATACATGTACTGGAAGCAGTGCAGCCAAGAAAATCGCTACGATATGAAGAGAATAAATGGTTGGGAATAAATGAATACAATTTCATGGAACAAATATCAGAATTTAGGTCGTAAATGTAGGTCAGTGCTTGTGATAGTGTTTAGGCCAGCAGAGAATGCTTTCCTGGCCCTGACCGCCCACCAATGGATGAAACTCTTTTTGAGTCTGCTGGTGCAACAGCAAAGATTTCTGTAGCATTAGCCAGATAGTAGAGAGTAAACAGAGCATGGTTGTGCTGAGAGATGTCTTTGACCATAAAAATGTTTTCAATGACACCTTATAAACAGAGCATACATTTAAAATTTGCATTGTATTTTAAAACAGACTGTATTTTAACTTTACTGAGACTGCTATCTATCTATCTATCTATCTATCTATCTATCTATCTATCTATCTATCTATCTATCTGTCTGTCTGTCTGTCTGTCTGTCTGTCTGTCTGTCTGTCTGTCTGTCTGTCTGTCTGTCTGTCTGTCTGTCTGTCTGTCTGTCTGTCTGCCTGCCTGCCTGCCTGCCTGCCTGCCTGTCTGGCTGGCTGGCTGTCTGGCTGTCTGGCTGTCTGTCTGGCTGTCTGTCTGGCTGTATATATGCATTTCTCTTAAGCTGCTTTGTATCCATGTCCATTGTAACAGTGCTAGCACACTTCTGCATTTTCTCAAGTTTATGCAGCTATTTGTTACTGTGTTCGTCATTGACTACGCAGATCTCCTGATGTAAGAGCTATAAAAACTATCAAATAAATAATAAAATATACTAAAACAAATAGAAATATTCGAAATAATGTAGACAATATTTTGTATTAAGTAATAAAAAAGAATACAAATTAATAAAAAAACAAAAAAAAAAAAATCACTTAAATAAATTCATTGGCCTGAGTCCAGTGCCCATCATGTAGACTCAGAACAAATTTCACTTTAAACACAGGTTTGTTCGTATCCGCAAAAGTTCCTAAAGTAAATGTTCCTAAAGTGGGGAGCGTTTATACACCCCTTTGTGTTCGTTTGTGTCATATACCATGTTTTTTGTTTCTCGCCGTCACGGCTTTGCTCTCGCGCTGATTTCTCGTTCTCGTCTAGCCCAGTTTATGTTGTTAAGCAGTTTTCTGATTACGTTTTGAAATTTAAATGAGATCTGAATTTGTCTGCCTGTTTATTTAACAAACCGTTTTCTTTTACCACGATTGAATCCATCTCGGCTCGTTCACACAGGATCTGCTTCAAAAGCACTATACAAATAAACTTTAAGGGAATTGAAAGAGCATGTTAATAAAAGACAAAAACCTCTTCTAATGTGTGAGAGTCGTCTATGTTGTAAAGTGAGAAACACTGAAAACACATTGTCCAATTTAAAAAAAAGTATATTAACTGTTTTGTAATAAATTGTCTGCCATTTTATGTCATTATAGCCATTATGCTAATTTGGACAACTCAATGGGTTCAAATTGACCGAGCATGCTCTCGAATGCATTAGTAACCAACAAATATTTACTCACTTTGACACACATAAAGCATGTGCATTATTAGCAATGTAGCGTTTCTTTAGCTCAAGGATTCAAGCCACTGACAGATATTCGAGTGTCGACACGACCCACTGCACCCCAGTGCCGGCCATTCATGCAGGCATTCAATAAAACTTACTTTTGGCATGGGCACTACTGTAACTGAACATGCAATTAAGTAAAATGTGCACATAAATTAGCACTTGCTAATTTGGATCTTAATAAATCCCAAAGTCCCAGTTTGGACAATGGGAGCAAAATTTTAATAAATAAACATTAAATGTAATAAATGTGTGTGTGTGTTTGTGCAGCCTGGTACTTCTAGTGCAGCTAAAAATGATGCAAAAGAACCTCCATGAGAAAAGATTGGAGTCCATAGTGACCATGAATTTGTTGGATTGGAAAATTAGTTGGGGAATTTCGAATAGTGGCCACATAACAAGCTTTTAGTTGATTACTTGTGCCACAAGGATAGACACACACTGTGCTTCTTTCACACAGACATGCATAAGCTCACAGTGTATCTGACTTACAGTTGCAGACTGTACAATGAACTAAATATGTATGGCATTAAACATCTCGCCCTGACCAGGGGGCCATGGGTAGTTAATAGACACACTGATTGGGATGACTGGAGGTACTGTAGCTTTATTACTTCATTAACCAGGCAGCAAACATTTGTCAAGCAAATAGGCCTATTCAACACCCTGCTGTTCACTCCTTACCCTCTATTGCTGCAGGATAATCAATGTTAACCGGAGATGTGGGCCATCAGCGCGGGCACGTGGTTATTGCATAGATTGAGTGGACTTTCCAGACTCGGCTATTTATAGTCCTGCCTGATGCCAGTAGTTGCTGAATGGGAAGTAATTTACACAAGGAGTTGTTGATTTCTCTGGGGAAGACTTCCATTGTTAACACAGGGAGTGTGCTGGTGATTTGTCTGACGTGAGGCAATCAGACAGTAGTTAGACCTTATTAGCTTTTCCTAAATCACATTTAGAATTGTAGTAAGTTGAAGAGGGGCATTAGGATCTAGGGATTCTTGCAGGCCACTGGACAACAGTAACCCTACTGCCCCAGAGGACAATTAATAGCCAATTATAAGAAATGTAGACAAACCATTTTGGCCTATAGAAAACATGCATGAAACCCATCATGTTTATTATATAGAAGATGCTTTTAGCTATTTAATGGTTCTAACTAAATGCTCAGATCACAATGTTGTTTTCTGAAGAGTTAATAATTCCATAATACCATTACGCATATGGGAGGATTTCAGTTTCCGTTTTCAGTATATTTAGCTGTATCTAATTACTGCTTTAAATATCTGTATCTGGCCCAAGATACAATGCAAAATACTGAAAGTCCCAACAACCCAGAGGTAGAAATGCGAGCACTGAGTTAGAAATGCAAGCATTGTCATCATGGTCTAGAAATTCTGACAGTTCATAATTGGTCTCAACTAGAGACATGCATAGAGGCTATTTTTTATACCCACTTGCACAGATATTATATCCGCTTACAGCATTTTCTAATGAACCGAGTTGGTTGCATTTCCCAATATAGAAACTAACATTTCCTAACAATCATATTACATTATATTATTATTAAAACATTGTGACACTGACCAGGCGTTTACTAAGGATGAATGAACGAACACCATTAATCAGTTCGCACTCTAATGTATAGTAATTGTTTTCACTTCGAAATAAATTTGTGGGGAAGAATATTTCAAGGAACTATAACTTTAGCTGATGTTCTTCGAGTGCTACTAGTCTGTTTGAAGTCGCTCCATTGTCTCTCTCACTGCTGCCCTATACAGTGCTCTATATACAGGATTCTATATTTTTTATATAAATATTGAATAAGGGTTCAGGTACAGACACACAACTTCTCATTTCATTGGTCTAATTGTAGTCCTGGTTTGTCCTGATTTGCCACTTTAATGGCATTTATGTAATGGATTGAATTGAATGTCTTGTGTACAATAGTAGTCTGTTGAAAATGTACTACTTACAGTTTTGTGATACTGATTGGAAATATCAGTATTGCCAAGTTTGATTGGCGGATGAATCGGTAGATGGATGGCTGGATGGATGGATGAATGGACAGATGGATAGGAAGGGTTTATAGGTTTTGTGTGATCAGCCAACTCACTATGAAATAAATATTCTGCACATATACCTACACTAAAAGCCTCAGTTATATATTTCTTCTTTCTGTAGATTTTTTTTAACTCTACCCAGCAGTATACATATTGTATCCTGAACCTTGGCTCAGGCATAACTTCTTTGGACATGTCAGTTAAACCAGTAGGTTTTTTTTTTTTAATGCTGCCATCCATTACAGATTCTCATAGCTATTTATATACACCACTTCACTTCCCCAAGCACTGTAAGCGCTTAACTCCTTATGTACTGATATGTACTCAGGCGTAAATGCATTTGTTCAGAGAATGACAGCCTCCTTCAGAAAAGGAAAAAAACAAAAACAAACATATTTGCACATTTTTATATCTGTGAATTTCATAGGCATGGAGTGTAATGAGCTCATGTTTATATATATAAGGAACATATATACTGAAGTATAAACATTACACCTAATTTAGAGTATGTTCTTTATATATTTCTGCTTTTTTTTAGTGGTGAAACATTTCAAGAGCAATGATTTAACATTAATAACATCTTGGGGAGCATTGCAAGTAGTTGCCATGGCAGCACTGAAGCGAGTAAGCTTAAGGATAAGAAAAGTCATTTGTACTTTGAAAAGTTTAGAACCCCATGGAATAAATAAAAGCCTTAAATATGAAAGAGATATGAACCAGTTTCACGCTTGTAATCATATAATCAGAAAAGCAAGCAACCAAATAACTTACTGGTTTAATAAATACTTACATACTTGCATGTTTGTTTATTGAAGCTTGTGCTTCAATACATACTTACATACTTGCTTAATTACCATACCAGACATGCTTACTTACTTACTTACTTACTTACTTACGTACTCACATACAGTATTTACATGCTTACTTATTTTCTTTCTTTTTTTATCTTTTTGCACTTGTGTACTTGCTTGTCTCTAAATAAAAGCATGTGGAGATCTGAACAACACTTTATTCCTGTATAGAATGTCTCTGCATGCTGTAGTTTATAGATTTCCCTAAACTGGATCTAAGGAGACAAAACCAAACAACACTCCTGTACATAAAATGCGGTCCATGAAGACCATGGTTTACCAAGGTTGGAGTTAAAAAATGCGAGTGTCCTGGATACAGTTCTGACCTCAACCCCAATGAACACCTTTGGGATGAACTGGAATTTCAGACCTCCTTGCCCAGAATCAATGCTTGACCTCTGTATTGCTCTTGTGGCTGAAGGAGAACAAATTAGGCAGAATCCACAATATAAAATCAGATTTAAAACACAGATGCAAGTGTACAAAGAAAAAAGAATGGACTTGCTCCAATTTACCTCGTAGCTCTTATCTTGGCTTGCACTACACCGATCCTCAACCAGTCCCATCAGTTGATGGAACAAAAATGGAACAAAAAACCAAACAACTAAATCTTTAGCAGTCTTCAAATTTACATTTGCATTTATGGCATTTTGCAGACCCCCTTATCCAGAGTGTCAACTGAGTGGTTGAGGGTTAAAGGCCTTGCTCAAAGGCCCAGCATTGGCAGGTAAGTGGTGGTGGGATTTGAAGTCACGACTTTCTGATCAGAAGTCCAGCATCTTAATCACAGAGTTACCCCTTCCCCCTTTTCTTGATCAGGTGTACACATCTATTTGGCGAAATATTGTACTTGCATTGTACTTACACCGATCAGCATAACATTATAATCACCTGCCTTATATTGTGTTGGTCCCTCTTTTGCTGCCAAAACAGTTCAGACCCATCGAGCATTAACAGCATCAACTTAGCAAGTTGAGCTACAGAAGCTCATCTGTTGGATCGGACCACACGAACCAGCCTTCGCTCCCCACATGCATTAATGAGCTTTGAACACCCATGACCCTGTCAACAGTCCACTACTGTTCCTTCCTTGGACCACTTTGATAGATACTGACCACTCCAGACCAGGAACATCCCACAAGACCGACAGTTTTGAAGATGCTCTGAAGATGTTACCCAGCCATTACAATTTGGCCCTTGGCAAACTCACTCAAATCCCATTTTTCCTTCGAGGACAAAATGTTTACTTGCAGCCTAATATATCCCACCCACTAGCAGGTACCATGATGAAGAGATAAACAGTGTCATCCACTTCACCGCTCATAATGTTCTAATGTCATAATGTTATGCGTGATCAGTGTATGTATCTGATGCTCTGATACATCTCACAGGTTCCATGACATATGACTTAGCTCAACAGCTCCTCATTGGTTCCCGGTCTCATGCATTTATGTAAATGGTGAAACGAATGAAAAAATGAAGAATGTTTTTTTTTTCATAGATTCCTTTTTTCCCACTTTTGTTTGATAACTGAAGGGAAGACAAATAGAAAATTTCATCGGAGACAATTAAAACAGAGAAGTTTGCATTTATCTTTCGCTTCATGTTTAAAACAGAGTCTGTGGCACTAATCAAAAGCAGTAGCAGGGCGTGTTAGAAAACAACAAAACGCAACTGCTTCAAATGAACGTGTCAGATTTATAACCATGAACTCAACGCTAATGATTAACCATTAAGAGCGAACTGTGTTCAGCAATAGTTTTTCTATTTTCACTTATATTAAGCTTTCTATACAAGGATGTTTATATAGGTGGAGCTTTTATGTAGTTGAAAATACCCCTGACATCGCTTCTTGGTAAATCCTTATTTGGATCGCTGAAGGTAATCCTACTATTGATGAGAGCACCATAAAGAGGACAATGTCTGCATCAACGTCAGTTTGCACACCAATATTCTCTCCACCACCAGAACGATCTAGATTTGCCCCTGCGAGAGGATTCTTGCTCGTTTTTATTGCACCAGTTTTCACTTTTCTGCATAGACAATGACTTTAGTATTGTTGTGACGTATTGCATGTGCTGTATTCTAGGTATGAATACAATATTCTCATTCTCATACAACAGTTATGAATATTCATTCTCTACACATAGTGTGCCTTACATAGATCTGCACTAATAGTTCACATATATGTGTGTATATACTTAGTGTGCTCAGATTTTGCAATTTCTTTCACCGCCTTACCCTTTGTGTGTGTGTGTGTGTGTGTATATATATATATATATATATATATATATATATATATATATATATATATATATATATATATATATATATAATGTATACTTACATATTTATCTGTACTTGTCAGTTTGCACAATTGCTTCTATCTATCTATCTATCTATCTATCTATCTATCTATCTATCTATCTATCTATCTATCTATCTATCTATCTATCTATCTATCTATCTATCTATCTATCTATCTATCTATCTATCTATCTATCTATCTATCTATCTTAGTGAGTTGTATACATGGCATTTTGTCCTTGTTTTTTCATGCTTTCACTATGATTATGGATTATTCCATAATTTGCCCTGCCTGCTACTTGTTAAATCCCTGCCGCCCATATATGCATCGATTGTTGGATTAGCACAAATAAATCTTAGCGCATACACTCCAACACCCCCCCTCCCTCCAAATGTCAAGATGGCTGAGAGACTCATAAAGTCCTAAATTGTCAGCAAGCTTCAGTTGTCAGGAGCTCCAGAAAGACGAGCTCTGACACAGATGTTGCTATCCTCCTGGGTTTAGTTTGTGCAGAAGTAGGACACTATTTGGAACATAAATCTCATATGGATACACTACTTCTGCAATTCTGCTGTCTGTCTTTTTATTTATTGTTATTTATTTATTTTTTTACATTTCGGCTGTTTACTCTGAATGAAAAATGTGATCTGAATTTCCAGATGAGCACATTCAACAGCATCTGGACACAAATTTCTTTAGTCCCCATTGAAGCATCTATGTCATTATATGACGCCAGATATTTTTAATAAATTTAGCTATGATGGGAAGATGTAAGACCTCAGCTCCCGAACATCACAGTGGCTTGGGAAATCAGAATCCTAGCATCATGGCTTCATGTCCGAGTTCATTGTCAGCCTCTTTTCCAAGCTCTTGCTTTTAAATGTGGATTCTGACAGATTTTTGCGACAACCAACATACCCCCTCCCCCCTTTTTCCCAGAGGCCGCTGCTGTTCTTTCTCTCCCTCACTTCTTAAAAGACAGGAACACTATCATTTTGTCCTTCATTTTTGTCGCTCATTCCCTTTCTCATACTTTTTCTCTGATATGGAAGCAGCTGTGTCTACAAAAGCCCCCCCATCAGGATTAAATGGACCCCTGTAGCTTTGTCTGAACAAATTGGAACACACTTTTAGGTCTCTTGGAAACAGGAATGTGAGTTCAGACAACTTCGAATCAACCGTCTATTTTCACATCACAGGCGTTCTCGAGGCCGGAAGAAAAAAGATAACCGGGGGGGGGACCTGCGGGAGTGAGAGGGCGAAGGTATGACAGGCCTTTTTTTTAAATTAACAAGAGCACTATGAGAGAGCTTTCAATGCTGCCATTGCTCACCTGTTGAGTCTACAGAAAAGAAGAGATTCAAACTTTGGTACCTGCATACATTTGGTGTAGCTCCCTATGTGGTATAATCTAATTGTGAGATCGAAAGTATTTATAGTGGGATCTAAATAAAGAATACCAAAAACAAATGTTTAAAAAAAACGGTACTAGATTTGTCAGTCTTTACACATTACACATCTTTATGAGTTTAGCAATGCCACACGCTAAAACGTAAAATACGATCCAACTTTTAGATCGCAAAAAATGGACAATATAACATGCTGTTCGAAAAAGTGTCCCCTGGTGGTCTAGTGGTTAGGATGTGGCGCTCTCACTGCTGCGGCCCGGGTTCGAGCCCCGGTCAGGGAACCAACCACTCTTAGTGCCGGCCCCAAGCCCGGGTAATGGGGAGTGTTGCATTAGGAAGGGCATCCAGCTTAAAAACATGTGCCAAATCAAACATGCGGATGATCCGCTGTGGCGACCCCTAACGGGAGAAGCCGAAAGAAAGTTTATGCTGTTCGAATAAGTCTATTTATCAAGTCAAGTTTATTTCTATAGCGCTTTTCAAACAGACATTGTCTCAAAGCAGCTTTACAGAATTTAACAGTTAAGGTGAAGGTTGTGTATTTATCCATGATGAGAAGCCATGGCAAGGAAAATCTTCCTTAGATGTCATGAGGAAGAAACCTTGAGAGGAAGCAAACTCAAAAGGGGAACCTCATCCTCATTTGGGTGACATCAAGAGTGTGATCATAAATCTTTAAACAATACAGAACACTGGAACACTAACACTAACATGAGCACTGTAATGTAAGATTATAAGTAATGCTCTTTCTACAGTCTTATAAAGTCATTGTGGTTATAAAACTAGGAGCTACTGAGCAACTCATAAAAAAAAAAAAAAAAATTGCGATCATCACAAATCCAACACCATCATAATATAATATTTATCATAAAAGGACAAATCAATGTGTCAGAATGTGTGTTTATATTGTAGTGTGTTACTAATGACATCAGTTTATAAGAACGGAAAATCCACTCCCAAGATTTGAAGATTTTTATATGCAGAATACAACTTGCAGTGAAATGAAAACCCGATCGGCCGCTCAGAAATCGTGCATTAAGTAAAAGGTCTATAGGGATAAAATATATAAAAAAAAAAAAAAAAAAAAAAAAAAAAAAAAAAAAAGAACAGAAGATATGAGAAAATGTATTATATAATGAAAAGTATATTTATATATACTTAAATATATTTAGATATTTTAATTACCACCTTATCGTTATATAATATATTTACTCATATATTATATTATTTTTGTTTTACGGTAAACCGGAGCGCGCATGACGAGAAGGATCTTTATTAACCTAACATCTTAGACACTCTCTAGTGCTGAGTACGCCAGACTAAAGGTCGACCGATACAGGTTTTTCTCCGGCAAATGCCGATGCCCTATTTATACCTAATGGCTATTTTTTTTGGCCAATTAAGTTACAGTTAACTAATAAGAAGTGATAAAGAACAATTTTTCGAACAACACAAGCCTCTCTAATCAGTGCACTTGTTAAAGGTTTTGGTATCCGTGCCCACCTGTACCCTAAACTACAGCTGGTTGAAGGCTCATTAAAAATACATCTCTATTAATGTTATTCTCATTCTCTCTTCAAAATGTAGCATCATATTTAACTAATAAAATATAAAAGATCAGATCAAGAACAGAGTCTTAACGTTTTCTTGGAAAGTTACCAGGAATTTCTCTCCAAAAAGTTAGCAGACAGAACAGGACGTCAAAGGGTTCCTCTACACCCCACACATTCTCACGCCATTTAACTTTAATCTATTGATTGTGTTTATAGACACGAATTTCCCACTTTTCGTGTGATTTAGCACGACTGCCTCCGATTGCCCCTGTCACCATAGCAACAGAGGCAAAGGATCATGGGTAATGCTGATATTTTTTCCCCCATTTTTATCAGAGAATATGGCAGTAAATATACTGTTAGGGTTAAACTGTAATAAATGTGTTTACTTGATAAACCGGTATAATATATTTACTGTATTTCGACTGGAAGGAACCACTGACGATGGTTTATAATAGCGAGTAGGTTACCAAATATAAAGCCGTAAAAACTAGCATAAAATCTCCTGCTTAAGTGTTGAGTAATAGTGTTTGAAGATTAAAAAAATCTATAACGAACAGGAAAAAACAATCCAGCATCTGTGGTATCCAGGGAGCAGAAAGAAAACTTCGTCTGAGGCACCAAAAATAGTTCCTATTGAAATACAATACAGAGTAAGCCGTCCTCAGTGAAACGAAATAAGTGGGAAATTCGTGTCTATAAACACAAATCAACAGATTACATTTGATGACTATATCACGAAATGGCGTGAGACTGGGCTGCTACACAAGACCAAATCAATGCTAACCAAAGTCAGCCTCTATATGTTCCCTCACTCACTTCTAGTTGTTGGCAGTTTGTAACTCATTCGATTCAAGCGTGAAGTCACACTATCCTGAAACTCGGACACCATTACTCACAAAATACGAAACGAAGCATACAAAGATGCTACAAATTACAGCTACAAAGATGCTAAAAATGAACATACGAATAAAACGACTAGCATTCAAAAGCTGAGGTTTTCTTTTAAACATCACAGATTCTTTTTTATGATCCTTAATTGGTCTCAGTTTTGAGAATTTATGCAATTATGCAAAAAAAAAAAAAGAGAATACTTTTTGATATTTTCTTCTTTTTTTTCCATTCAGCCACCCTAGTTTGATTAGCGATGGGAAGACAAACAGAGAATGTGTAACAGAGACAATTAAACAGAGAAGTATGCATTTATCTTTTGTATTTATGTATAAAACAGAGTCTGTGGCACTAATCAAAAGCAGTAGCAGAGAGATTTAGGAACGTGGTGTATTTATAACCGTGAACTCGATGCTAATGACCATTAAGGGCGAACTGTGTTTCCCATTCAAATACTTTTTTTTTGCTTATCGAGACCTTTGAATGCAAGGACTTTTATGCAGAAAGATCACATTTGTATTGCTACTTGTATTGCTACAGTCATGTTTCTAATGTACTCTAAAGCACACATTATACATAGCAGATGAGACAATTGACATTTGGTTTAATGTCTCTCATTGTATAAACACACACTGGAATGGCCATCCTGCTCTTTTTTATGTTTAAAATAATGTGTGGTGTTAAAAAAATGCCTAAGTAAGTGTAAGTGAGAGCCACGAGCATGGAAGATCCTAACAAATTCTTCCCACATCCGTCTGAATTCTTCTCTTTCAAATAGTTTAATTATCAGGAGGGTATTGTGTGATTTTCCTCCATTTTTTAGTTGGTTTTAAAATCAATTTATGTTCGTTTTAAGGTCGAGTCCTGGTAGAGACTAAGAGAAGCTGTTTGCGGACCGTCGCTGTTTAGATTAGAGCTGTTTCCTCCTCACTAAGCTCTCTTTCACTGAAGTTCTTGAGACAATATTTATCGACACAATGCTTCACCGTGTATCAACCCAAAATGCATCATTAGTCCTGGTATTCTTTTGTTCATTTGATGTCTTGCAGTATAGTTTCAGTAAATTGAATTGTCTTTAAGTCCAGCTCATTGTCTAATGATATTATTATGATAGTAATATTAAATCAGTTAAATATTAATATTAAATTACTTCATTAATTTATTAATTAAATGTATCAAACTGATTTTAATTAATAAATATTTATTCAATATCATATAAATGGCAGCAAGGGTGCGTTTGTATCTTTGCTTCTTCAGATGAAACTTTTTTTTTTTTTTTACAATCTGACTGGTTAGTGTCATTGCTTTGAAATTGAATTCAGGAAAACCCCAAAATGAGCACACGGTTATCCGGATTATTGAAGCCGAAACCATTTCAGCCTTGTGTTTTTATTGCAACATGTTAAGCACTTGTAGAGAAATAATGTTTGCACTTATTGTGCTAAATAGTCTCTCCAGGTTTTAGCATTAATGAACATTAGTCTGAGTAGCAGCTCAAGCAACGCGTTATTTTATTTATTTCTTTTTTCTTTTTTCCAAACAGCACTATAAATCTCACTTTAGCTTCTACACGGCTCTGTGGCAGAAAAACGAATGCTGTTTAATCTGCTATGATGCCACTTGTGCAAAACTCAATGCAATACATCATACAAGATGAAGGACCAGTCTGTGTTACTGTACTGAAGTTCTGGTGCAGAGAAGCTTTTGTTATTTTGGGCCAGTTTCCCAGACACAGATTAAGTTTTGTCTTGCTCTATGCTACACCGCCAGCAGGGATTCTGCCGAGTGAATGTGTTTGTCAAGGACTTTAATCTGAGTCTGAAAAACTGCGTAATGAAAATCGGTATGAAGAAGAGGAGCAAGGTGAAGAGTCAGGAAAGTGGACCGGAGTGAGTGTGTAAAGGCACTCCCAAGGCCTTACATATTTCATGATTAAAATGCGATCCATTCTTCACCCAGTATTGCTCATGTAATAAGAAATTCATGAGAAGTGTGTGTTGTCGGCATTGCACATTTCTCACTTTTATGTGACTGATGATTTTGAAATGGGTCATTAGACTTAGACTGGGCTATACCATGATAAGAATAATAATGATTATGGAAATCAGGCATTTTCTTATGTTGATAATTGACTTTTGAGTTATTTCTCATAAAGCGATTCCACCATGTTGCCTTTTACTTCGATTGAGAGAAAGTCATGCACTCTTAGGCACACAGCACAATCCAGTATTATAAAACACGTTAGAGGGTTTAAATCTTCACTGGTTTCATGATTCGATATCAAAAATGTTGTTGCATTTTTCATTTTTAATATTATTGCACGAGACTGCATTTTCATGAATGAACTTAAGCTGTCAGATATACCGTATGCACTGCCTTTTTTTTTGTCTGCTCAAAATTAAAGTACACTTCCTGAATGTAGCAAACTGTAGAACACCGCAGGTGCATGAGCAGCATCAAGTTCTTCACCAATTTTAGCTACTGGAGCTAATCTGTTGGATCAGACCACATGGGATTACGTTCACTCCCCACATGCATCAATGAGTCTTGGCCGACGATGACCCTGTCGCCGGTTCATCGCTGTTCCTGCCTTGGACCAATTTGAAAAGATACTGACCACTGCAGACTGGAAACATCCCACAAGAGCTGCAGTTTTGGAGATTTGACCCAGTCTTCTAGCCATCACAATTTTGCCCTTTTCAAACGCTCTCAAATCCTTACGCTTGCCCATTTTTCCTGCTTCTAACACATCAACTTTGAGGACTAAACGTACCTTTGCTGCCTAATACAGTGGGTACGGAAAGTATTCAGACCCCCTTAAATTTTTCACTCTTTTTTATCTTGCAGCTATTTGCTAAAATCATTTAGGTTCATTTCTTTTCCTCATGAATGTACACACAGCACCCTATATTGACAGAAAAACACAGAATTGTTGACACTGTTGCAGATTTATTAAAAAAGAAAAACTAAAATATCACATGGTCCTAAGTATTCAGACCCTTTGCTCAGTATTTAGTAGAAGCCCCCTTTTGATCTAATACAGCCAGGAGTCTTTTTGGGAAGGATGCAACAAGTTTTTCACACCTGGATTCAGGAAACCTCTGCCATTCCTCCTTGCAGATCCTCTCCAGTTCTGTCAGGTTGGACGGTAAACGTTGGTGGACAGCTATTTTTAGGTCTCTCCAGGGATGCTCAATTGGGTTTAAGTCATTGCTCTGGCTGGGCCATTCAAGAACAGTCACAGAGTTGTTGTGAAGCCACTCCATCGTTATTTTAGCTGTGTGCTTAGGGTCATTGTCTTGTTGGAAGGTAAACCTTCAGCCCAGTCTGAGGTCCAAAGCACTCTGGAGAAGGTTTTCGTCCAGGATATACCTGTGCTTGGCCGCATTCATCTTTCCCTTGATTGCAACCAGTCGTCCTGTCCCTGCAGCTGAAAAACACCCCCACAGCATGATGCTGCCACCACCATGCTTCATTGTTGAGACTGTACTGGACAGGTGATGAGCAGTGCCTGGTTTTCTCCACACATACCGCTTAGAATTAAGGCCAAAAAGTTCTATCTTGGTCTCATCAGACCAGAGAATCTTATTTCTCACCTTCTTGGAGAACTCCATGCGGGTTTTCATGTGTCCTGCACTGAGGAGAGGCTTCCGTCGGGCCACTCTGCTATAAAGCCCCACTGGTGAAGGGCTGCAGTGATGGTTGACTTTCTACAACTTCCTCCCATCTCCCGACTGCATCTCTGGAGCTCAGCCACAGTGATCTTTGGGTTCTTCTTTACCTCTCTCACCAAGGCTCTTCTCCCCCGATAGCTCAGTTTGGCCGGTCGGCCAGCTCTAGGAATGGTTCTGGTCGTCCCAAACGTCTTCCATTTGAGGATTATGGAGGCCACTGTGCTCTTAGGAACCTTAAGTGCAGCAAAAATTTTTTTGGAACCTTGGCCAGATCTGTGCCTTGCCACAATTCTGTCTCTGAGCTCTTCAGGCAGTTCCTTTGACCTTAATGATTCTCATTTGCTCTGACATGCATTGTGATCTGTAAGGTCTTATATAAACAGGTGTGTGGCTTTCCTAATCAAGTCCAATCAGTATAATCAAAAATTTCTGGACTCAAATGAAGGTGTAGAACCATCTTAAGGATGATCAGAAGAAATGGAAAGCACCTGAGTTAAATATATGAGTGTCACAGCAAAGGGTCTGAATACTTAGGACCATGTGATATTTCAGTTTTTCTTTTTTAATAAATCTGCAAAAAGGTCAACAATTCTGTGTTTTTCTGTCAGTATGGGGTGCTATGTGTACATTCATGAGGAAAAGAAATGAACTTAAATGATTTTAGCAAATGGCTGCAATATAACAAAGAGTGAAAAATTTAAAGGGGTCTGAATACTTTCCGTACCCACTGTATATTCGAACCACTAACAGGTGCCATGATGAAGAGATAATCATAATCTGTCATAATGTCTGATTGGTGTATATTGGCTGAGCGAAGTCCGTCTTGACACTGGCAGGCATCAGCATCTCAGGGTGAAAATGGCTAAAGTTAGTGGTATTCAATAAATCTTTTATTTGTGTGTGGCAGGCTTTCACACACAGCATGTGTCTTGTCCAGTTCGTGCTTACCAGTTTGTTTATAAAAAACAGAATTTCCCCCTACCTAGGATTTTAACATCCTGGGTAAATTTGTTGTCTTTCGCTTTAGTGTTCCGCCTCCATGCCCCATTTTGAACTAGCACAACCACCATGTACGCGATGAATGACATTGGCTATAACCGAATCATCCACATTTAATTTCAATTATTGAATAAATAAATTAATTAATTAATTCAACCATTAATATCAACACCCCTAATACATGTTCAGTAACTATGTAATGTCAAATCATTAATAGTACAATTAATAAGATCTAGATCGGACTCGCCTCCTTCCTGTTACCTAATAAACACTCAGTTTATGAAAGAATTTCTTCTCTTTCAATGTTTGTTCATCCAGATTTTGACCCTTTTGCACCGTTTCTGTTAGTTTTGCTTTATCGTTTTTGCATATATTGTTCCATTCATATGATCATTTGACCTCTGCAATACTTTTTTTGGAGCTGGATTGGTAATAAAGTTCCACCCGCCGACAAATTCATGGCATACACGATAGAGATCAAATATAAATAAATAAATGAAGTAAAGCAGAAGAAAGAGACAAAACCACATAAGACAGGACCAAACAGAAGACTTGGAAAAAAATCTAAATTCAGACGCCTGGGAGAATGAATGCATTTTAAAACTGGAATCAAACATGTCTTCCACGGGGAATTGCTTTCAAAAAAGGGTAAGATGTTCCATAATCATGGAGCTGCATCAGTAAAACCCAGTGAAGGTTGTGCTAAAGGTTGAAATATACAGGCACGTAAAGCTGACACGTTTGTGTAGTGTATATAGGTTTCAGAAAGACTCATTTTGTATTTCTTATAATATGATCACAATAAACCACATGTCTGGTTACATATTTCAAGCTTACAGGTTTCTTTTTATTCTGCTAATGGATCATTAGGCTTTCAAAAATTTTTTAAAAATAATGCTTAAAATGCTTAAAATGAGCTGCAGTAGAACAGGACATTCTTGAGAGGACTGAAAATAACTGGAAATTGGTTTAATGCATTTATAATTTGGCCTGTTTAAATTCTACAAATACACACACAAAAACAAAACTACAACAAAACTCAACTCAAACTTTTAGTACTAAAAAAAGTAGACCCTCGGGATACTAATTTCAGCATACACTATATTGACAGAAGTTTGCGGACACCATGTGCATTATAAACATCCATTTCCACATGAAGTCCCCGTTTGAGGTTATATTAACCTCCACTCTTCTGAGAAGATGTTTCGTTAGATTTTGGAGTATACTTGTGGAAATTAGTGCTCATTCCACCACTAGGGTGTTAGTAAAGGCAGGTACTGATGTACAGTGAGCAGGCCTGGGCTACATAGGGTTGAGGTCAAAGTTCTATAGTAGTCCACCCAAGATCTTTCACTTCAACCCATTGATATGCTGGAACAGGTTTGGGGCTCCTGGTTCAGTTGTGTGGCTCCAAACTTTGTGGTGACAGTTTGAGGAAGAACCATACCAACACTTTTGTGTATTTACTTTGGATACTATTTAGCTGAATTTGGATGCACTACGAGTTTGTGGTTGTCTGTGTTGTTTGTGCAGGGCCATGTTTGAATGCCGTGTTGTAATCACGGTGCTAGCGTGACACAGTGTGATAAGACCATCATTAACACACGTGTGAAGGTCACAGCCACTGTTGGTTTATGTGTTTGGGGAAAGAGCGTGGGCATGTGTGCAGGACTAATCAGTGAGTCATGAAGTGTAAGGATGACCTATTTATAGAATGATAATCCAATTAACATTACCTAAGCCACGTTAAGAGCCAGATCTGTGGTATTAGTCATGTTTTGGCTGGGTCACAACTGGACGAGGATCCAATCTCAAAATGCGATGGAGGAAGCGTCAATCTTCGTTCACCTTCCATGAGAGGCATGAGATAGATCACATTTACTGAATCACGATGCTCTGTGGCTTCCATTAATCCATAAATCCAATTAATATCCAGGCAAGATCTCATCACGATGAACCGTTTCTCTGTTTATTAATCACCGATATTTCCTCATACAGTACGTGATCAATAGGTCCTTCAGCCGCGCATATTATTTGGTGCTAGTTTTCTGAATAATGACGTTACCAGGTCGGTATCTCTACTGTTGTGTGGCTTGCAGAAGCTCAGGTTTGAATTTTAAAGCCATGGCTATTTTTAATCTTTGAAACACAGTGTTCAGATCATATCACCTTCGAACACACACACACACACACACACACACACACACACACACACACACACACACACACACGTATTGATTGATTTGGTAGGAACGCTTTAGTGTTTATCCAGGATGCTTGTCCCCCCTACGACTGATTTGGTATGCTCCAGTGCATAGATTGGCTTAGGAGCTGTTGTGCCTGTCATTATAAAACAAATACGAAGCACTTAAAAGTCTCTGGCTGCGATTACAGTCTCTTACTCTGAATAGATAGTTGTGTGCTGCATGTTCCTGCTAGCTCCAGCAGCACTCCCCCCCTTCCCTCTCTTCCACAACATCAGACGGGCTGCTTGACTTTTGTCCTTGATAAAGTGCCAGTTGAGCTGGAGGCATGCAAGTGGGCACAGGATCAAACCCTGTCGCCTCCTCCGTACACCGTGAAGACATAACATATTCAGAATTTGCGGTATATTACATGCACTTAAGTTCTGTAATCCTCATGTGAGCACGCATGGAAAAAGAAATTACAGTATCAGCAGCTGAAAACTGCTCCTACTGATGTTAAATGTAATCTAACCTGAAAATCCTTCCTGCTCACACATTATCCAACACACTGAGGTTTGCTGCTTGCTGATACCATTGATTGAATGAGAAAGACCTTGAGCTCGTATTCCTGTGGCAGACAACCAAATAGGAACGCCTGATGTACAGGAGTTAAACCGTTTATAGATTTATAGTAAGTTCTGCCTTTTCTAGTTATTTAAATCATCCATATAATTCAGTAGCTATTACAAATGATTCTGCAAAAGACAGAATATGAAAACAAATGGTAAAACAAAAGGCTCTTGTGTGAGAGAATGCAAATTTGGACCCAAAGGGAGTTTAACGTGGCCTTTTTTGGAATATAATGAAATAAGGCACGGAGAACAATGCGTCTGATTTATCAAGGCTGGATGTGAACAAAATAATTTCCACAAGAAATGTGTTAATGTGGTATTCATTAAAATAATGTTAGATCAAATGATTTATATCAAAAAACAGCACGTGTCTGTGTGGACTGACATATGATAAGGAGACTCACTAATGTAAGCCTCAAATTGTGTATTTGTTGTAAATTACTGCAAATTTCTAGACATGTACTGTTTAAATTTGTTTTAACTCAAATTTGCTGAAACATAATGTAAAATTATATAAAAAAATGTATATATATAAGTGAAAGAAATCCATACATTACGAAAAACATGGCAAGTCATGGAAAAGACTTTTCACTGTTTTCACTGCTAATTTGTCATTTTTTATTTCAATGTGTAGTTCAGCGTAAAAGGTCGACCTTTGGACCATTTTATTTTGTTTTTAATTACTCGCCGTTGACCAATTGTGCTGCACATTAGGCCGATTATAAAACAGGTGCATCTGACACACCAACGCTTGCGTTTACATTCAGCACTTGCATGAAGAAACATAACTCTGCCATACCAGCAGGTGGCAGTGGTCTAAATTCAGCATCCAAACAGGGAATCCGGAAGAGTTAGAACACCTGCCGCGATCATCACAACAGTGTAACTTTTTACAATCATGTCTGCTAAGTTGCAAAGGCAAGTTGCAAGATTGACAAGATCTTGATAAGATACATCTGTGTATTCCCTTATTACTTCGTTGTTGTTTGCATCAATCAGTTCCATTTCTTTCGTGTGCTCATTCGCTAAGCTGAATAGCCAATCGGATTTCTGTTTCCCGCGAAGAGCTCCCCTGTCCGACTAGAGCTCACGCGGGAACACACGGGAAAAACTAAAGCCCCCTCATTCTCAGAAACCACTGTTTATTGTCCATCAGCTGCCCTAATTTCTAAATATCCTCATCAGTTGCATTCATGTTGCCTGATGTAGCAAACTTGGTCCTGGAGGAATGTTGTTTCGTTTACTTGTTTATTGTACTGTATATGGTTGAGTGCCTTCACTGGTAAATCTTTGGTCACTTATATGGGTTTAAATGAAGACCCGGCTGGTTTGTTATGTGCCGTCTACATGCAGGTAATCAGCCGAAACTTGCTGCACCTGGCCACACTTCTTTATTAGCCAACAGAATGCGCCACTTTGTGCAGACTCAAGAGCTGTAACAGAGCACCACCACACTACACTGATCTTTGGAAGGGAGGTAGGAAGGGTTCGGAGTACAGATCCCGTCTCTGAGCGGACACATTCAAAGGATTCATCTTAGTCTAGGTAATGAAAAACTTAATACTATGAAAATTCTCATTTTAAATAACAAATTAGTAAACAATAAAAGAAATCTTATAGCTGTGGACGAGAACTTGTACTTGTAATATCATTTCATTAGTTCTTTATCATTTGGTACTTTTTACTTTGCGCAGACAGAAAGCCATTTTATGTTGTGCATTTGAGCTGGTTGGTGTCTAACACACACTTCCTCGTCTGTCACACAGGATTTTTTTAATTCCCTTAACAATATACAGTATGGAGAGCTGTAATGGCATACTAAATACTTGGCATCTCTAAATCTATTTAAAAATAAGGAATACGTAAACTTTTGCCAGAATGTCTGTTGTTGAGTTTGGCTTACAAAAAATAGGCACTTTGTTATATATTTCACAGTACATTTTCCACAACCGTATCACCAAACTAACTAGATATTATGCTAAACAGCTCGGTGAATAACCAAAGTGTTCTTGACTTATTATCTTGATCAAAATCAGCTCTTATTTACTTTAACTTAATCCCCCCTTAATCTATTTCCACTTTAATTTTGAGCTGCTATTCTTTCTTTTCCTTCCTTCTTTCCTTCTGTGGGAACTCGGAACCCGTCTCTGTGCGGACGCATTTTCAGGATTCACTTGAGTGTAGTCACCAACGTAATACTTTGAAAATTTTAATTACAAATAACAAATTAGTAAACAAATAAAGAAAGATTATAGCTGTGGATAAGAAAAGTAAAAATCTTAATTGCAGTCAAACCAAAAACGAATAAAAAAACCCTCTCTTTTTGTACTTTTAGGATTTACAAATTTCTCAGAGGTTCCTCCCCGGTTTTTATTGTCTCACTTATTTACATATTCCATCGATTTCTCTTTCTTTATCGGAAGTCTCGCTTACTGTCATCTTTGCCTAATTTACATATTTATGTGTAATATATATTGTTTTTGGCACTTGCATGCTAATGCTGACTTATGCTATTGTGGTTTGAGAAATGCCTACTTAAAGAGCTCTTTTAACAGTTGGATTGACTGTTTACTAGTTTGAAGTTTGAATTTTTATAGTATTAAGTTGGTAACTAGACAAAAGTGAATCCTGCAAATCAGATCCTCTGATCAGAGACGGGCTCCGAGGAAGGAAGGAAGGAAGGAAGGAAGGAAGGAAGGAAGAAGGAAGGAAGGAAGGAAGGAAGGAAGGAAGGAAGGAAGGAAGGAATGGATGGATGGATGGATCGATAGATAAAAGAAAGCAAGGAAGGAAGGAAGGAAGGAAGGGAGGAAGGGAGGGAGGGAGGGAGGGATGGATGGATGGCTAGAAGGAAGGAAAGGAGGGAGGGAGGGAGGGATGATTGGAAGGAAGGAAGGAAGGAAGGAAGGAAGGAAGGAAGGAAGGAAGGAAGGAAGGAATGGATGGATGGAAGAAAGGAAGGAAGGAAGGAAAGAAGGAAGGAAGGAAGGAAGGAAGGAAGGGAGGGATGGAGGGATGGAAGGAAGGAAGGAAGGAAGGAAGGAAGGAAGGAAGGAAGGAAGGAAGGAATGGATGGATGGATGGAAGGAAGGAAGGAAGGAGGAAGGAAGGAAGGAAGGGAGGGAGGGAGGGATGGATGGATGGCAAGAATGAATACAATTTTATTGATTGATTTCGATTAAAGGGGGGGGGTTAATAAACGAATGAAAAGGTTAAAGTAAACAACAGTAACGATTTGTTTCTTCATCATTTGGTACTTTTCACTTTGTACAGACAGAAAGCCAGTGTTTATTGTTGTGATTTTGAGCTGGTTGGTGTCTAACACACACTTCCTAATCTGCCACACAGGATTGTCCTGATTCCCTTAACAATATATAAAGAGCTGGAGTTTTTCGTATTGATATACAGTATCTACATAAAAAAAATAATCACTATGTAAACTTCTGACTCTTCCCGGAATTTCTGTTGTTGCGTTTGGCTTACAAAAAAGAAAAAAAATTTGAATCCTTCATAAATTAGGCCCTTTGTTAAAAATCACACAGTAAATTTTCGACAACCGTATCACCAAACTAACTAGATATTATGCTACATAGCTCGGTGAATAACTAATGAAATGACATTACAAGTACAAGCATCTGACCTGTACTTAATAAGCACTGAAAGGACATGAATATTGAAAGTAATAACGAATGGGTGTTTCAGAAATGCGTCATTCTGTATAATTATATTGTTGATTAAATTCACTGACCGTGTTCTTTATGCACACGTCGCTGTGATAAAGGCCCAGTAGTGTTTGTTGACTTGCTCTGATGTATTGTGGTAAATTTCCTGTCAGAGTTGCAGGAGGTATACTAGTGCTTTTCTAATTTCAGGAAGAAAAGGGCATCTTTTATTCAGTGGCTATGGGGGGTGGACTTTTTCTTTTTTTCTTCCTTTTCTTTTTTTTCAAGGATGAGTCACCTTAAAGCAGTGTCAAGGAAACAACTAATTCATGGAAATGGGAGGGGAGTGTGTATCATTTAGAAAAGACTAATGTATTGAAGATTACATTGAAAATTACATCAGCTCGTAATGCTTTTTCGGGTTCTCAGGGTACTTCATTATATTAAACTTCATTTTTTTATGATTAGTCATCTGTTAAACTTTGTTTAAGTTTAAAGATTTGACACACATACGCAAAGTTCTTCTTCTCATTCCTCTTTTCCTCAATTACTACTGATCTCATTGGCAGCCTCAGTGCAGGGGAAAGTAGACATTATGCAGAGGTGGAATAATTGCATGGATGATATTTGCAGAAGCATAATAAAATAATCTCTGAAGCTACTTTACAAGGTTAGACTGCACTGAATATGATATTAAAATTAAATCAAAAACTGTTAAGGTGTGAAAACTATGTTTTTACAAGTTGGTGCATATATATATATATATATATATATATATATATATATATATATATATATATATATATATATATATATATATATCAGCCATAATGATAAAATCCCATGAAGAGAAGGAAGAAGGAACACGACATTGATTATCTTGTCACTATTGAAGCTTTCAAGGGGGAGCATACATTTAGGCAGTCCGTTGTTCACACAGTCAGTGGTCAAAATTGATGTTTTGAAACTAGGAAAAAGGGCAAGTGTGAAAAAATTGGTGTAGCTAAAGTGATCAGAGCATCTCCAAAACAGCAGCTCTTGTTGGGTGTTTTCAGAATGTACTGTAGTGGTTATTACCTGCCAAAAGTGGTCCAAAAGACCACCGGCAAACAGGCAACAGAAGTCACAGGCATCCGTGGATGATGAGGATCTCAGCACTTAAGATGTTCGACTTCTGATCAGTCATGGGTTTAAAACTCAGCACCACCAATTTGTCACTTCTGGGCCCTTGACCAAGAGATTTAACTTTAACCATCAACTGAGTTGCATGAATAGGATCATTTTAAGCTGCTCTGGATAAGGGTCTCTGCCTAATGCCAAAAGAATCTATTGATTGGCCCTCAAACTGTCAAAATTACAATATTTTTAGAATCTGTGGGATGTGCTGGACCAACAAGTCTAACCTATGAAGACCCCAGCTCACAACTTACAGGATTCAGAGGATTTGTTGCTAAGGCTTTAGTGCCAGATATTAAAGCACAACTTTACTTGACTTGCCAATGGGGACCCACACAATATCAAGCAGATGGTTTTGATATTATAACATTTTGAATGTTTTGCATCTACCCATTTCCCAGGTCACACACAAGAGTTATGTAAAGTTCATGTAAAACCAGTACCTCATCTCTTGGAACTGCTAGGAGAGAAAGCACTCTTCTGCAAACACACATGATTGGTTGATGTCGCTCCAACTGACAATGTTGGTTTTTTTTTGTTTTTTTTTTGGTAAATGCTTGTCTGTGTCACTCTTGAGAAGTGTATAAGGGCTTATTTATTTTGGTCGAGACCTGTATTTGGGATGAGTGTGATTGAACATGAAATCAAATCGGTGTGTTTTAGACCAAATACTATATACATTCCACAACTCTTTCCATTGATAGGTGTAAGGGGGATGTGATAGATAGATAGATAGATAGATAGATAGATAGATAGATAGATAGATAGATAGATAGATAGATAGATAGATAGATAGATAGATAGATAGATAGATTTACAATATGGAATATGTAATGTACAATAAATGTACAACTGCACATAAGTTATACACAATGTATATACAGATGATTTATAGATATGAGGATATCGTGTGATGAGGTAAAGCTGTCAAGTGCATCTTAAAAACCAGGCTTGACCTTAACTCTAGACCTTTCTTCTGACACTATAAACAAAGCATGCACTCTGACAATTACAGTTCCAGCACCAGGCATCCATTTTTTTTAAAACCAATATCCACAGTTAATCCTTTAAACATTGTATTGTGCTTTAGCTTCTATTGATGCCAATTATTAAGAGCAGGGTACTTTATTATTTCACTTCCTTTTCTCGTCACTGTTGATGCCCTGTTTTTAAACAGCTCTTCTTTTGATTTGCAATGCTTGTTTCAGAGACACAGTCACTTCCCACTGTTCTGAATATACATTTATTTCCCAATGGGGTCTGGCTTTTCATAATTTCAAGCGTATTAGCAGAGAATTATGCTTTGTGGAAGTATTAGAGTAGCATTAGCATTGGCTGACACGGTTCTCCTGTGTGAAATCAGTCGGGCCGATTGGTTGTGCTGTTTGTTTACGTGTTTATCATTTGGCAGTCTCACGACGGGGACTCCGGGGACAAACAAGCTCAAACACAGCGTAAACACAGAGCGAGACATATTTTGAAATGCGACTCATTTTGTTTCAGGAATTGATGATACGAGGGGGTAAAAAAAAAAAAGGCGCAGGAATCGAGTATTTCTGTGTAGTTTCAGGTCTAAAAATGAATGAGAATGGGAAGAGCTTAAAATAGGCCCCATGTGAACTGTTTTATAAAGTTCAGCAAATGACACGCAGCCTGAAGTCTACCCACTGCTGCACCCACAATCCTCTTTCATTTCTTTTTTAAGTGTACAAGGTTAGGGAAAAAATAATGGCTTCTATTTTCATGTATTAGAGTTGATAAACAGTAAGGAGACACCTTTGCGGTATGTGCATAAATCAGTTTAGAGAGATATCAAACTTAAATAAAAATAAGTAAGAACATGGTAAATGCAAAAGTGGAACAGGGCATAGCTGGTAATGTGGTTCGTCAGAGCATTGTGGCGGGGGAGCTGACCTTTAAAGTAGCATTTCTCATTAAACACGCTTCAGCACAGATGTTTTTTGGAATCCTACAAGGTACAGTAGTCTGATCTTTGTTTTCCCTGCTGTTTTCCGTGGGTGTTTAAACATCACAATAGTCATGCCACATACCCCTTATCTGACAGATCCCTAAAGATAAAAATATGGAAATTATATAAAGTCCGATGATCTAGTGCTATTCATTTTCTGTGGGACAATAAAAAAAAAAAAGAAAGTAAAACCACAAAACATCTGTTCAGGGTTTTGCGTCTTTGCCTCTCCTTGGAGTCATAAATCTGCCTTTATTAATTTTTAATCAATAAAGCAGTCCGCTTACCTGCAGTTGTGTTGTATCTTCATATTTTCAACCCAGTTTGCATTTTGATAAAATTCGATAATTTTAATCAGTTTACTTTTAGGCCAGGAAGATATTTGGTTTTAAAAAAGAATTAACTAAATTTCAATACCTGACTTTAACCTTGTCCGTGCAAGCAATAAATTCCATCAAGATGAGCGATCGCTAAAAGCACTGGCTGCAATCCCAAGATACCTGATATTCATTCATTGTGTAAAACTTTCTCCTGCTTCAGAAATACACAATAAACGAAGGCCTCCTTAATAAGATGAATTGCACCAAAATGAAGAAGTATTTAATATTTTGCCTGAAGCATTTGGAAATGATGAACAGAAATCTGCCAAACCACCAACAGAGGGCATACCAAGCACTGTATGGACTTTGGGATGAAGTTCTTTTCTGTAAAATGTCAGAAAGAAATTACACTTAAAAAAAGAAAAAAAAATCATTAGCACCATATGTGCATAAAGCAAGAAAAAAGGCACCGTAGTTGATGTGGTTTTTGAGGGAGACGTCCAAATAGAGTACAATATCATATAACGCAGCTAGTGATTTACAAAACAAAAAAGATGGGTGCAGTGAATCTTCAAAAGAGGGAAAACTGGAGGTGAAAAATGCACCAAAGGTCTCAGAGGTGTTGCAATTAGTTTACTTTTTCTGCTCCTTATGACGTTCTAGGCCACACACCCACCCCCACACACAAACACACACACCAAATATCACACATATGGGCAAAAAAATGATACCTGAAGCATAGCTGTAAAAAAAGAGGCTTTTATTGTCTTGGTTATTGTACAAGAGGTTTTTATATAATGTAGTGTTCTAGAAAAGCAATGGTTATTTTGCGGAATATTGGCTCCTCACCATAAAAAAACATAGCATGCGTCTAATGTCAAGAGTCACACTAAATGAACCGATTCAAAGCAAATATTTCCACACTGTCTTTTATCTTGCAGCCGAAATACCTCAAAGCTTGATATATGGCATTTTCAGAGATGCTTTCCCGCATACCCTGGTTGTAATGAGTGCTTGAGTTACCATATGTAGCATTTATGTTAAGCTTGGACTAGTCTGCCCATTGTGCTTTAAACTCTTTTAACAACCAGGTATTTCATACTGAATGTTTTCTGTTTTTCACACCATGTTCAAACTCTTGTGTATGGAAAATCCAGGATATTAGCAGTTTCTGACAATATCTTCCTCTTCTTCTTTCGGCTGCTCCCATTAGGGGTCGCCACAGCGGATCATACATCTCCATACCCCCCCTGTCCTGTACATCTGCCTCATTTAACCGAACTACCTGCATGTCTTCCCCTTACCACATCCATAAACCTCCTCCTTGGTCTTCCTCTTTTCCTCCTTCCTGGTGGCTCCATCCTCAGCATTCTCCTACTGATATACCCCATGTCCCTCCTCTGCAGATGTCTCAATCTCGCCTCCCTCACCTTGTCTCCAAAACATCCTACATGTGCTGTCCCTCTAATAATCTCGTTTCTAATCCTGTCCATCGTCGTCACTCCCAACGAAAATCTCAACATCTTCAGCTCTGCTACCTCCAGCTCCACCTCCTGTCTTTAACTCAATGCCACTGTCTCTAAACCATACAATATCACAGGTCTCACCACAGTCCTATAAACTTTCCCTTTCACTCTTGCAGAAACTCTTCTATCACACCGTTTTGTTACATATGATTCACAATTTCTCAAGTCAAAAAATGTAATTTTTTAAATCTGTATTAGTTTGCATTCATGACAGCTTATGACCAACCTAAATGTTTATATTTGCATTTGTATATGATACAGTTTGGTATATGATTAATATAAATATAAATTCCCGTAAATTCCCATACATTTTTTATTCGGAAACTTACATTTCTGGTTTCCAATGTGGAATATTTCCAAAATTGCCCAGATGAAGTTAACATGGAACGTTTTTCCACAAAATATTGAATTTTCCACCCTTTTGCAACCCTACACATGCCCCATTCCCCCACCCCACCATTTTGGTACATGGCATGAACATTAACTGAAGCTCTTCACTTGCATGGTATCTGTCACATGATTGGCTGAATGGACAGTTGCATAATTGTGTAGGGACACCGGAGTTCCTATTCAAGTACCAGGTGACGCTGTGTGTTTTTCTAACATCTGGTGTTTTATCAGTTGTTTAAACAAAATCTGATTCCGTCATTGTTGCATTTGATATTGCTTAACTCCACCCAAGTCTTGCTTTTCTTTTGCCTTGTACTTTTTGAGTCGAGAGGTTTGCCATTCACTAAACAGATAGCAAGCTCATGTACCGAAGTTCACAGTCAAGGTAGTGTGAAACATTTGAAACCGTTTTTTTACAGTTCCTGGCAAAGACTGTGAGGCAAAATCAGGTGGTATCCCCGAAAAAAAAGGATCAAAATTTTAAAATTAAAGTGAGACTTTTAGCTTTGTAGATGAACGTATATTAAATATGAAAAAAAGGATTGTAATACACAGTGTATAAAAACAGGGCTAAATGAATCTCTGGAATTTGTGTCAATGTTTGAAGGTCCATTGTCCTTTACAGGTTAATAAGCTGAGTCTCAATGGCACACTTTGTACATTTAGTGTGCACGTAGTGTGTTCAGTGAACTATTTGACAGAATAATTAAAAACTGGATTATTTACTATTATTGATGGAAAATCCAGAAAGATAATGAACACTTCTTACACTAAGAAGCTGCACCATACCTGACGAAAAGTGGCGTTCCCACTAGGTGCCACTCCTGAGCATTAACACTGCAAAAAAACATTGCTGTTTCAACCAGACAGTTTGGGTTTCAGCAATCAGGATTTTCTGTGAGGGCTGTTTTAGTATCGGTTTATGACTCGAGGTCCCACTCGGAAATTTGCCGTTCCTTTTTGGTGAAAAAAAAATCTTTTTCGGTTACTCATTATTTTTGTTTTCTGCCCATGTATAGGAGCATTCTGACTGTCTAAAACATGTGCCAAATCATACATGCGGATGATCCGCTGTGGCAACCCCTAATGGGTGAAGCCGAAAGAACGTTAAAGAAGAACCTTCTCAGAATCCGTCAAAAACCGTATTCCCTATTTGTTGAAAAGCAAGGGGAGCATATTTACTGAGTGGGTGTCCACTTTAAATTCATCATTGAAATCACTGAAAACGTGACTAACAGATGGGATAAATCATACCGCCACTGTATTTGTAGCCTTCAGACATCTGATGCGCACCATGTAAGGCATGTAAAATCTGTGGTCATGTGTCGAGGTGATTAAGCTGACAGCTCCTGCAATGCAAGCAGACAAAATAGCATTCATATTCTGGATTTTGACGGTTTTATTTTCCAACATTTTTTTTTTCCCTCTCAGTGAAAGTCTTTGTGAAAAAAAGTGAAAAGGTCAGAATAATAATATAAAAAAAAAAAAAAAATCTCCCCAGATTGATTTTTGACAGATTTTTGTAGCTGTACTAGCTAACCTGGGAGATGAGAACCACCGGGATATATACAGGTAGTCCCCGGCTGGTTCGACTTATGATATTCAGATCTTTTCTCAATCTTCTGATGTCAATTGCGATACAGAAAAAAAAAAAAAAAAATGTACATTTTCACTTTATTTATTTATTTTTTTCGATACGTTGGGACGCTGCCAGCAACCAACTTGTGGGATGCCTTATTCTCGCCAGTGGTCGATAGAGGTCAGTTGTCTTGGTGTTATAGCTTGTATTTCTTTCCATGTTTTTGGTGTTTTAAAGCCCATTTTCAGCTCTTGTCTCTCTTCTTTTAACCGGTATCACCAGATACAAAAACAGAGCGCGTCCGGCTCCGCCATCCACTCAGGAACCAGCACTCGTCTGCTTAGTCCCTGCCACATATACATATTCTGTAAACTTTATACATTATGGTACTTCAAATTGCTCTGTTTGCTGAACTATGTGCTGTAATTTGCTAAATTATTAACAAATTAGACTATACCACACCATACTGATCACCATTCTTTAAGACTCCTGGGGTTGGCTAGGCCATGTCTTGAATTACATTATTTCCAAGTTATCATGGTGTCATTGTACTGCATTGCAACTGCAGGTCTGGGACTACCTGTACCCGACTACACCTCCAGCAGGGTCATAATGTGAATTATTATTATTATTCTCCCCTGAGTTGCCGCTTAGGTCTGATCCTAATTGCATGGGACGTTGACCCTGGGTGTTATGTGCTATTTTGTAGGACCACATTTAGCCGCAAGAATCACCCAGTTAACTTCTACCCCAATGTCATAAGTGAATAGACCCATTTTAAAGCAGACCATTGTTCTGAGATGACCTTAGCATCCTGAAACTAGGAGGGGTGATGTTGCATAAAAAGCCAAGGCACATGTTAATGACCCGTGAGCTGCAACACAGACTTTATTGACTACACGCCTCTAAGTATTGCCCATAAAGAGGAGATGCGCCTTGTGAAATGTCAGGTCACGGTAGGTGCCGGGCGTGCCTGTAGGCGGAGAGGAGGCGTCGAGGGAGCACAGCAGTGTGGTGAAGTTCAGTAGTCGACAACTGTGTTCCGTTCACCTGCAAGTCAATAGACAGAGGGCTGCGGGACTTGCAAAAGCACAGAAGGAGACCCTTTTATGAAGGGATGGGGGGTTGGACACTAGTCCCAGGCTGCTGCAAACAGCCCCAAGGTGCACATAAGGTCCAACATGTGTATGCAGTGACAGGAAATATAAAGATCCGTGTATGGCCAGTGATTTGCATACGGTTACATGGTTTAGTTGTTGAGCGTCTCAACATTGGTGTGAATGTACAAGAAGGTATTCAGATGAATCAGGGACTAAAAATAAATCCGTAGTTTCCAGAAAGCAAGATTTTGAAGTAATGATGCTAAAGGGATTTTATTACTTTCCCTGTTTGTTAGATGCATTGTTTGTTAATATTGCTGTGGAGTTTGCGAATCGATTTTTCAGGCATTCGAAGAGTCCTGTTCATGAAGCACACGCTACCTGTCAGGGTTTAGACATAAAAAAAAAGACAAATAGAGTGAAAATGAAGGAACAGACATAGATCAGTGTTGATAATGGAACAGAAGGACAAGAAGCCTTGGCTGTGCATTTGTTGAGCCGTTTGTTTTCTCAGCCCTCCTACACCATTTCAATCACAAACAGACGGTAATTGGGCTGTGGCTGCCAGCACAATCAGTTAGACTCTGAAAGTAATGATTTTACTTTATTGTTCAATTTATTATGCAGAAAGACCATATGGTAAAAATTCAGCATCCAACTGTCCTTTGATTAAGATACCTCCCTCGTTTCTTTTGAAGCTGCAGTGTATGCTTGAAATAATTAAAACTGTGTGAAGTGCAAATCTGTAGGATTATTTGATTAATTTCATAAGTGAGGCGTTCTTGACTGAGATTTGTTGACAGATTGACAACCACAAAACAGGCCAAGTTTATTTATTTATTTGTTTATTTCTTTTTAAAGAGATCCTTGCTGCTAGTTAAAAAAATACTAATGGTAAACCGTTCTATTAATGGCCTTTTGCATTGATAATAACAAGATTTTGTTTTCGTTTAACACTGTACATAAAGGTTTTTAGACTTTAGACATTATAAATCTTATTTATTGTGTTATTTTTAAAGGCATTGATAGTGAGTATGTTGAAGGAAGATTAGGATTTCACTTATGCATGTCTGGGCTTTGGTATTATTAATTTTTTCTATAAAAGTAATAATAATAATAATAATAATAATAATAATAATAATAATAATAATAATAATAATAATAATAATAATAATAATAATTGGAGGTCGGCCAATTGCTGGGACTATCGGCTATCTGTATAAATCCAAACCGATAGTTTTTCCGGGTTGTGTTATACAGTACTTATTACTTTATTTTTTAGTATTCTTATTTTAATTCCATTTTAAAAACATTTGGTTGATTGAGCGGTTATCGGCAAGTACGATCCAACCTAGCTAACTGTATTAGTAAAAATACATTATCAGACATCTCTAATAATAATAATGATAATAATAATAATATTAATAATAGCTGTATACTACCACATGGGAGTCAATAGCAGTTGCAAACTTTGGCATGCTCCAACTGGACAGTAGTATTAGTGCTGAGAGTGCAAAATGAAGAAAATGTAATACGTTCCATAAATATTAAAAATTATTTCTGGAAAATCACAAATCTCTGGAATTTGGTTTGTTAGATCTGTGTGCTGCCCTGGAGTAGACGAACTTTTCTATTATTTTGTTTACCCTTGCTTTAACTAAAAAATAATTGCACACTTTAGAATATCTGCCCAGCAATCCGAATCAAGTGTTAATTAAGCAGTGCTGTGGTGTAAATACTTTTTAAAGCAATCTTGTAGAAGTGCAATTCTACTCTCCTCTGATTTATTGATTACCCAAGTTTAACAAAAAGCCATGGTAATAATTTCTACCATATTGGATTTCTTTTTTCCTAATGGGGTGGTCAGTGTATTTTGGCAGTCAAAACACAGGAAGTAAGGATATATGAGGGTTTTTCAGACCAAACTGTTATGTCATGTCATCAGATATTTGGATTTGTCTCTTCCATAGGGCACTAGCGACCATTAAATTAGATGCCATGAATGGAGGGAATAGGCAGTATGAATGAACTTGCAGTAACTAAACTAACACACATTAGGAGCCCCTTATCCTGCTGGTTGCATGCAAGAAATAATGGGGTGTATATTATACACAGTTCAGCAAAGTAGCCTGTATTCTGCATAACTATCATGCACGGGTTGGCATACAGTGGCCAGCAAGTGCTGAGTTACTGAGATAATCAGCATTCCTGTTGTGCACTTGGCCTATCACAAGTACTACACGGTTTGCTTGAACACAACTATTTGTGCTGACTGCACTGGTTTTCTCTCAGTCATTAAGATGCCACACTTAGGTTGCCATCATAACAAATGGAATGCAAATGAAGTGGTTTAATGAAATGGATTGAAGAGTCTACCTGAACACAAGAACAACATGAAAGCGGATGTGGGAAAAAAGTAAAAGAGCTCAAATGCACAACTTTGCTGCTATTGTTTGCACCGGTTTCCAGGAATTGTTTATGCCACATAGCTATGGAAAATAATGAAATATATTCAAAAATAGAAATAACAATTTATATACACTGAGGTTTTTTTTTCTGTTACTCATTTGTCACTACTGTTAATAAGAATATTAGAATCAGAGTGAGTTTTATTGCCAAGTGTGCTGAGGTGCAGTATAAAAATTTAAGAGAAAAAATAAAAATTGATATGGAAGAAACAGGGAGACATATGTGAAATCGTACATATGTGCAACTAAAAATGATTGAATAGAACTTGTTGAAGTATATGCATTGTAATGAATAAAAAATAGTATATATTGCATATACATATCTATATCGATATCATATCTATTATTATTATTATTATTATTATTATTATAAATGTATTATTGATATAGATATTATTATTATTATTATTATTATTATTATTATTATTATTATTATTATTATTATTATAAATGTATTATTGATATAGATATTATTATTATTATTATTATTATTATTATTATTATTATTATTATTATTATTATTATGGCGGTTGTATTATTATTATTATTATTAGTAGTAGTAGTAGTAGTAGTAGTAGTAGTAGTATTTAAAAAATAAAATAAAATATATATATATAAAAAAAATAACAATAATAATAGTAATAATATTAGATATTCCAAATAATATTTTTAAAAATATTTTTCTTATTTTCCTTAGATTTTATTTTATAGGCTGATGGGGGAATTAATTGTGTAACAGACTGTTGTGTAAACACAAGATTGTGTAAACACAATGCATTCTTGAATCTTGAATCTTGAAATTTTTACCCTTTTGACTAATGATTAATTGCTATGAACAATTTTATATATATATATATATATATATATATATATATATATATATATATATATATATATATATATATATATATATGTAGTGTTTTTACTGACTTTAGGTTTAATTCTAAAAAGAGATATTTTTAAACCCATTGAGACCCATTGTGGAGATGCACAAAGACTTGCTCTAGGGCCCATCAGTAGATCCTTGGCAATTCTGGAGGTTGAAACCCCAAACCTTCTAATCAATAACCCAGAGCCTTAACCAATAAGCAACACTTAACTTTAGTGGTGATTTTGGCACTGATTAAATATTATAGATTGCAAACTGTAGTTAGGAAAAGTCAAAATCAATAGCTCTGACAGAGAAATGTTATTAAAATATGAATACATCATGCAGACAAACTCTGACAATCGACCTCGTGTTTACAGTGATGTGTGTGTGTGTTTAAATACTCTCTGAACTACAGTGTTTGAGCAGCAGGATTACGCTCACTAATAATGAAATCACTATTTGAGTGTGTTGACATGAAATGGGGGAAAAATATCTGAAAAAGAAAAGCTGCCTCTGGCAGTGTTTAAATGGAGAGAGCAGCGAAATGTTGATGCGCAAGTTAGAGGTGTGAATTTCGACAAAAAAAATCAAATAAAAAAATTCCTGGTGCACTTCTGGAGACTCTGCTTTCATGCAGGCAGGAGTGGGCAGTAAGATTGCTCATGGGACAGAAGAGGAAAATACATTTCAATAACATTTCAGGTTTTTTTTTTTTTTTTTGAATTTTATTTTATTTTTTTTTCTTGTGTGTATATATATATATATATATATATATATATATATATATATATATATATATATATATATATATATATATACACAGTATCTATATATACAGTATATATGTATATACATACATACTGTATATGCTCCATAACTACCACCCAAATCCTAAGAGCATCTAATTTAACTTTATTAATTATTATATTACTATTATAATATTATATTGTTATATTATATTGAATATTATATTACTAAATGATATACATTTTATTTATCTTATTTCAATGATAAATTATGACAAATTCATCTGAATTTTAAATAAAATATTGCAGCCAACAAATTCAACAAAAAGTGAAAAACAAATTCACACATTTGAAAGAGAAAGGTACAGTATATTTGCATGTGTGCACACCCTTCAAACTTTGCTAACTGTCATATTTTAATTAGCAATTTGTCTTCTACTTTAAAAAAGAAAAGAAAGAAAGAAAGAAAGAAAGAAAGAAAGAAAGAAAGAAAGAAAGAAAGAAAGAAAGAAAGAAAGAAAGAAAGAAAGAAAAACTCCACATCTATTAAACACTATCTACAGCACACGTTGTCATTTAAAAAAACATTTTGACTGGATTGAGATCATAATTCTGACTGGATCAGTCCACAATGTTGGTCTTGAAATTCTTGAATTATGATCTTGAAATCTAAGCTGTAATTATTCATTATTATGTAATTATTCTTCATCTTGAGTAGAGCCTTAATCCCAGCTGAAGAGAAGAAGCACCATTGCGTGGTGCTGCCACCACCATGCTGCACCATGATCTTGTATTTTCAACAAACATATATGCCCCTGTGGTGCCCGATTTTCACCACGATGATGGTCTTCACACTGTTCCAATGGTGCATCTGCACCCTTTTTCCGATCAATAACGTTAGGCAGTGAGATCTTATACATGCTTTGTAAGCTAATTAGCAGCTGCATAAAATCAAGAAGGTGATCCATCTTAAGGGTCAATCAGAATTGCTTCGGTGGTGACAGGTGCATAGAAATGACTTTTGAACATGAGTTTGAATGTGATTGGTTTATGCCACAATATTGTTCTAAAATGGTGTGCACATTTCTGCAACTCAACTGTTAATATTTTTCCCCCATTTCTAAATAAAAGTGTTTTATAGTTGGATGTAAAAAAAAAAAATTAAAAAAATTGGCAAAAAATCTTTTTTTCACATCAGAAAGACCAGACTTTTTATTTATTTATAAAAGTTGGGCATCGACTTTTTAAATCCATAAACTGTGTATATATATATGTCTAAAAACATATTCTACATTTCCCTGCATGCTCTGCACATCAACACGCATTCAATACAATACAATAGTGTTTGTCTCAAATCGAACACTAAGCTGGCTTTGCAAAAAAGGTGTGTGGTGTTTCGGTGGCCTAAACTGGTCAAATAAGTACTTTCAAATCAACAGGTTTGGGTTTTCTTGTTCAAGTAAAATAATTATTTAAGGCTACCACAGCCAAAGACATAAAATACAATTGTGTATCTCCAACTTTGTGGTAACGGTTTGAAGAGGAACCTCATATGAGTAAAAGAAAAGTCAGATGTCCTAGTACTTTCATAGAGTATACATTAGAATTTTTATTTTATTTATTTTATTTGTTTTGTTGTGTTATATTCAAGTTCTTTATACTGTATGGTGAAGCGAGGGACAACTTTCCAGAGACGATACAAGTGTTATCAGAGCTGCTATTATGGTAAATTAATCAACATATTTTGACCAAACACTCTTGAGAACTCAACATCATTGTAATTAACGCAATATTAAATATTTAATACAATATTATTATTGGAATGCTGACAGAACAAAATATTTTTTGCATCAATATCCTTATTACTGTATTAGTTTGAGTTTTAAATTTGACTTATATTTGGCTTTTTTACTTATATTTGACTTGATATATATGTGTGTGTGTGTGTGTGTGTGTGTGTGTGTGTGTGTGTGTGTGTGTGTGTGTGTGTTTGTGTGTGTGTAAAAAGAATCTGCGTGGGATTTGGTCTCTACTTTGGATTATTTTGTCAGAAGCTTGCTGAAGTGTGAACTGTTATCCCACTACAGCTGATGTTGGAAGTTTGGATTTGCATTCTGAAACCACGAGCCGTTCTGTTTTTAAGCTTGCCTCGCTTCTGTCACTCATCCCTCAAGTCTGTTGAACACTGCTAGAACTCTCTCCATCATGGTGGTACCCGACAGTCACCCTGACAAACGGAGAGACGGAGAGAATGATTTATTCAAGGAGGGAGACAAAGGCGGCATCTCGAGCCGCCCCGCTTTTTTTTTTAGATTATCATTCTGCAGCTGGCTGCATTTACCCTTGCGGGATTGCCTTCATGCTTTTTGCTCTTGAATGCACCCATGTCTCTTTGCGCTCGAGTTTACCCCGGCACATGTCTGTTTTCAGAAAAGGGACAGAAAGGAGGCATGTGTGAAATGAGAGAAACTACGATTCATCTACCTTCACCTGCTGCCAGTTGAATGTCAGCAAGTGCTTGTCATTGAGCGTTTGTTCTTTCTTGACTTTTTTCTTAGCTGAATGTGTCCCCGTGATGAGGATCGGCGTTTATTTTAGCAGCGCTTTGGTCACTGAGCTGGAGTAAATCATTCCTTTTATCAGCTGAACATAATCAAAAGCAGCATTAGACAGGAATATATTCAGGGGGCCTGTGGGACTGGAAGCTGTAGGATTAAGAGGTGTTGTGCAAACACCACTGTGTGTTGGCTGGATAAAAATACTTCTTAAAGAAGCTTTACTCGAGTGCCTGTATGATCTTTTCCCTTATACTCTGCTTGATGGGAACAGGTTGAGCCCGATTTGATTCTGTTCGATATTTTAATTTGATAAAAACTCGAACTTAAAATCAATTTTTGTAAGGTGTTTTTGTTAGAATCTGTTGGGGAAAAAAACAACAGAAATATCTTGCAGATGTTTTCACCCCACACATATATATATATTATAAAGTCTTTGGGGGTTCATACAATATTTACTACTTCTGCACATAGTGACAGTGGTCACTTCTTCCCAGCAAATTTGATCCAAGATGTTCAGGTTGGTTGGGTGATGCCTTGTGGACTGCAATATTTTAGAAGTTGATTGAGATCAGAACTTTCATTGTGCCCCTGTGCTTATTGATCCAACTGTGTTCACTGGGATATACAAACATTTGGATATTAGTTTTGTACACTTTCCTTAATGTATGGATTATTTTTTATTTTTTTTAGTTTGCCCCCATCTTGTATGGAATGCTCTTTGGTCTTAATTTTCTTTCGAATTCACAGCCTAACCACTAAACATTCAACAATGGAGTTTTATCCAGAGCATTTGATCCAGAGCCACTTGAATGATGCACAGGTAGATGACAATGGTATAGTAATTGTATCCTCATTAAAACTAATTATTTCATTTGTGTAATCTGGCAGATTTTACAATACTAGAGTTAAATACTTATACAAGCGAATCACTTCTGTTTTCTTTTTTGCTATACAAAAATATTTCCCAGCAAAAACAATGCCACTATGCAATAATTGATTTTGAGTGCAACCGAACAGAATGAAATTTCAATGCAGCTTTTGTAATTCAATAACACGGGGTTTACGTTTACGCCATTTTGCAGACGCCCTTATCCAGAACGAAGTGCTTTGAGTGTCAATCAGTGATTAAATCAACACTGGTTTTCTAGATTACAAACTTTAGATACCATCATCTTAAAATACCAACAGCCTTTATTGAAATGATAGCACTTTTTTGGGGGATTAAACAAAGACAAAACAAACAGGGATAAAAGTGGGATAAAACTTCTCAGGGATCTGAATTCTTTTGCATAATTCTGACGATGGACCTGGTCATTCTGCGTCCGTTTTTTAATGAAAGCCACATGATTTTATTGCTGCATCCCACAGCATCCTGGTCCAGCATGCTGGTCTGAACCTCAAGTCCCAACCTTCGAACCTTTCTGGCCAAAACTTAAAAAAGAAAAACGAAATGTCTCATGTTGGTATATGTATTTAAAACATGTTATGTATTCTTTCTGAAGAATAGACTCAGTGAAAATATAGATCTGATTCAGTTTATTTTCTATGGCACAAACACAGAGAACAGGACAGTCTTCAGAATGAAAAGGACAATACATTTCTACAGCACACTGACCTTGAGAGCAGTGACTCACAGGCAGGTTACAGAGGTCTGATGTGATTTATAAAGTTTACCAAGGGCAGTCTTGGTCAATCATGTTATTAGGCAGAGTAGTAATAGATGTAGGTGAAGATCAGCTTTGGTAAATACAACAGTAAACCCTGGCTCAATGAATCGTTCATTCATTTATCAGTGATCAGTGAAATGTCTTTTTTTCGCATTTTCCGGATTAATGCGAGACATGTGACATCATCTTCGAGTGCTATTTATTCTGACAGGCTCTACTAAACATGCATACTCGTGACATTTCCAGCAAGAATAAATGTTACTAGGGAGCCAAATGTTGAGCTAAATAGTGAGTTATCAGTGAGCTAATAAAGATAGTAAAAAAACTCAAATCAAATTGAAGCATGTGTTCTGCATGTTTACCATCTTTGCATGGAGAAGCAGTGAGGCTTCTCTCTAAGGGGCCGATCGGACCCAAAGCACACCACTAGTCAGCATTCAGGCATTTTTTTTCCACATTTCTTTCACATCTTTGTAATTAGAAGTGTGCACACTGCGATCCTGCTGATGTACCTAGTTGTCCATGTGCTGCTCTTTCTGCCTTTTTTTTTATTTGCTAGTTAACATGAACACTGTCTGGAGAGCGCTGATGACTAAAGTTGTTTATTTGCCTCAGACATTTGGAAAAGCCACGGGTCGCTTGAGGATGCTATTTCACACATTCTGTACCCCCATTTGCAGTAACAGCACATATCTAGCATTTGCGCATCAGATTACACCTACGTACCCGACGTGTAAAAAAGCCCAAGTAATAACCGTGCCATCAAACCCTTTGAGCTTCGCTTAAATTGCACAAGACATGCAAATGAATGTGTTACCATTATATCCACCCACTGTTTAGCATCCATTGTTTCATGCCTCCTACAGGAAGTCCAAAATTGCATATTAATTGAAGTCCTCCTGCAAAAAAAAGAAAAAAAGAGCTCTATGAGTAAGCCAGCTTCTTTATTTTTGTATCCTTGCACCATTACACAAATTAAAACACCAGCAAGCCATTAATAGAGTGCTTTAATGGTTCTCAGCCCTGGGTCCAGAGTAATGTAGGGAAAAACAGTCGCTTTTACTACGCAGATGATGTGACGTGCGGTGCATAGATAGATTGCTGGATAAATCACAGAATGTCTAATAAAGAGAGATCCTTTTTTTGACACCCCATTCCCTATTCTCTGGCATGGACACCATTGCCAAAATACGATACATTTACAGTGGACATTAGGGAAGCGCATCTATATAAGTGCGGCCGATGCGATTTCGATGCATTAAAGATACGTATTAAAAAGCAACTTTTTTCAAATCGATGCCGATGCACCACTGAGAATCAGCAAATCTTATCCTTCCTAGTGAACACGCTTGGGTTACAGTTATGTAAAAGAAGGATTTGGACTCTTGCTTACCACATGGTCCAGCTTATCCCCTCCTCTGGCTCAGTTTGTCCTTTTTCCGATTGAGTGCAATTGTGTTTTTATATGGTTTGCTCTCTACCCTTTCACCCTTAGCATTCTTCTTGTTGTTCCTTGCAGAAATAAGTGTTCTAACTGTTGTGATTTGCTGAGTTTCGCTTAGATTTTAATACTCTATGTGACCCTGAGCCTGTCAGGGCCTGTGGTAGAGTCAGTATGCCAAGATTTGGAAAATCAATGAATATGTAAAGTGGGCAGAGGCTAAAGTTTGCAGGTGAAGTTACACAAGAGCATTTAACTATTATGGATGCACTTTTTGGTGGCTCCAGCGGTTAAGGCGCTGGGTTGGCAAACGGAAGGTCTGGGGTTCAAGCCCCGGTATCGCCAAGCTGCCACTCTTGGGCCCTTGAGCAAGGCCCTTAACCCTCTATGCTCCGGGGGTCCCTTACGGGGGAAATATCAAGGTCCGTGACGTCGGAGTGACGTGGGGCCGCCTTCCCGTGGGCTCACCACCTGCAGGAGGGACCGTAAGGGACGGTGCTGTGAGGATTGGGCAGCAGTCGGAGGCGGGGGTCTGCTTAGACTGCTGCCCCCGCGACCCGAATTACGGATAAGCGGGAGAAAATGAATGAATGAATGAAGGATGCACTTTATTGATTGTTATATATTTCGTTTTAGAGTTGTTGTTTTTTTTTTTCAAATATACCGTTTAAGACGCTTGATTTTAGCTAATCTCAATTCAATTGTACTCTTTCTACAGGTAAGTTATGTTCTGCCAGCAAACTTTTCTTCAGCCTAAAGAAAGATTTATTTAAATCAAGTTTAAATTAAGCTAAAATCACGATTCAGTTCCTGATCCCATCCAAGAGCTATTGTTAATGCCTTTTTCTTTTATCTGCAAAAACATAAAGAAGTAAGACCGCCAGAGACTGCAGAACAACAGTGGCAGATCCTACAAAGTGTTCAATAAAACCTGCCAGCTCATTTCCATATAAATTTGCCCAAAGTGTACCTGAGCCTAATGATGCAGGTTTTGTTTTCCTTTTAAATGCAAAGAGTTCTCACATTAAATACTGTCTTTGTTTAGTTTAAAATTGTCTACATCTCATTACAGAAAATTTCCCTTAGTGGAAACATTTAATTTCATTGTTTTTTACAATGCTTTACATCATTTCTTTTGCTTACGCATATAAGTACTATAATTATGATTACTTATGCTGTTGTAAAATCAGGTTATTGCTCATATTCATATGCCCGCAGTAACAAAATGGTTAGTGGGGCTCCTGAGAGGTGTAGGAAAACAGAAGTCCTCATAGCCCCGAATTTAAGATAAACCAAACATTGGCCAATCACAGAGACCAAAGTCAATTTTTCATTTCCTCAGCTGGTTGGCACCATGTATCTTGGAGGAGGCATTTGTTAGCATATTCTCCATTGGGAATTGACCATGAGCAAACTTAAGTGGAAAAAGAGGGAAAATCAGGAGAATAAACACACAAACATTTAAGAGAGCTCCACATGGACAGCTTGAATGTACATGTGATTACTGGTGCCACTTAGAAACCATGAAAATGGATTCTTTCTGCAGTTGATTTCTTAGTATAGCTACCATGTCTTATGACTACTACTCCATCCAAACAAAAGTCTCCATCCAACAAATATCCTTCATGTTAAATTAGTAATGAATTTCCTGGTTACACAGTTGAATTTCTTTTTAACCAAATAATACTTTGTTATAGAATTAATTATTTATGCATGCACAATCCGGGGGTTGCTTAGATAAGTCTCCATTCTGAGTCTGGTTTCTCTGAAGGCTTTTTCCTTGTATCATACGACAAACATATGTATCATGCCAAGTTGCCTCTGGCATGTTATCATCAGGGATACATTGATATGAATAAATGTATCAATTCAAAATGCATATCCTAAAACTATGGATTTCTGTAAAGCTGCTTTGTGACAATATCTACTGTTAAAATGAATCTGCATATGTTCTAATCTGTATATAAACCTGAGTTTCTATTTTACCTTTTTTTTCCAGCTTCTTGCTGCATATAGGATTCAATCCTATTTGAATTAGTATCAATGGCGGTCATTACTACACAAAGTAGTTTGCTACAGTGGATTAGAAACATCCAGTGTGCTTCTTTTGAATGAAATATGTGCCAGATATGCCCAATAAAACAGCCAAGCAAATTGTGCATAAACAGATCATTTATACATATATTCAAATTTCATGTAACGGTTTCTCAACCAGCTAGAACATGCATATCTCATCGACATAGTTAACACATAAGTATGGCATGATGGTTCAGTGGGTGTCATTGCTGCCTTGCAGCTTCTGGAGCCCTGGCTCAATCTCAAGCTCAGGTTACATGTTCTCCTTTATGTCTGTGAGGTTCTCTGGTTTCCTCTCAGCTCATCAAACAAAACATAGAATAAAAGCATGCATGGTGCCTTTCGATGGATTGGCATCATGTTCAGCGAGTATAGATATATATATATATATATAGATAGATAGATAGATAGATAGATAGATAGATAGATAGATAGATAGATAGATAGATAGATAGATAGATAGATAGATAGATAGATAGATAGATAGATAGATAGGAGGTGTCTATATAGTGCAGCACAATAATACACAAAGCAATAAAGTGCAGGACATGATGAGAAGGAACGAATGAAAGAAATGTGCATTAATACACACTGAATCAGTGAGTGTGTACAAATGTTGCAAAAAAATGTGGACAAAAACTGCAGAAACTTTTATTAGCGGTAATGACCGAAGTCGATGTGTAACCCTGGCAAATTTAGAAAAACGATAAAACATTTATACCCTATGGAGTAGGAGTGAAGATTTCAAAGCATGATTGACATTTGCACTGCTAATTCTGATTAGTGTGTGTTTGTGAATCACAGAGCATATACAGTAAAATAAAATACAGCAGATATACAGCAGATAAGCTATAAAAAAAACGGATCTTTCTGAGAATTCGGCTGTTTTGTTTCACCTCTAACTGCAGCCATGGTTAACCTTGGCCACTATGAACTTAGCTAAGTGCTTCTATGAGCATGGACCTCCCACTGCAGCCAATTCAAGTGTGTCATCTCTGAGAGGTGCTGGAAAAGGGGGCTCATGGATCATTCATTTTACACAGGAATGCAGCTGATAATGTAGTTGGGTGAGACCACAGGCTGACATCTCTTGTCCCTCGCCCACACACACACACACACACACACACACACACACACACACAGAGAGACACTGGTATGCATTAGATCCAATAGAGTTGAGATCTGTGAGATTTCTATGGCTGTTATATGTAGTACTACTCAGTTTTTTAGAAACTAGTCATGATACTTTGTTCAATGGACCAAATGCATTCAGATGTATTTCCTCACTTTTTAATGGATTTATTTTCTATGAAGCACCGAGTGCATTTAGTTGTAAAAGTAATAGATTTTCTTTTTTTGTTTTTTTTTAACCAAAACAAGGTGTTAGCAAACTTTTTTGTCTACATATTACACATCATAAATAATCCACATGGTGTGTGTGTGTGTGTGTGTGTGCATGTGTGTGAAATATAAAAATGTGCAATGTACAAAACAAACAAAACCATCTCTCCATAACTGCCATTTCTTTCATAAGCGCCATTACTGTCGTTTCCCGCGCTCATTATGAACTCATGTTCACACATCGGATGCTATGCTCTATATGCTTTAATTATATGCTATGAATGCATTTTGAATGTAGATTAAGAAATAAGATTTGTAAAATATCCTTTCCTGGCATTTTTAAACACTATCTTTGAGTCTTCTTGAGTCTTCACCTATAATATCTGATGAAGTTGGAGAATACATGGCAAGGGATCGAATACCATTCCACCATACAGAATGTTTTCATATCCTTCTAATTTCGAGGTCTAGTGTGAATGTTATTCAGGGTTTAGGGAAGGCTGTGGCAGGACCTTGGGTGTTTTTGAAGTGTCAGAATGTATGAAAAGCCCTCTGTAATACTCTGTTGAAGTCTTCTCTTGATTGTTCACTATGACACAGCTATGCCTACCTCCTGAAGAGCGTTTTTGATCTCACTACTTCGGTATGTTTTTTTTTTCTTTTACAGGGAAATAAATCTTCTTTCAACACATTACTTTTTCACATCACTGTGGAGGAACTTTGGCCCACTCTTCTTTGCAGAATTGTTTTAATTCAGCCACATTGGAGGATTTTCTAGCATGAACAACTTGTTTTAGGTCATGCCACATCATCAATTGGATTTCAGTCCAGACTTTTTTATTGGGCCACCACAAAACCCTCATTTAGTTTTTTGGAGCCATTAGAAGGTGGACTTTCTAGTGGTATTTTGAATCATTGTCCTGTTGCATAACCAGGTGCACTTGAGCTTGAGGTCATGAACTAATGGCCAGACATTTTCCCTCAGGATTTTCTGGTAGAGCACAGAATTTATAGCATAATGCAGCCTCAGACCATCACACTACCACCACCATGTTTGGCTGTTGATATGTTCTTTTTATGAAATTCTGAGTTCATTTTTAAAATCAACATTCGAAAATGACATTTTTATTTACTCAGGATATAATATTAAAATAGTAAAATTGCTTAATGATCTAAATCATTTAAATGAGACAAATATGCAAGCAAAAAAAGAGAGATTTAAATCAGAAAGGCAAATTTTTTCAAAGCTTTATACCAATTAATTGCTTATACGGGAAAAACAATGAGAAAATACCATTCACAGCCATAGCCTTATTACAGCTAATCATCCTGTTGTCCAGTTGTCCACTTTGAATCGAATTAAAGTTGAAAGTCTACACTCTCTTCATGATCAAATTCATATTTTCGTTCATATTGAGGTTCATATAAGTGACTGTTGGACTGCCAAAAAAAACGTTATCTATGCCAAAAATCTATGAAAATGACTATAATAATAATAATAATAATAATAATGATAATAATAATAATAATAATAAAGAAAAATAAAGATTTCCTAATGAGCTACAGTATGCACTTTTGTGAGCGACTTCACCTCACTCAAGGATTCCTCAATGACTTTGAATCCTAATGGGTTTTATTTGCGAGGGGCACCTTCATCGGTGCGACAGCCCTCTAAAAAAAGGCGATGTAATTTTAAGCGACGCCATAATCCTCTTGGCGCTACGCTGCGCCAGGAGGCCCGACTGACCCCGGACCAGGGTGAAGCCGCTGCAGATGATCACTGTCACACTTCATATCGGCCTGAGTGAATCCAAACGATTACCTAATTGTTCATTAATTGCTAGATAGTATTTTCTATCTGTTTCTAATTCCCGCAATCCCTCACCCACCTCTTTCTTTAAGTCCAAACGCAGACCAAGGTGACTGTCATGCTTTTTTGTAGATGCAATTACAACACAATTACGAGTTTGCCGAGGTAAAAACATGTGTCCAGACATGTCACGCCGGAGCGTGGAATGGAAGAGACTTGGTCCTGGATAATATAATAACATGTCCAATATGAGTTTGGGGGCATTCATTTATTTCTTAAATTGATTTAATTAATATTTGCTAATGGCTGTTAGAGGGCTTTTTTTCCTATTGAGTAGAAAAGCATTTGAAATGTATGTACCATATAAAAGTGTGTGTGTGTGTGTGTGTGTGTGTGTGTGTGGGGGGGGGGGGGGGGGGGGTTTACTGGATGTTTTAGTATAATTTGCCTCTCTGAACGTTGCAATTAAAAGTTTATTAATAGTAATTGTAAAAAAAGACAAAGAGTGAGCAAAGGATTGCAAAATCTAAATTCTGCAGGAAATAGAATTAAGTCACATTTTCATTATTGTTACTATAGTCAAAGTGTGTGTATGTAGAGGTATTGGGGATTCTGCTTATTAAAAATGTAACACTTTATTTTCATTCTGATCAAAAAAAACAACATGACCTAAAAAAAATATTTGTTCATTTTGATGAACAAGATTCAAAGAATCATGTAACTAAAAGAACTGATCTTCCAATCACTATTATGATCATCAGGGCCTTAAACTCTGATTGGTTCTTTATATTTATATGGTTTGCATGGAAAACTTCACAGAGCTGAAAATTTTACTTCAGCACTGTCAATAAAGGGTTCTTTTGGGTTTTTTTTTTTTTGTTGTTGTAAAAAATATCAATTAATTTTTTTTTGTGGGTGAACTATCCTTTCAAACCCATTTTATACCAGTGAATGGCAATGTTTTGTTCAGTGTGGGGGGCAAATGTGTGAATGTTTCATAGGCAAACATAGGCACTTGTGTTAGTTTTTTTCCACAGATGTGTTTACTTGTTCATCGTGCTATACCTGTGTGTGTGTGTGTGTGTGTGTGAGTGTGTGTGAGTGTGTGAGTGTGTGCATGTGTGTGTGAATTATTTATATTGGCATGCTAGGAGTGAGGGCTCTGGTGACTTGCCCTTGTGTTGGAGAGGCTGCCTCAAGGATAACATGGTTCATTCACATCAACTTAGGCTTCCACTCTACTCAGTGCCATTTACTATGCCACAGACACACACACACACACACACACATGCACACATTCATACACACACAGTGATTTTCCAACCAATACCAGAGATTCTACGCTTTCAACTTCCTTTCATCAGTATGAGAGTGTGGTGGAATAAACAAAGTGAGCAAAGTGGGCAGGGTGCTTGTGTATGTGTGTACGTGTGTGTGTGTGTGTGTGTGTGTGTGTGTGTGTGTGTGTGTGTGTGTGTGTGTGTGTGTGTGTGTGTGTGTGTGTGCTTGGAAGGGTACAAATATAGAAGGAAAAGATAGCGGGGACTCCTGACAATGTCAATTGTTTTTTTGTCCATTGGAGACAACTGTAGAGAAGACTCCAATTCCCTTAACAAGTGTTCCATCCTGTCTCTGAGAGCCTGGGGAAGGAAAAACAAACAAACACACAAACACATGACTTCTCTGAGAGCCAGATTAGTCACCAGGTACCCTGGGCTACATCTTACGACCAAGATAAGCAATGTCTCTATCTATCTATCTATCTATCTATCTATCTATCTATCTATCTATCTATCTATCTATCTATCTATCTATCTATCTATCTATCTATCTATCTATCTATCTATCTATCTATCTATCTATCTATCTATCTATCTATCTATCTATCTATCTACAGTATATATAAATAATGTGTGTATATGTTTATACATATACATTTATAAGGGCCATTCGAGTCAAACCAGGACTTTAGGGTTTATAAAATAAAGGGACAAATTTCAAGGAGTGGAAACTGCGTTTATATTTGGACATTCTCCCCTGCTACTTTTGTACACTTCTCCCAGCGTTTAACTAATGCCTCGCGAGATTCCGCATAGAAAGATTTGTCAGTACACCTAAACCATCCTAGGACAGCATGGTGAATGATTGTGTTCACCGTTTGTTTTGCAATTTCATGACAGGTTACGTGTAGATTATCCAGTATCAGGTGTTTCATGCTCTGAATGTTCACAAGAATGACTGCTGTGGACTTGGAAACATCACGACCGAGAGGGTTAGTGATGGACGTACGACCATCTTTGAAACGAATACACCATTCAAATGTCTTACTGCAGCTGAGTATTTCTTGGCTGTAGTGTGCTGGTTACACCGCTGGTTGTACGCCTTTCAATTACAAGAAACGTCTTCACCACATGCTGTTCCATGCGCAGACTAACACTGTTGTCTATATATGTTCTGGTTTTGAAAAGTTGTCTGTGTAACATGGACTAGCTATTTAATGTAACTGTACATGGTTTAAAGGTATGCAATGTTGCTCAATGATGATAGTTTATAAGAATGGTACTTGTTGGCAGAATAAAACAGGAAGGATGTGTTACTGGAAAACAATTCCCGCCTTTTGCTCACTTGCTTCTCTCTGAAAAATGAATAAAGACAAGTATTTTTCAAATACACTTTGTAGACAAAAGTTTGTGGACACCCGATTGTACATTTTTTGTAGATCCCCATTTTAAATACAAAATTCATCCTACACAATTTGTACCTCCAACTTTGTGGTAACAGTTTGGGGAAGAACCACATATGGGTGGAAAAAGTCAGGTGTCCATATTCTTTTGTCCATGTAGTGTATGTGTCAGCCCACAACACTGATTCTACTGCTTTCTATTTTTTTACTAAAGCAACTGTAGGACATCTTGTCATGTTTTTTTTTTTTTCTTGAAGGTTGCATTTGATGCATTTGATATAAAGAATCATCAGAATCTCTTTTTATTTTATTAAAAGTATGAAATTTGATCTGTCATGTTTCAGGGTACAGCTGGATATTAAAAACGCTCAGCATGAAAGTCTCATTTAGATGTTTAACAACAGCAGCCACTCGATCTATTGTTCTTATTTCCGCCATTCCGATTGACGTGAAAGCTGTGCACTGGCTGGTATACTGTTCGGCTTAATGTTAGCATGAGTATTCGTTTAACAACAGGGTTGCATTGGTAGTGCGTCTCAAAATTGAAGTAGCAGACAGGGCACCTCCTGTGCCATGGATATGTTTTTTTTATTTATTTTTTTAGAAGTAATAACTTCATGTTCACACCCACACAGCAGTGATGAATGCTATAAATAAATGCATGCTAATAAAATGTCATTAAGTGCTTTAGGCAGTAAAAGCATTGCTTCTGATGATGAAATAAGGCGTCCTGCTAAGAATTAGCTGCAGAATTATAATCAAAAAGCCATAAAGAAATTTTAAGTAGCATTTAAATGTAAATAATTAGTCATTGCACTTTATAGTAATTCGTAAACTATATTATATACCGTATTTTTCGGACTATAAGCCGCTGCTTTTCCCCCACGTTTAGAACCCCGCAGCGTAAACAACGAAGCGGCTTATTTATGGATTTTTCCTGAATTTTTCCCGGTTTTACAAACTTCAAGCCAAAAAACTGAGTGACATACCATTAGACCAATGAAATTCCTGAACGGAAACGAAAAAACGCATCTCACCTGTGTTCTGAGCTGCACGGCATCGTGAGAAAAAACTTTTTTTGTAAACGCATGACGATGCCAAAAGATAAACCCCTGAGAGAAATAGTTGTGAAAGGAAGGAGAAAGACAGTGAACAATGACTTACTTGGTCGGCTACTGTTTAGATACAAGCCGTTGTAACGTGTTAAGTCTGGGTCATGGGAAAGCTCGCTAACTCCAGTTGCAACAGAAATCATATAAGCACAGACAGGTTTCCAAAACTCGTGCTTTTTTATTTTTCTTGGCAACAGCGTTACGGGTTAGTCAAAGAAACTTAGAAATCAGCATCAGAAAATAATAAACACATAATCCTCGTATTGAACACACGCAGTAATACCGGAAAAATGCTGTGCCGGGCTTTTCCTAAACTAGCGCTCTGCTCCTAAAGGAAGCGCAACATATAAAAATATTTGTAAAATTCAGTGGGTGCGGCTTATATATGGGTGCGCTTTATAGTCCGGAAATTACGGTAGTCGTTCTTTGACTGCATAATTCTTTAAAGAAGGCTCTGGGGTACTGATCGAAAGGTCGGGGTTCAAGCCAGAATATTGCTAAGCTGCTACTTTTCGGGCCCTTGAGCGAGGCCCTTAACCCTCTGTTCCCCAGAGGTGCTGTTACATGGCTGGGCTATGCAAAGAAAGACTTTCACTCTATTGTAAAGTACATGTGACAAGTATAAAAGCACCTTTCAAGTATAAAAGCATTTACAATACTTTTAATTCAAATTCAAATTTTATTTGTCACATACACTTTCATGTCATGTAGTGAAATGCTTTTTACGACTGTCCAATACTGAAGACATGTAAATATAAATAAAGAAAAAATAAAAATATAAAAGTATAAACTATATATAAGTTATATAAATATATATACACTAAATTATAACAAATATATATGTACACTACAGAAGGTCCACTAGTGGTTAGGATGCGGCGCTCTCACCGCTGCGGCCCAGGTCCTATCCCCGGTCAGGGAACCAACCCCAGCCACTCTTAGTGCCGGTCCCAAGCCCGGATAAATGGGGAGGGTTGCATTAGGAAGGGCATCCAGCGTAAAAACATGCGCCAAATCAAACGCCCCCTAATGGGAGAAGCCGAAAGAAAATACACTACAGACAAAAGTTTGTGACTTCCTGATCAGATTCCTATGTGTTTTTTAAGCATCCTATTCTTTATCTATCACTATTTGCTGTTATAATAACTTGCAATCTTCTGGGAAGATGTTCCACTAGAATTTGGAGTGTGCTTGTGGCATGTGCTATAAGGACATTAGTAAAGTCAGGAACTGATGTATTGAGGGGGAGGTGAGGAGACCTGGGGTCTCTATGTTCCACTATGTTCCAATGCAGACTATGTTCCAATTCATCCCACAGGTGTTCAATAGAGCTGAGGTCAGAGCTCTATCGGAGGCCACTCAGCCCATGGAAAACAAATGTTAATAGAGCTGGCTTTGTGCACAGGGGCACTGTCATGCTGGAACAGGTTTGGGTCTCCGGTGCAACTTTGTAGTTACAGTTTGGCAACGAACAACATATGTTTGGAAAAGTTTGGTGACCCAATATTTTGATCCATATAATCCTCCTTAATCATTGGTCCGTCACTTCTTTGGTGGTCCCCATGTTAGAATGAAAAATAAAATAATGGTTAATTATGTTTTTTACACATAATCACTTATGTTGCTTATAGGAAGCTTATGGTAAAAATAAAAAAAAACACTGAATTTAATCAAAATATTGTGTACATGTTCAGACTCATTATTCATGTTAACATGCATTTCCTGGGTATTTTTTTATATGATTTTTATTCGGTCAAAAGCTTTGTTTTTCTTCTGGTGGCATTGCAGTACAATTGCTTGAACTTGAATGACACATTCAGGGGCAGCTTTTTACTCATACAGTACCTCATGACAGGACTGCTGTATCTCAGTCACGATTGTAGGACACTTTTCTCAGATATGCACTTCTGTCCAGTCCACAGATGTTCTACACAATTCAAATTTTTTTTTTGCTGCAGTTATTTCTGTCTGCTGTTGCTTCATCCTTCTTCCTGATGATGCCAAGTGCACTGGTTCCTTTTCCAACAAAAGATTGCATGATGCTGCCACACATATTCTTCGGCCATATCGATCAACTTTGGATTTCAGTCTGGACTTTAATGGCAATTCTAGAACGAGGACTTCTGCATTGCACATCAGGATTTCACATAATGGTGATTTCGGATTCTATTAATGTAGGATGTAAACATTTAGTCCCTGATGCCTTCAGATTCTTTACTAGTTCCTTTTTTTGTAGAGCTACAGATACATTTCTATTATTTAGAATGTATTAAAAATCATTACATCAATTTCTAAAAGTTCTACACTGGTTAAGGAGAAGGTTTTGATCCATTGGATTTTTTTAAGTTCTTTGTTCTTGGTTCTTCTTGGTAATGTCTGCTTGGTAAGTTCTTGGTAATGCGTCCAGATTCTTTATTGGTTTCTTTGTTGGTTTTCAAACCAAAGTTCTTAGAAGTTGCTCGAAAAAGTAGATCTTTTAAAGCCACAGGCATATTATTGACCTGCCAAAGAAAATCTTCTTCTCTTTCCTTTGGCTGCTCCCATTAGGGGTCGCCACAGCGGATCATCCATCTCCATACCCCTCTGTCCTTTACATCTGCCTCTTTCACACCAACTACCTGCATGTCTTCCTTCACCACATCCATAAACCTCCTCCTTGGTCTTCCTCTTTTCCTCCCTCCTGGTGGCTCCATACTCAGCATTCTCCTACCGATATACCCAGCGTCCCTCCTCTGCAGATGTCCGAACCATCTCAATCTCGCCTCCCTCACCTTGTCTCCAAAAATGTCCTACATGTGCTGTCCCTCTAATAATCTCGGTTCTAATCCTGTCCATCGTCGTCACTCCAAATGAAAACCTCAGCATCTTCATCTCTTCTACCTCCAGTTTTACCTCCTGTCTTGCCACTGTCTCTAAACCACACAACATCGCAGGTCTCACCACCGTCCTATAAACACTTGCCTAAGGAAATGTCTGGTAAAGTAAAATGTATGGAGTTGTGATTAAATATCGTTCAATTCTATGAAGGTAAACTTTTGGTCTCAGTTATGATTTGCAGTTGGAAAGGTTTTTTTTGCCAGTGATCCAGCAGAAAAAAAAAATATATATTATTTTCCTGCTGTCTATCTCTGTTCAAAAACCCCCGGCTATAGCGGACATCGAAGGTCATAACTGTTTGTGTTCTCTGGCAGAGTTAAGGCCTGTTGGGAAAATGGTTAGGTTTCGGTGAGAAAATCAGACTGGAACAGATCAATTATACAATAAACACTTTTTACTCTGGACGAATTCAATGTGATTTTGTTTGTATTGTGCAAATGGGTTCATTCTACCCTGGTTTCTGCAACATTTTAACTCTGTCCTGATTTTTCTCTCCAACCTGAAACATCACGTTCATAAATTACTATTTAATAATTGGTGTATAAATGCATTAGAACCAACAGGGGTCTAAAATTCAGCAGTTCTCTTTCTTTCTTTCTTTCTTTCTTTCTTTCTTTCTTTCTTTCTTTCTTTCTTTCTTTCTTTCTTTCTTTCTTTCTTTCTTTCTTTCTTTCTTTCTTTCTTTCTTTCTTTCTTTCTTTCTTTCTTTTTTTGCATGCTTTAGATGCTTCCTTCTCTTCTTCATTACACTCTTCCATTTTTCTTTTTTTTTTTAGTTCTTCCTTCCTTCCTTCCTTCCTTCCTTCCTTCCTTCCTTCCTTCCTTCCTTCCTTCCTTCCTTCCTTCCTTCCTTTCTTCCTTCCTTCCTTCCTTTGTTCTTTCTTACTTTATTCTTGCTTTAATCCTTCCTTCCTCTCGCACTTCCTTCCTTCGGTTCTTCCTTTCTTTGTTCCATCTTTTTAGCCCCCTCCCTGTTTTCTTTCTTTCTTGCTTTAGTCCTCCTTCCTTTCTGCATTATTTTTAACCTCCCTCCCTGTTTCCTTCCTTCCTTCCTTCCTTCCTTCCTTCCTTCCTTCCTTCCTTCCTTCCTTCCTTCCTTTCACCATCCCTCCCTGTTTCCTTCCTTCCATACTCCTGGTTCGTTCTTTCTTTCTTTCTTTCTTTCTTTCTTTCTTTCTTTCTTTCTTTCTTTCTTTCTTTCTTTCTTTCTTTCTTTCTTTCGACCGTTTGTTTGTTTGTTTATCATTCTTGCTTTACTTGCTTGTTTTTTGTTCCACAGTAGACTGTAAGTTGTGCTCTCATGGCTACATTTGCTTTGTCACTCATGCTGTGTGGAGGTTCTGCTGGGAGTTATATATTACATCTATTTATTTCTCTGCGGCTCTTTGATGCCGAATCAATTCTCCGATCCAGGACGGATTAATCGTGAACGGTGTCTCTTGGTCATGTCACAACCAAGGCAAGGATTGTGTTCACAGATATTTATTTCTTAAAGCATACTTTGATGCATTTCTACATTTCCACCGGATTTTGCCAGACATTTTTGGGTCTACTGACTCATTGTAATGGCTTAAATCTTTTTTGAACGCCAGGCCTGTGTGACAGTAAGACGTTCATAAAAGCATCACAGATGTTTCCCCGGCGCTTTAAAAGAAGCCAGCAGTCTGCCGCCTTGAAAAATATTACATGTTTATCGTATTATAAAACCCGTTTAAAAATAGGCGCCGTTTTTCCCGAACGCCATGCATTGTGTTTGAAGTGAGCGCTTTCTTCATCATTCATGCGCATGCAAATTTAATCTCAATCTGTCACAGAAACGACCCTCCCTCCTTTCGAAAAAGAAATTGTTAAACCTTCTTTGAACCAGCCACTGATGACACTGCATTAAAAATTAACTCCTCTAGCCCAAGCCAGTAGTCGCGCGTCCCCGTGATGCGAAACGCCGCAATATATTTTCATAATGCATGAACATTACACTGTCATGGCAGAAAATGGGCTGAGGCTGTTTATACAGGATGCTTAGTTTTTCAGCTCTGTGCATTTCAGATGCTTCCCAACACGATGAAAGGGGAGACACTTCATTTGAATTAAATTGGCTTGCTGTCTGGTTGGCTCTGATAAGGGACTATAAGACAGAATTATTTCATTATATATGTATTTATTGGGTTATGCTGATTTGCCACGTTTGTCCAAATGTAAAGTGCTGGAATTCTTTCCGCGCCACGTCAGGTAATGCTTTTGGTTCGTATAAGTGCTTAGAGCAGACAATGACTTCATATTATTTTGATTATCATGTAAAGCAATGCGCACACATTCAAAGCCCACTTCGGGAATAATAAACAAAAAAGATCCTCAATCTTAAAATATCATACGGGCCAATTTTTATTTCCGTCATATGACAATATTGTCCACATTAGCAGATGATATGAGACCAGTCATTTCCTATGAGAGGCTATAAGCTATGATTCTAACATTAGCACCATTAAAGGAAAATTAGAAAATGGAAAAAAGAGAAATGCAGGAAGAAAAACGTGTAATGTCTGCCATAACTACTGCGTTCATCTTTTTTATTTTATAAAAGCTTTAACGCCCTGTATTGATGAGGGCATTCGATATCTGATTTGGAAGTCTGCGATAAGATAGTTGTGTTTAATGATCTCATCAGAATGTAGTTTAGAGCCACATCATTAGAAACAGCACAGATACTAAACATATTAACAGAGAAAATCGGTGCTAATCACTCCATTTTGTCTGCTACTCTCAAAAGGGTGGGAGTGGGGGATGTTCAAGGGATCTTCATGTATATTTAACACCATAGAACCATTTGTGCGTTTTTTGCTGACTCATAGCTGCAGAATCTTCCATTGAATTTGATCCTTCTTTTGGGTTCCTGTTGGTTTCATCAAGGTTCTTCAGTTTTCTTCTACAGCCATTAACCAGCACTTTGTTAATGTGGCTTATTTGCGTTTCTATTTGGAACTTTAAATTCACTACATTTCTAATTCACATATCTTACTTTTTTTCCCTACATGTTGCAAAATCAGTTGTTCTTTTTTTATTTATCATTGGATAAAAACTTAATAGTTTGGACATGTGCAGAGAAGGGACATGGGGTATGTCGATAGGAGAATGCTGAGGATGGAGGCACCAGGAAAGAGGAAAAGAGGAAGGCCAAGGAGGAGGTTTATGGATGTGGTGAGGGAATACATGTAGGTAGTTGGTTTAAAAGAGGCAGATGTAGATGACAGGGGGGTATGGAGACGGATGATCTGCTGTAGCGCCCCCTAAAGGGAGCAGCTGAAAGAAGAAGAAGAAGTGGAAGTAGTTAATAAGAAATATAACTGGTCAAGCACACAGAAAGCCACTAATCAGGTTAGAGCGAATGCTCTCTTTTGAACTTGTTTTGATTGCCACTTTGCTGGTATCTACTTAACAGGAATGTACAGTTTAGCATAAAATCAACAGCAAGCAGAACATTTTGAGAGAAATAAATTATGGAGGAAACTCCTGACTTTAACTTGCCACAACATCCGTGGCCTTATTTGTCCTTATTACAGTAAGTAGTTGAAAAGAAGGTTTTCGGCTTATGATAATTTTAGTAGATATCAATCAGTGTTTGTATAATTAATATCATTCTATTATCAGTGTTCTGAGAGTAACATTAGAGTCTTTTCACATATACTGAGTTGATTAAACAAGAGTCTTGTGAGAAAAATGATAATAGAAACATAATAGCCATAATAAATCATAGTACTCTGGATACTTAAGTACATTTGTGAGCAAATACTTTTGTACTTATAATCAAGTGAAAGTTTAAAGAAACACTTTTACTATTACTGGAGTCATATTTTACAGAGTGTAGCTCTACTTTAACTCAACTTTATGGATTGTGTACTTCGACCACCGTTACTATCCAAAGTTTTGTTTGTCCATCTTTCTTCTGTTTTTCTGGGACGAATCCACTATGATCCTGACCAGAGTGGTTGGACCCTTATGCGGTCTTCTGCTACTGTAGCGCATCTGTTTCAAGTGCTGCGCATTTTGAGATTTTCTGATCACCACTGTTGTAACATGTGATTATTTGAGTTACCACTGCCTTCCTGTCAGCTCGAAACAGTCTAACGTTGTTTTCGCATCGCGCAGTAACGATACATAGCGTTATCAGACGTTTCAATGTGTATGATACATTTTTGGGAAATGACTGGAAACAGTAGTGTGGACACAGGTCATTTTTTAGACGGAAACACAGATTTTCCGGATCAGTGTAGATGTATCCTAAGGGTGTGTTTTGTTTTGTGCACCATTCTAAAGCCTGCAGCTGAAATTTAGTGTCTTTTGGAGGTTTAAAATACCTCTAATAAATGAATTCCGAGAAGACACATATGATTGTTGAGCCGATGAGACACTAATACTGTACAATGATCAGAACATAATTTCATAAAAGCTCAATGTATACTCAGCAGTGTATTATTTCTAAAGGCTTGATGGCATTGAGCATAATTCTTCTCCTTGCACATTCCCACACACACACACACATACACACACACACACACACACACACACACACACACACACACACACACACACACACACACACACACACACACACACTTCACCCACAAAGTGATGTACCTATATTAGCCATGTTTTGTTGCACATTAAACAAAGCGCAACGAGCAAAACGGGCTGATCTATTATTTACATATTATCTGTGTCTACATGAAAAATGAGCTCATGAATTGCCCTTTGATTCCTGCAAGCGCATTTCATCCTGCGTTTTTGTCAAACAGCAGACGCAACAGTTGTTCTCCCCTTTGAATTTTTTATCGTTTTAGTCGACTCTCATTGCCTCGGAGTGCTCCTCGTCCCTCGCCACAACCTTGCCGCAGCTCGTCTGCTTTTGTTTAGTTATTACAAGGAGCAAATCCTTGTGCTGACAACGTCTCTCTGCTTACATCTACCAAGGGAGGCGTTTGTTATATCGGCCGAGGAGACACGATGAATGCTCGATTTGCCAATGCATTTCTAAGCAGGGGTGGAAATTGCTTGATGTCCAAACAGTGGAGATTACGTTTAATATTTCCAGGGAGCATGAACTGCAGTGTATTAGAAAGAAAGTATGGTGGGGAAACATCTGATCTTTCAGATGATCTCAATTCTTCTTTCTTTCTTCTCTTCTATCCCCCCCCCCCCCCCCTCATCTCTTGTGTGAGTGCTGCTGCAATCTCGTCTCCTGTGATAACAGACGCCCTTGACTATCACCGGGCGCCTCTGCCTGCCAAGCACAGCCACAATGAGACACACTTCTCTCATCTGTGTCCCTGCGGAAACTGAAGCATTTCGGCGCTCCACTTATCACTGAACCACCATGTAGTATGATGATTTATGGTTTGTCCTAGAGATAATGCACCTTAATGAGAATAAAGTGTGTGTTATAAAAAAATATATATATAAACGGACGGCATTTTCAAATACAAGGCTGCGATCCTTGGTAAGATAAACACACACACACACACACACACACACACACACACACACACACACACACACACACACACACACACACACACACACTCTCTCTCTCTCTCTCACATAACGCACACAAACACAATGGAAAGTGGTCCCTGCCTTCTATTGAATGGCTAATCAGGCAAGTAATCAATTAAATGCATGATTGCTTTTGATTTTAATAGCTCTATCATTTAGCAGGAGGATCTGCTTTGGGCTGTGCTGTTAACTGTTAGGAATAGCTGTAATTAGACACAGCCTATTCTCATTTAGCATGAGCCTGTAAGTAATTAGCATCTCATTCTCAGAGATATCACCTAACTGCTGTATCCATAATATGCAGTGAGTGCATTGTCTGTAATAAAAAATATAGCTGCAGGAGAAGGGTGAATATCATTCCGGGGTTTCTCCGCAACCGCTCTGTTGACGTCGTCGCATTTAATAATAAGACAGAGTGGCTCAGACGCCGATCTTTGTACTGTATGCTCGGCTGTCCACGTTGTTAAATGGTTCCGTCTTGTATTACAGCAATCCAATCGAATCTCGTCTCAACAGTATGCTGGAAAAGGAAGTACGAGCTAAATCTGGCTGAATGAGACCCAATGGGGAATGGCTATGAAAGAGCTTTTATTAAATGCCCAATTTTGTCTTTATTGATATCAGTGCTTTCTCCATAAAAATAATAGCTCTGATAAACCTAAGAGAGACCCAGGGACTACAGGGTTGGATTCATGACTTAATGAGCTAACTTGTTCTGTTTGAAGTAGCGTTACAATGAACATACGCTTTACTTAGCAGCCATATTAGAATTTGTCTGTTGAATACTAGACAGACTTAAGGGACTTCCCAGGAGTGCGCATATCCAGCCCAGGGTACACAGGTGTAGTTTCTGCATAATGAGGTGACTCACAAACTCTTCAAGCAGATAAATCATGCCGTTCTCGATTCTCTGGTACATCTGTTCTCTGGGCGATTGTATTTCCTCAAGTACAGCGGTTCGTGACAGTATTCATGTCAAGCTGAGTCAAGTGGCTTTTATTGTCATTTCAACCATACTGTATATGAGGTGGTATTAAAAAAGTTTCAAAACTAATGGTGCTAACTGGTGCTATTCTGACCAGGGTTAAACCCAAACCCTAACCGTAGCACCTCTGCCGTTTCATCATTGGACAGCAAGTTAGAGCATGATCTCACTTCCGCACCCACCCTTCTTACCAGATTTGGCTGCTGCGGACTTCGGCTCTTCCTGAAGATGAAGATCCAGCTCATGAATTTAGCAGCAGTCATTTGACAAAAAAAAAATTACCATGAAGGTGTTTGAGTGTGTGTGTGTGTGTGTGTGTGTGTGTGTGTGTGTGTGTGTGTGTGTGTGTGTGTGTGTGTGTGTGTGTGTGTGTGTGTGTGTGTGTGTGTGTGTATCAGTCCAGTTTCTTATAGTGGAGTCTGATAGCTTGTGAGAAGACATTGTTACACAGTCTGGCTGTAAACGTATAGTTTAAGCCCTGATTACTTAAATTTAGACTATGTAGAAAGTGTATTCACAATATAGTCAAAAACAACATAATAAAAGGATTTACAATTAAAACGTGTTCATTTTTATGCACACTTTTCATGTGTGAATTGGAGGACAGTTTTGAGTTTTATTTGTGGTTTTATTATTTAATTTCTTCTGCTTCCTGACTACTACGTTTACTTCCTCTTGGATTAATGCATCATATTTTACTTTTTACTCCACTAAATTTCAGCAAAACATGTCGTTCCTCCGTACTTTGAAGAGTATATGTAAATATGTATTGCGTTAAATAATAACCGGTCGGGAGACCACACCCATAGCCCGACACTTCTTTTGAGAGTGTGCCTGCAGTAAGGGTCTCACTGTATGCCTATAATTCTAGAAAAATCTCTCGTCAAAGATTTGGGATGTGCACAGGGAAGGTGGAGCACTGAATTCCATAATTCTTTTAATTATTGCTTTTAATACTTTTCATTTTTACTTTTACTCAAGTTGAAATATGAAAAGATTTTACTTTTACTATTTAAGCAAGGTATTTGTAATTGTAATTGACTGGTACATTTCTTTTCTACATTTGTAACCTTCTCATAGGTCATATATACAGTGAGGAAAATAAGTATTTAAACACCCTGCTATTTTGCAAGTTCTTCCACTTAGAAATCATGGAAATTGTCATCATAGGTGCATGTCCACTGTGAGAGACATAATCTAAAAAAAAAATCCAGAAATCACAATATATGATTTTTAAACTATTTATTTGTATGATACAGCTGCAAATAAGTATTTGAACACCTGTCTATCAGCTAGAATTTTGACCCTTAAAGACCTGTTAGTCTGCCTTTAAAATGTCCACCTCCACTACATTTATTATCCTAAATTAGATGCACCTGTTTGAGGTCGTTAGCTGCATAAAGACACCTGTCCACCCCATACAATCAGTAAGAATCTAACTACTAACATGGCCAAGACCAAAGAGCTGTCCAAAGACACTAGAGACAAAATTGTACACCTCCACAAGGCTGGAAAGGGCTACGGGGAAATTGCCAAGCAGCTTGTTGAAAAAAGGTCCACTGTTGAAGCAATCATTAGAAAATGGAAGAAGCTAAACATGACTGTCAACTCGGACTGGGGCTCCATGCAAGATCTCACCTCGTGGGGTCTCAATGATCCTAAGGAAGGTGAGAAATCAGCCCAGAACTACACGGGAGGAGCTGGTCAATGACCTGAAAAGAGCTGGGACCACCGTTTCCAAGGTTACTGTTGGTAATACACTAAGACGTCATGGTTTGAAATCATGCATGGCACGGAAGGTTCCCCTGCTTAAACCAGCACATGTCCAGGCACGTCTTAAGTTTGCCAATGACCATTTGGATGATCCAGAGGAGTCATGGGAGAAAGTCATGTGGTCAGATGAGACCAAAATAGAACTTTTGGGTCATAATTCCACTAAACGTGTTTGGAGGAAGAAGAATGATGAGTACCATCCCAAGAACACCATCCCTACTGTGAAGCATGGGGGTGGTAGCATCATGCTTTGGGGGTGTTTTTCTGCACATGGGACAGGGTGACTGCACTGTATTAAGGAGAGGATGACCGGGGCCATGTATTGCGGGATTTTGGGGAACAACCTCCTTCCCTCAGTTAGAGCATTGAAGATGGGTCGAGGCTGGGTCTTCCAACATGACAATGACCCAAAGCACACAGCCAGGATAACCAAGGAGTGGCTCTGTAAGAAGCATATCAAGGTTCTCTCGTGGCCTAGCCAGTCTCCAGACCTAAACCCAATAGAGAATCTTTGGAGGGAGCTCAAACTTCGTGTTTCTCAGCGACAGGCTAGAAACCTGACTGATCTAGAGAAGATCTGTGTGGAGGAGTGGGCCAAAATCCCTCCTGCAGTGTGTGCAAACCTGGTGAAAAACTACAGGAAACGTTTGACCTCTGTAATTGCAAACAAAGGCACCTGTACCAAATATTAACATTGACTTTCTCAGGTGTTCAAATACTTATTTGCAGCTGTATCATACAAATAAATAGTTAAAAAATCATACATTGTGATTTCTGGATTTTTTTTAAAGATTATGTCTCTCACAGTGGACATGCACCTACAATTTCAGACCCCTCCATGATTTCTAAGTGGGAGAACTTGCAAAATAGCAGGGTGTTCAAATACTTATTTTCCTCACTGTATATACAGTGGAACCCGGTTATGTCGATGTCCTAGGGGGTTGCCAAAAAGCATCGAGATAACCGATGATCGAGATAAACGAAAATCAATATGGTGGCAATATATTAACGTGCTTGAAATTTCTTTATGTACATGATGTGCGTTAATAAATGAGAATGTGCATGCACGTGTTTTTGGAGGTTTTTTTACACAACAGCGTTGCTGCGATTTGTTTGATGAAGGCATGCTATAAAAATGTACATACATGTTTGTTAACTGTCAGAAATCCACCTGCCGCGCCCCCTTCGGCGCCCCCTACGGCGCCCCCTTCGTCGTGGCAGGTGCTTCCTCCGCTGCTTTCTCTGAAGCTCCCGGCTTCAATCGCGCACATATGGTGCTCGTTTAGCATCATCACCAGCTCCTATTTAAACTTCCACACTCTCACTGTCTGTTATTGTTGGTATATGTTGGTTCACGGCGGTCGTTGTTATCGCTCGTGCGTATCCCGAAACGTGCCTTCCCACTGGCACTCTCTCAACGGCTGCGTTGTTCATTCTATGCTTTTGCTGCTCATCCCACGTTCCGCGCCGCGCTCCTACCAAGCGCAGCTTTCGCCTCCCATTTATCGCACAACATTTAACAACAAAAGTCATATGTGCATTAACTAACAGCAGAGATTCACCAGTATACAATACAACACCTGTTTGATTTTTCCGCCACTTTCGCGAGTTCTTCTGCGGCTGCACAGCGTCGATCGAGATAACTGACGTTAAATGGCAAATTCCCCCCCCCTTGTGCTCGAGATATTAGGGTTCGGCGACATAAAAAAGTCGACATAACCGATTAAAAAATGCTTAGACATAGCAAGAATTTGGCTTCACTTCAGAATTTGGTTTCACTTCAAAAACGTCGACTTAATAGGGTTGTCGAGTTAACCGAGGTCGAGATAAGTGGGTTCCACTGTATATATATATATATATATATATATATATATATATATATATATATATATATATATATATATATATATATATATATGATTGCTGTTGTAATAACCTTAACCCTTCTAGGAAGATGTTCCACTGTGGACATTTGTGCTCATTTAGACACAAGGGTGTTACGTTGCCTGGGGTGCAGTCAGTGTTCCAATTCATCAGGAAAGTTTTCAGCAGGGTTGAGGTCAGAGCTCTATAGTGAGCCACTCAAGATCTTTCACTCCCACTCATAGAAACCAATATCTTAATGGAGCTCACTTTGTGCACAGAAGCATTGTTAGGCTGGAACAGGTTTAAGTCTTCTAATTCAAATATTAATGCTTAAGCCTCCAAAGACATCATATACAATTGTGTGCCTCTAAGTCCAGTATGTGATTTAAAATGTTAGACATCCCAATACTGTTACTAGACTATGTTTTTTCCATATAATGTTATACTGTTTTGTGTAGACTGTTCCCTTTTAATAGCAGGTTGCAATACTGAGGTTAAACAGAGTGCCATTACATGTGCACTGCTTGTTTAATGAGTTTAATCTTTTATATTCATGCATTTTATTTATACCGAAACTATCTAACATTGTGATTACCTGTATCTCTCTTACAGTTGTTCTCAAGGCGATGTTGTGACACACACGGCCTGGCTGAACAGGTCCAGTATACTATATGCTGGTGAGGATAAATGGTCCGTGGATCCCCGGGTCAGCCTGGTCACCCTTAACCGCGACGAGTTCTCCATCAAGATCGACAACATAGACGTGAGCGACGAAGGACTTTACGTGTGCGCTGTTCAGACCAGCAGCAAGCCCAGAACCACGTCTGTCCATATCATTGTACAGGGTGAGCACATGTTCCACTAGAATATGTATGCTTGTTCACTGTAGAGCTTCTATGCCTGAGGTTTGTTCAGAGTTATGCAGTGTTTTTACACCAAAGGCCCTTTGTTACGAGCATTCTTCAGTATCTGTTACAAACACCTTGAACTCTAGGTATGATATTACGTTTTTAATGAAGTGGATAATTATGCAATTACTGCTGATAGGCACAAAACCTTGGAGATTCCATTTTTTTCTCTACTCAGTGGCTCTTATGTTAATGTGATTGATGACAGTGTCATTGCAGTAGGCTGGTGCACTGAGACGTGACAGCACAGCATTCAGGTACAGTGGAAATTTCAGAATCAGAAGCACAGCATCCCAGAGCACTTCACCATATGCCGCTTATATTCAGTCTTTGAGTTGAACCGATTATTGAGATTATTCATTTTCTGGTGTGTGTTCTAGATATTGCTCCTATGTCATTGGTAAGAGGAAACTACAATAGGGCATGCTTTATAAGAAAAATGCATTGTGAAAGTAAGACAGTAGTTATTCTGATGAGGTCGGAGAAGTGTTTTATATCTCCCAAATCTCAGCAATTTTTCAGTGAATATTTTTTACTTTTATTTAGAAAGACATAGCATACTTTTTAACCATCTTTAGCGATACAGTGTTTCTGAATATGACATAATTATATTATCCTTTCTGCACAATGTACATCCATCTACATCAACTTTGGCAAGAACATAAGCAAAACATCTCAATCTTTACAAAGCACTGACATTGCAGTCTCCTTCTATAAATGCTAAATGTCTACTTACAGAAAGCTTCAGAATATCAAGAATTATATTTTTTTATTTGTTGAATAACATTTTCGTTCATCATCGTTTTATTACTTCTTAGTCATAAATACACCTTATATATGATGCAGCTATATAAGCTATGATGTTTTCTAATCTTTAAATTTGAATTACATCCATTTCAGTTACCACGGTTTCGCTTAACTCTGGTTGTACATCATACAATTTTAGCTTAGTAGATAAGGCATTGGACATTGGACCTGAAAGTCGTAAGCTCAAATCCCAGCCACACCAAGCTGCCGCTCCTGGGCCCCTGAGCAAGGCCCCTAACCCCATGTTGTACAAATGTGTTAAATTGTAATCACTCTGGATAAAGGCAACTGCCAAATGCTGTAAATGTAATGTGTAGGGTGAAAGTAGTCTGAAAAAAAAATGAATAGAAAATACCAAAAAGGTTTTTTTTTTAAAACAAATGTATAATTTTAATTGCATGCTGTGAGTAATGTGATGGACTCTTGTAAGATTCTACTCGGGATGTTAATCATTCCTTTGCACAGCATATTCACATTGTACATTATACCAAGCTTTCAGTCACAATTTTTAGATAAACACTTACAGAATCACAGTACTTATGTTACTTTAGTAGCCTTTCTTTTGCTTAATAAAGTCCACTATCTGGATAAATATATTGTAAAACCTGTATGTTTAACAGCCGTATGTGATTCTTTCCCAAACTATTACCACAACATTGAAGATACACAATTGTACGGGATGTCTTTGGACGCTGTTGCATTCAATTTTCCACTCACTCGTACTAGAAAACTTAAACTTGTTCCAGCATGTCCAAAGTCAAGTCAAGTCAAGGCAAGTCAAGTCAAGTCAAGTTTATTTCTAAAGCGCTTTTCACAACGGACGTTGTTTTAAAGCAGCTTTACAGAATTTGAGAGTTAAACAGAATTAAGAGTTAAGGTGAGCAATGGTTATTTATCCCTGATGAGCAGCATGGCGACTGTGGCAAGAAAAAATGTTATGGGGAAGAAACCTTGAGAGGAACCAGACTCAAAATAGGAACCCATTCTCATGTGTATGATATCAAGAGTGTGATTATAAATATTTAAAGCAATACAGAACACTGGAGAGTGAAATCTAACATGAGCACCGGAATGTAAGATTATAAATAAAATGTTCTTTCTACAGTCTTATACAGTCGTTTGAGGTTGTGGAACCACTGAGCAACTCATAAAATAGCTTAACATTTGAGATCCATCTAAAGTGAGGTTGTTGTAAAGGATCTTGAGTGGTCTGCTGTACAGCTCTTACTTGAATTGGAAAGTTGAATACATCTCAGGCTTCCTTACCTCACCTACATCAGTATCTGACTTGATTACCCCTGTTAGAGCTCAATGAGCACAAATCTCCAGAAGCACACTCCAAAATCTAGTTGAACATCTTTCCAGCACAGTGAAGTTTATTATAACAGCAAATGGGGAGTAAATGTGGAATAAGATGCTCAAGAAACACATAAGAATTGTATTGTCAGGTGTCCACATTTTGTCTATATAGTGTATGTACAGTATATTGTGTTTACTACAGGCGTCTGCTTGGCAGGTTGGAAAGTATCCCATAATGATTTTATTTTTCTACCTGGTGGCACAGTAGATACACCCAAAAATACAGAGCATTGATTGGTCAGACACAACAGTCACAGACTTGCCTTTATGCCTTTAAAGGCAAGTACTTAAAGTTTTTTTACTAGTACCCTTTGTTAGTTCCTATTAAATCCTATTTATTTATTCACCTGCACTTTTCATGCTCCTGATAATTGATTTAACTTTTCTCGAGAATGAGATCCCAAAACACTGCGTGTTTACTGTAGCTTTTGAATGTAATGTTCATGTATTTGAACATGCAAACCTTGCAAATGTATTGGCACCCTTGTCTAGGTCCCACAGCTGGCATTAAAGCAAACTCGCCACGTCTCGTGCTCATCTTCCTAAAACCCAGAGGGTCGCAATGCAACCGGTTTTACTTCAAAAAAAATGTATTTACATTTTGAGAGGTATTTTAATTATTATGTCTATCACCGGTCACCACCTGACAGACTCCTCCTCCTCTCCCAGGACGCGTTCTTTGCTAGGAACATTTCTTTGCATACAAATCTGCACTCCAACCGATAGGTTCTCGAAATACGCTTTATAACTGCGAATGATCCTGGGCAGGGGTGGGAACCGGATTGGCTGCGCTCTGAGGACTCGATTAGCTCTGTCTCTCTCTCACACACGAGTGGAACAGAGCGCTTTAGACCACAGCAATTAGACCAGAACCAGATCAAAGACCAACGAGCGGCACATGTGAGCAGATGTAAGCTCTTTGTAGCGAGTCTTAAAGCAAAAGTTCACCATTTCTCCCTTCCTGACCTTCTTTACTCCATTCTCGTCTTGAAATTTTGCTGTGCATGACTTGGATTGAAAACATTACGGCGACACTCAGGAGACTCACCGATGCAATTTTTGATGCTTCTTCTTTTCTCTTCACTTGTATTTTGTGTTCCGTTGTGTTTCTGTAAGTTGTATTTGTGCTATTCTGGCCAATTTACGTTTAACACTGAAATTATTAGGGTTAATAAGCCATCAAGAGGAAAGAATCCGAAGAGGTTTACTTTGCAATGACTGCTGCTCTTGAACAATCCAGATCTAAAAAAACGATCTGCCCTGTTACCTTGGCAACGTGGTGCCAGGATTGTGGTGTGATCGAGAGAGTTGAGGGACGTATAAGTGTTAAGGTCAGCTGATGCACAACTCCAGAACGCAAACACACACGGCACGCATTCTCTGAAAGACTACTCACACTGCTATGGAAGCGCTTTAGCTGTCATTTGACAGATTGGGACATGAGCAGCTGGTGAGAGAGTGTGCTAGATGAAAAAGAGAGAGAGGGAGAGAGAGAAAGAGAGAGAGAGAGAGAGAGAGAGAGAGAGAGAGAGAGAGAGAGAGAGAGAGAGAGCATAAGAAAGGGAGAGAGACTTTCCATCATTTGCAAAGTAAACAACACATTTCAATAGAAATCCAATTTGCTCTCCATATGTAAAGAGCCCCAAATGTTTACTTCTCATTTAGAGTGAGAAACTAGTTAGTAATGGCCCATATGAGGACAGATTATGCAAACACCGAGACGTCTTTGTGAATGACAGTTTACGCTGAAGACCGTGCATCCAAGCTTCAGCCAACACTGTGACTTCGGAAAGCAATTTGATATTATTTATGTAGATTTTTTTTTTCCATGCATATGGCTTGTGGCAAATAAATCCAGTAAGCGTTTAGACCGCATGCCTGGTCGATACAGATGGGCCGATGAAGTTTATTAAGGATTTAGACAGCATGAGAGTGAAGCTGTCAGTTCTTCTATTCCTCTTCCTCATCCTCAACATCTTCATCGCCCTGGGGTGATTACACTCCGGGCGGCTGTGTGCCTTCACCGCCTCTGGGCTCAGAATGCCTTTTTTTTTAAGCTGATAAATATGCTTTCTGTTGCATCAGATCATCACTTGGTTGTTAAAGATTGCAATAATAGGGTTGGCTTACATCAGATTATTTTTTAAGATCACAGGATGCGGATTAATACTTCAAATACGGGCATTTGTGTAACATACTCAGATTTGTGTGAAGGTATTTGTGATGATTTTGGCAGAAATTGTCGAGTGTAGACTGTACACTACGCAACTGAGAATGCAATAGTTGATGGTTGAAAGGCGGCACGGCCTACAATCAAACGTGAACGCCGTGACAGTGGAGATACACTATAAAAATCAAATATTATTCCACTAAAAGTAAAAGTGTTCCCTTTAAACATTCACTTGAGTAAAAGTACAAAAGTATTTGCCTTCAAATGTACATAACTATCCAAAGTTCTATGATTTATTATGGCTATAATGTTCCTATTATCATTTTGGTCACAAGACTCTGCTTAATCAACTTAGTTTTTGTGAAAAGACCCTGTTACTCTTTGCACAATGATCTATAAATAAAATGATATTAATGAGTCAAACACTGATTGATATTTATTACAATTGTCATAAAACCTTCTTTAAAAATATAGCAGAATTAAGGCCACGGAGGTTGTGGCGAGTTCGAGTCAGAAATTTCCTCCATCATTTATTGCTTTCAAAATATTCTGCTTGCTGTTGAACTGACGCTGAACTGTATGTTTGCGCCCCCGGTTTATTGCGGAATTGCATATCGTTAGCCGACAGGGTACCGGTGGAAATTGGGCTACTGTTGGCCGAAGGAGGAGAAGGAGAGGAGGAAGGTGTCTACAGAGACGGCAGGAAAAGGAGCAGTGTAGGAGAGTAGAGATTCGGGTTGGTACTTTAAATGTTGGAACTATGACGGGTAAAGGGAGAGAGATAGCTGATATGATGGAGAGGAGAAAGGTAGATGTGTTGTTTGTTCAGGAGACCAAGTGGAAAGGGAGTAAGGCCAGGAACATTGGAGGTGGGTTTAAACTGTTTTATCATGGTGTGGATGGGAAGAGAAATGGTGTAGGGGTGATTCTGAAGGAAGAGTACAGTAAGAGTGTAGTGGAGGTGAAGAGAGTTTCTGATAGGGTGATGATCGTGAAGGTGGAAGTTGAAGGGATGATGATAAATGTCATCAGTGCCTATGCTCCACAAGTTGGCTGTGAGATGGAGGAGAAAGAAAGATTCTGGAGTGAATTAGATGAAGTGGTAGATGGTGTACCTAGAAAAGAACGATTGGTGATTGGGGCAGACTTTAATGGGCATGTAGGTGAAGGGAACAGAGGTGATGAGGAGGTGATGGGTAGGTATGGTTTTAAGGAGAGGAATGTGGAAGGGCAGATGGTGGTAGATTTTGCTAAAAGAATGGAAATGGCAGTGGTGAACACGTATTTTAAGAAGAAGGAGGATCATAGGGTGACGTATAAGAGTGGAGGAAGGTGTACACAGGTGGATTATCTTCTGTGTAGGAGATGCAACCTGAAGGAGATTGGAGACTGTAAGGTGTTGGCGGGGGACAGTGTAGCTAGACAGCATCGGATGGTGGTCTGTAGGATGGTTTTGGAGGCGAAGAAGAAGAGGAGGAAAGTAAGGTTTGAAAGAAGAATAAGATGGTGGAAACTGAAGGAGGAAGAGTGTAGTGTGAGGTTCAGGGAAGAGGTCAGACAGGGGCTTGGTGGTGGTGAAGAGGTGCCGGATGATTGTGCAACTACTGCAGGAGTGATGAGGGAGGCAGCTAGAAAAGTACTTGGTGTGACATCTGGAAATAGAAAGCAAGACAAGGAGACGTGGTGGTGGAATGAGGAAGTGCAGGAGAGCATTAGGGGAAAGAGATTGGCAAAACAGAAGTGGGATCGACAGAGTGATGAGAAAAGTAGGCAGGAGTACAAGGAGATGCGGCAGCAGGTTAAAAGGGATGTGGCGAAAGCCAAGGAAAAGGCATATGAGGAACTGTATAAGAGGTTGGACACTAAGGAAGGAGAAAAGGATTTATACCGATTGGCCAAGCAGAGGGACCGAGCTGGGAAGGATGTACTGCAAGTTAGAGCAATAAAGGATGGAGAGGGAAATGTGTTGACTAGTGAGGAGAGTGTGTTGAGAAGATGGAGGGAGTATTTTGAGCAGCTGATGAATGAGGAAAATCAGAGAGAGAGAAGGTTGGAGGAGGTGGAGTTGGTGAAGCAGGATGTAGATAGGATTAGTAAGGAGGAAGTGAGAGCAGCGATTAAGAGGATGAAGAATGGAAAGTCGGTTGGACCAGATGACATACCGGTAGAAGCCTGGAGATGTTTAGGAGAGATGGCAGTGGAGTTTTTAACCAGATTGTTTAACAGGATTCTGGAAGGGGAGAGGATGCCTGAGGAATGGAGAAGGAGTGTGCTGGTTCCGATCTTTAAGCATAAGGGAGATGTGCAGACCTGCAGTAACTACAGGGGAATTAAGTTGATCAGTCACACCATGAAGTTATGGGAAAGAGTAGTGGAAGCCAGGCTGAGAGAAGAGGTGACCATCTGTGAGCAACAGTATGGTTTCATGCCGAGGAAGAGCACCACAGATGCCTTATTTGCTTTGAGGATGTTGATGGAGAAGTATAGAGAAGGACAGAAGGAGCTGCATTGTGTATTTGTGGATTTAGAGAAAGCGTACGATAGGGTGCCGAGAGAGGAGTTGTGGTATTGTATGAGTAAGTCAGGTGTGTCAGAGAAGTATGTGAGGGTGGTGCAGGACATGTATGAGGACAGTGTGACGGCAGTAAAGTGTGCAGTAGGTACGACAGACTGGTTCAGGGTGAAGGTTGGACTGCATCAAGGATCGGCCCTGAGCCCTTTCCTGTTTGCAGTGGTGATGGACAGGTTGACGGACGAGGTCAGACAGGAGTCTCCCTGGACTATGATGTTTGCAGATGATATTGTGATTTGTGGTGAGAGTAGAGAGCAGGTTGAGAAGAGCCTGGAGAGGTGGAGATATGCGCTGGAGAGAAGGGGAATGAAAGTCAGTAGGAGTAAGACAGAGTACATGTGTGTGAATGAGAGGGAGGGCAGTGGAGTGATGCAGTTGCAGGGAGAAGAGGTGGAGAAGGTGGAGGAGTTCAGGTACCTGGGGTCAACAGTGCAAAGTAATGGAGAGTGTGTTAGGGAAGTAAAGAAAAGAGTGCAGGCAGGGTGGAGTGGGTGGAGAAGAGTGACAGGAGTGATTTGTGATAGAAGAGTATCTGCAAGAATGAAAGGGAAAGTTTATAGGACTGTGGTGAGACCTGCGATGTTGTATGGATTAGAGACAGTGGCATTGAGTAAAAGACAGGAGGTGGAGCTGGAGGTAGCAGAGCTGAAGATGTTAAGGTTTTCGTTGGGAGTGACGAGGATGGACAAGATTAGAAATGAGTTTATTAGAGGGACAGCACATGTAGGATGTTTTGGTGACAAGGTGAGGGAGGCGAGATTGAGATGGTTTGGACATGTGCAGAGAAGGGACATGAATTATATTGGTAGAAAAATGCTGAAGATGGAGCCACCAGGTAGGAGGAAAAGAGGAAGGCCAAGGAGGAGGTTCATGGATGTGGTGAGGGAAGACATGCAGGTAGTTGGTGTAAAAGAGGCAGATATAGAGGACAGGGTGGTATGGAGACGGATGATCCGCTGTGGCGACCCCTAATGGGAGCAGCCAAAAGAAGAAGAAGAAGAAGAAGAAGAACTAATTAGTTTGGCTGAATTTCCTGGTCTCTAGCGGATAGCACGATAGACCAAAAAACTTATAGGGAATTGTTTTTATGGAGTTTTATGTTGAAATAATGAAATGTATTCATAAAAAATAGAATTATTAACTATAAAATGAAGTAAATGTTAATACAATACAGTACTGTATTTAAAAATAGCTTTTTTGGGGTGGCATCCGTTTATCCCAGTGTTTTGGAACCACCGCAATAAATGGGGGATGCGGCAAGCGGCAAGCAAAACGAGGTAAAAACAGAGCGTGCGCTTTACTCTGATTGGAGGTTTTTATCAACTCATAAATAAAAATCAATGACTAATTTCGCAAAATGTATTTCAATAAAAAGTACGATATTCTAAACTTAGTGAACTTAAAATAAAAGTCTCCCCGAATGGAAATACTTCAGTAAAGTACAGATACATAATAAAGCTGCTTAAGTACAGTAATGAATTCCATTCACTTTGATACTGTCCATCACTGATGACCACTAATACAGGCCAAGAGCGCTTTTGTACGCTGTTTTGAATTACGGTGAATTCTAAATGCCGTAAATGTGATGGAAATGAGCTTCTATCTAGGGTGTAGCAGTATCCTTGATCAGTATGTGAAAATGTTTATTCATTCATCTTTAGCTTTATCTTGATCTTTTTTTTTTAATGATCAGGATAAATCCTTTCCTTTGATTATCATGCACTCAATCACACCAAGGGCAATATTTTATAACCATTACACCCATACGCCTGCTTTTAGGAGTTATGCAAAATAAATTTAAAACTAGAAATAAACATGCAAACTACTTCAGTAACACCAAACTCAGGATTAAACACTGGGCCCTGCACCACCTGTGTCCTCCACCCCCCCCCCCTTTTTTTTTTTTTTTAGCAAAATTGAACCCCCAGTAGCATTCGCTGGGAACCACTAAGTGCTAACATGCTCCAATATTTCACAATTCTTGTTCCTGGTTTTGCACATTACCCTGTGTATTCCGCGATTCCCAGCATGAACCCGAGGTGTATTTAAGCAGTATGTGAAATATGCCATTGAAAGCATAGCACCTGTATTGGATGTTTAGAAGCGTGTAAGTCTGTAATAGTATTTTGAATATCTAATATTCTCTACAAGAGCTTAAGTACACAAATGACTAAGATTTTTATGAGGACCCATTACTCATCCAGCTCCTTTCTAGTGTTTTCAGAGTCCATATTAAGGCTTTATTTAATCTTTTTTTTTTTTTTTTTTTACATAGAATATTAGTATATGGGTATAAGGGCTGAGAGTGGTGTTTTTTAGGTGACAAACCTGCGTGTTTATAAGTGGTTAGGGTTTGCAATAGTGTTGAAATTGTTTAGGGTCAAAACATTTCTAAAAACTTTTCTATGGAAATGGCAACCTGGAAATATTCCAATCCTTGAAAATTTACCAGGATTTATTGGGATTTTTGGGGAATTTATGTAAATGTATGGGAATTAATTTGAAATTTGTCAAAAAAAAAAGGTATAGTATATAAGTATTAAGTATATATGTATATAAACTGTATTATGTGCAAACATAAATATAAACATTTTGTTTTGTCATAAGATGATAATCATGCAAACGTCTCCTTCTTCTTTCAGCTGCTCCCATTAGGGGTCGCCACAGCAGATCATTCGTCTCCATACCCCCCTGTCCTCTACATCTGCCTCTTTCAAACCAACTACCTACTTTTTTCCTTCCTAGTGGCTCCATCCTCAACATTCTCCTACCGATGTACTTTATGTCCCTCCTCTGCACATGTCCAAACCATCTCAATCTCACCTCTCTCACCTTGTCTCCAAAACATCCTCTGTCCCTCTAATAAACTTATTTCTAACCCTGTCCATCGTCGTCACTCCCAACGAAAATCTCAACATCTTCAGCTCTGCTACCTCCAGCTCCACCTCCTGTCTTTAACTCAATGCCATTGTCTCTAACCCATACAACATTGCAGGTCTCACCACAGTGCTATAAACTTTCCCTTTCACTCTCGCAGATAATCTTCTATCACAAATCACTCCTGCTATCACTCTTCTCCACCCACTCCACCCTTCCTGCACTCTTTTCTACACTTCTCTAACACACTCTCCATTACTTTGCACTGTTGACCCCAGGTACCTGAACTCCTCCACCTTCTCCACCTCTTCTCCCTGCAAACACATCACTCCACTGCCCTCCCTCTCATTCACACACATGTACTCTGTCTTACTCCTACTGACTTTCATTCCCCTTCTCTGCATAATCATGCAAACTAATACAGAATGAAAATTTTTTTATTTTGACTTTAATTTAATTGTATAATTTTGTTGCACATCAGCTCACACAAAGCACAAGGAAGTTTTAAACATACATTTATGTAATATCGGAGTAATTATTCTGCAATATTTTTTTCATGTACATTTCAGTTACCTGTTATAGGCTTACCTGCAATTTTGTTAATTCCTAGTTTATTCACATTAATTCCCACTAATTCCCATTATTTCCCATGGAAAGTTTCAAGTCTTAAATCTATATACCTGATAACTTGGGCCATATACTGCACTCGGCACTCGGTGATGCAGAACAAGGTCATAGCTGAACATATCCAGAGTGTCATAATCTTCATCCAGGTTTTTTCTTTTCCCCCACATTTGGTTATCTGCATGTATGAGTGAAAAGCTGGAATTGCCTCAAGCCTCCTGACTTCTATGGCATCCTCAGGCTCTGTTTTTTTTTTTTTTAAATACACACATGCATCAAAGTCAGTAGGAGTAAGACAGAGTACATGTGTGTGAATGAGAGGGAGGGCAGTGGAGTGGTGCGGTTGCAGGGAGAAGAGGTGGAGAAGGTGGAGGAGTTCAGGTACCTGGGATCAACAGTGCAAAGTGTGTTAGAGAAGTGAAGAAAAGAATGCAGGCAGGGTGGAGTGGGTGGAGAAGAGTGATAGCAGGAGTGATTTGTGATAAAAGAGTGAAAGGGAAAGTTTATAAGACAGTGTTGAGACCCTGCAATGTTGTATGGTTTAGAGACAGACCAAGCAGGTAAGACATTTTGGAGACACTGTGAGAGAGGAGCGATTGAGATGGTTGTACAGAGGAGGGACATGCGGTATATCAGTAGGAGAATGCTGAGGATGGAGCCGCCAAGCAGGAGGAAAAGAGGAAGGCCAAGAAGGAGGTTTATGGATGTGGTGATGGAAGATGTGCAGGTGGTTAGTTTGAAAGAGGCAGATGTAGAGGACTGGAGGTATGGAGACGGTGTGGTGACCCCTAATGGGAGCAGCCGAAAGAAGAAGTAGAAGAAGACATGCACATGCATAGGAGCTACCCCGAATAGTCGAAAATTTAATGCAGTTGTGTTATGAAACGAGGACCATGGCATTTTCAGTGTCTGATTTCTCATAGAATGTCTGGGAGAGTCGGTAACGGCATATTCTGTTCTAATTTAATTCATTAATGAAATAATTATATGTAATTAATCGAAAAAAAAAAAATTGTTATTTGGTGCAACAATGTTGCGCTGTAATTAGAGCGTGCACATGCAGGCAATTTAGCCGATTTCATTTGATTTGTGTACGTGTGAAATGCAAATATTGTTGGCAGTCTGGCCTTTTTGCAGTTATTTTGTTATTTTTTTAGGTCGATTCATCTGAAATGTTCCTCTTCTATATGTTTGTGTGGTGGTCTGTACATTGTGACTTAAAAATATTTTGAGAAATCATTTTTACAACTACCTTGTTTCTTCATCGCCCATATACTGTATATATATATATATATATATATATATATATATATATATATATATATATATATATACACACACACACACACACATACACTTTGCAATAGTTTCAAATAGCGATTTTAAGGTCTCATGTATGTGTAGAAACTTCATTAACTTCCATCATGACCTCATGAGGAGCCGAGCCATTGTGCTTAATTGCGCAGACCGCGGGTTGATCAGGAGCATGGCGCAAATGCGACAAAAATGTGATTTGGATTAAAATTATTTTGAATCTGAGGTTAATGAGCGTCAGTATAATCACTGCCTACAGAGCCTGCCTGCTGCTCCATGGGCTGTGTGGTTAGTGCCTGCATACATGCGCAGTGCTCTAAAACTCTAATGTTACCTAGATTGTAATGAAATATATTGTAACCATAGCAACTACCTTAGAATTGCAGTCTGCACCACAGACACATCTCTTTGGTGCAGAAGGATCAACACTTTTGAGACACACAGATGTAAAGACTTGTCATTCTTAATAATCAGGTTTTTAAACCCGTTTAGATTTCAATAAGATTGTTAAAACAGTTTTGGTATAAAGTTGCTTTTTGAGTTCGTTCGAAGTGTTGAACTTTTAATTCTTGGCTACGTGTAGATAAAAGATCACCTGCTGTTTCAGGCTCACCCATGTGGGTGGAAAAGCAATTCCTATTCTAGAATAGGAGAAGCTTTTGTTTACCACATATACATTACAGCCCATTCAGATTCAATTCTTCACATATCCCAGCTTGTTAGGAAGTTAGAGTCAGGGCACAGGGTCAGGCAAGATGTAGTGCCCCTGGAGCGGAGAGGGATAAAGGTCTTGCTCAAGGACCCAACTGTGGCAGTTTGCCAGTGTTGGGGCTTGAACCCTTGACCTTCTGATCAGTGTTGAGCCATCAGTGCCACACTATAGGAAAACAATAAATCAGCAAGCATAATGTAAAAATATCTATGCACATGGATCAATACCTGAACATACAAGATGGGGCTTATGTGGGGAACAAAACAATGTTAGTAAAGTCTTTACATACTGTTGTTAATTTAATTGAAACATCGGAAGCTTTAACCATTAACCATTGACTTCTTCAGCAGTTTGAGCTACTGGAGCTCGTCTGTTGGATCGGACCACACAGACCAACCTTGCTCCCGACGTGCAACAGTGAGCCACGGCCACCCATGACCCTGCTGCCATTTCACCTTGGACCACTATTGATAGATACTGACCAGACCAGAAACACTCCACAAGAAGTTTTAAAGATCCTCTGACCCAGTCGTCTAGCCATCACAATTCGGCCCTTATCATACTCCTTACGCTTGCCAATTTTTCCTCCTTCTAATACGTCAACTTCGAGGACAAAATGTTTTACTAACAGGTGCCATGATGAAGAGATAATCAGTGTTATTCACTTCATCTGTCGGTATCATAATGCTATTCAAACTCCCATCACACATATTAGAGCTGTTTAAAAGGACTTTCATTCATTACTTCACTCAGTGAAGTAATACATCCAGTTTACTTTGTTCAGCCTTTGGTCTGTGTTTAGTTTTTTTCAGGAATTTGATCTGTTTTTTGTTTCATGTTCTCATTCCTGTTTCAGCCAGTTAATGCTAATCGACTGCTTTAGGCATGTTTCATGTTTACGATAGTTTGATTTGAATTTGTTTGCTTATTAATACTCAAAAACTTTGTAGTCTACAACTTTATTCTGCAATCTTTATCATTTCATGACAAGTATTATTTATACAGTTGTGCGGTTAAGGGACTTGATCGAGTGCCCAGCAGTGGCAACTTAGTTGCGCTGAACTCATGACCTTTGCATCAGAAGTCCAACATCTCAATCACCGAGAAATTTTTTTTTTCCACTTTAAATGACCAGCTTTATAATTATTGGAGCTCAATAATATACTAACCCTGATAATGTTATTATTTTTTCCACCAATAAAAAAAAGTGGACCCCCTGGCTATGCTTCACTTAGAGAGGCAGTAACCATGGAGGCTGTAACCATCTTGTAGATTTATTTCATATTTGACCTTTTCACTTTTGTTGCCGTAGTAAAGCCTGCATGTTCCTTCAGATCATGGTAAAAGCTCTGATTTATTGAAACTCGTGATTAGAAACACTCTAGACGCATTTTGCAGCAGGGAAGTGCTTGAAGTTTTACTGAAGCAAAGGAGAAAAATGTACTGGTATTAAAAGAAGAATATTTTCATAGTAAAGCATGTTGGATTTGGAGACGTTTAGTTCCTAGTAAAATTGCATTTTTATACACCGCTTTATTACTGTCAAAAAAGCGAATGAAAGTCCTGAAATGTCTTTATACTACCTACAATTCTGCATGCTTTGTTTTATTTCTTTATAAAGATCACTGCCAAAAAGCTTCAGATCAGTTATTCTGAACCGGCCCTTTGGAGGCTGTTAGGGGCTATTTTTGTCTTTAACTTTTGAATATGTCACCTACGGGGCAGGATTACTGTCCAAACCGTGGCAGGGAGAGTTTTTATCCTCCCTTACCACAGATTATGGGATATCTGCCATAAAACCTTCAGCCCCCTCTTCCTCGTGCAGCTGCTTCAGGATGCTTTCTATAACGTCTTTGTCGAATTCTTTTCTTGCTCTCCCCCCCCCCCCCCCCTTCCTTTTTTCCCTTCTTTGAAGAAGGCAGAAAAGAGTGAGCGAGTCAGAATGTAGATGAAATAAATACTCGTGCCCTGATTAAAGCTTGTGTATGATAATTAACTCATGAAAGAGGTCATCATTTGCATGTAAAATCATCTGACATTTCCTGCATGAAAACTATATTGCTGCAGCTGCATCAGATATTATAGACTTGTGTTTGTGTTTGTTTTAATTGGGTTACAGATCACAGCAACACACAGACAGAATTAGGGTCAAAGCCGCAAAGCGACTTTTGTAGTGCTGGGAAATGGATGCGACGCCGGTTCGCTTTCGTTTCCTGCTTTTAAGTGACGCTAATTATTAAGTGTAATTACTCAGAAAGCTATTGTAATCAATGAATTATTGATTAATGTCTAATCTTGAAAAGCCTTTCATCAATCACTCTAGCAGCGTAGCATTCTCCTGTTGAGTACCCATAAGAACCATGTCATTTTTCTTGCAAACTCATTCATGTTATACCACAGGATTGGATGGGATTATTAGACACTATTTTTATTTCAAGGGTTGTCTCTTTAAAGACAAAATGGTAGCTATACAGCTGATTTTTACTGTAGGTGGGAGCTGTTCCAATCTGAAAGGACTGTATAAATAGTCCACACATTCTATTGTTATATTTCCATAATGACAATCATATAATTCTTTCAGATTTACTTATCAAAAACTATGTTTCACCCCCCTGGCTTTTATTTAATTCCATGTCGGGGCTCAGATGGAAGCAGCTACTTGATTGACGGCTGTATTTCACAATGTGACACAGTTAGAAAATGTGAAAACACACTTGTTGTTGGAACGCTTGCACTCTTTCCGTGCTGTCACCAGTATAATAGCACATCGAATCCAGGTATCATCCCATGGTATCACCTCAAATTTGAAACTAATAGTCTGCTGAGAAGAGAGTGACTGGGTCCTTGTTGCCTAATTAGAAAAAGGTGCAGCTTTGTGCAACAGGGTTACACTTTACTCTGTCTGTTCAGTAATAGTGATTCATACAACCACCCAGAATCTTTGTTTTGCAAAGAACGTGGTCTACATCTCGGTGTACTGATTTTGCTGCTCTTACACTCCCAATCAGTTAGATAGAAAATCTGAAAAGAATCTGACAAGTGAAATCGGACTTGAGGAAGCAGAATGTACACAAAACAGCTCTGACACCTTATCAGAGCCAAGAGAGCCAAATGTAGCCAAATTAAGCATTTATAGTAAATTTGCCTTGTGCTAATTGTTTTCATGCTAGTCTCTGTAAACCAAACACTTCCACCGTAGCCCAATTGAGAAATGACACCGTTGTATGACTATGAATGCTATCAATCCAGCTTTGTCTCTGTCTTTCTGACTTTTCTATTTCCATTCTCTCAATTTATTTTTCCACTCATTTACCAAAGCCTAGGCGGGACTGTTCACTGGAGAGTCCTGTTTGAGAGATTGAGCGCACAGGTGTAGATTTTGAAGTCTGCTGCCTTTCACAGCTCAAACAGAAATCGCTCACTCCACTGAAGAGAGCTCAGAGCTCCTCAGTCCTTTACTTTAAAAGTATGCATAGTAGCAAAGGGATTGCATGGAGATATATATATGTAAGGAAGTGGATGCGTGTGCGTGTGTTTGTGTGTGCAGGAATGAAGGAAAAAGTGTTGTTAGCTGGGTATAGCAACGAACTGCTGAGATTAACTGTGTGGTGGGAGTGGGTTGGGCCAGTTTATACTTTTATTAAGAATAAACATATACTATTATTTTATTGAAGTAAATATCATTTCATCTCAAGTTTCGAAGTGTAATATCAGTGTTCGTGTTATTGAAGTAGTCTAATAACCGCAAAGAAACTATTTGGCAATAATCTGCTTTTGTAATAACCTACAATTTGGAAAATGTCCAATAATAATCAAATACCTCGAATATTAAATGAAAAAGATAATATTTCTGTACACGTCTGTTAAGTAACTTTCTGCAGATCGGAGGGTCTTCATTATGTGCACGTGCATACTGCATATAATTAATACTGACTAAACTAATTAGTTTGACCCTAATTATAATTGCTTGGTATGAGGCTTGTGACTGCACAACTGGACAAATGTTTCTGGACACCTGACCATAAAATTTCGATGTGCTTTTTGAACATCCCATTCCAAATGTAGTCCCTATTTGATGCTAGAATATCCTCGACTCTTTTGGGTAGATGTGCATTTTGAAGTGGAGATTTGCAGCCACAAGGGTGTTAATAAAGTCGGGTAACGATGTGACGTGAGGAGGCTTTGATTGCGGTGATCATTCCAATTCATCTTAAAGGTGTTCAATAGGGTTGAGGTCAGAGCTCCAAAACAGGCCATTCAAGATCAAGACAGGACCATTGTTGAGCTGGGACAGGTTTGGGTCTCCAAGTTCAAGTGAAGGGAAAATAGAAGGCTACCACATCCAAAGACCTCCTATATAATTGTGTGTCTCCAACTTTGTGGTAACAGTTCAGAGAAAATCACATATGGCTGAATATCTCAGCTGTCCCAAAACAGTGTAGGCTGTATTGTATTTGTGTTGGGAAATCAACTTGAACAACTATGGAAATATCACTTCTCTGACAAGTCCTTTTATTCATTGTCTATATATTTTTTTGGTCTTTTTTTATATTGGGCAATACTTGGATTTTGTATGGTGTCAATAGAATGAAACACAGCTTAAAATGCCATTGTAAGGATGACAAATCACAAACTCTTTTACTGACAGAATATAATGGAATTCTGTGTGTGTGTGTGTGTGTGTGTGTGTGTGTGTGTGTGTGTGTGTGCGCGTTCTATAAAAAAAGTGCAGTGCAGAGCAAAAATCCCAGAAATACATTAGCACCTCCCCATATAAAACTAGTCCAATCCATATAAGGACTTTGGTAAAAAAAAAAAAAAAAAAAATGTACAGTCCATTAATTCCATTCCTATTCTATTGCATTTTATTCCAGTCAAACAACTTAATCAATTCAGGTGAATGTTAAAGTTGAAATTAGCGGCAAATTAATAATATAAAAAAATGTGCACTGTTATTACAGTTTGTGGACTGTAACGATAATGACAGTGTCAGGGACAGTAGGCTGAGATGGATGGAAGTGGAGTAAGGTTTTTCTTTTTGAAAGACTGATAGAAATATACAAATTGTTAGGCAGTAGAACTGGGTAATTGTCAGGTGATCAGCAAATTAGGCATATTCAAAACTTTAAAAATAAAAAACAAGGTAGCAAAACAAGATCTTTAATCAAAATAGCTAAACAGGAAATGTATGACTTGCAAGATCGGGTATTGGCACACAGTGTTACACATACCCATTATACACTTTTATGACATCATAACATTATGACAGGTGAAGTGAATAATAACATTGATTAACTCTTTTTAATGGCACCTGTTAGTGAAACATTTTCTCCTCAAAGTTGACATGTTAGAAGCAGGAAAAATGGGCAAGCGGAAGGATTTGAGCGAGTTTGACAAGGGCCAAATAGTGATGGCTAGACGACTGGGTCAGAGCATCTGGTGGGGAGGTGGTAGCTCAGTGGTAAGGCTTTGGACTTTGAATTGAAAGTCGCATGTTCAAATCCCACCACTACTGAGCTTCCACTGCTGGGCTTTTGAGCAAAGCCCTTCACCCTCCCCGTCTCACTTGTAAGTCGCTCTGGATGAGGGCGTCTGCCAAATGCCATAAATATATGTAATTGATCTCCAAAACTACTGTAGCTACTGTTTTGGCAGCAAAGGGGGACCTACACAATATATACAGTATTTATACCATTTAAAAGAAAATACGAAATAAGTAAAAAATAGATGTACAATATTTTTAATAATTTTATTATAAAAAACATTATCATTTGATAATCATTTTAATATGTTCATGTGTTTTGATTTTTGTCTTGAAAGCAGTAGACTGGTAGAAAAGCAGAATATTACTGTGCAATTGCTCTGAACTTTTTTTTTAAAGATTGATAGTCTGTCAATGACTGAGAGCCAGGGGAGCTTTCCTCTGAGTGCTGTACACTGACCTGTGATGCAACAGGAGCAGTAGTTCGAAAAGATGCAGTTTGCTGGCTTTTAGAGGACGCGCATGTTTGCCGTCAGACAGGTTGCTGGGGAGAAATTGGCAGGTGTCCATATAAAATTGGAGAGAAAGCCTGGATATTTATGCATGGTTATAATGTGCAGAAAGCTGAAGTCAAAGGGGTTTAGAAATGGAGGCATCCATGAGGGTCAAGAATTAAGTGGTTTTATGTGAAAAACCTAAACAGACAAACAAATAAAGTGCAAAGAAGTATTGTTCTAATAAAGATTTGACAAGCGAGCGTGCTAGTTATACTCTATAAATGGATAAATATCAAGCTGGCCAAATTGTCTCTAGTTAATATGCACTCAAGTAGGCTTTGTAGCAATGCATTGTTTATCAATCTGCATTGAATGTATATTTTTTTTCCCCAAGGATAAATTAGATAACTACATTTATTTTTGCACATATGACTGAAGTGTTTAAATAACAACTTTTTTTGTAATCATTATTAAAAATTAAAATGTGGCTTTAATCTTTTGCATATGGAGATAAAACTGCCCAAATTTGTCAACCTGCCCTCTATTCCCATAACAAGGTTTTTCTGAACATCACTATGCTGCATCTCAGGTCCCAACTTAATAACATGGAAACACCATGGGCTGTCATAAGGCAGTGCCTTTTTTTCTTTTTTAGATTTAAGTAAATCTGTGAAAAGTGATTTATTTTCATTTCCCAGTAACAGCTGTGGGAAATGATTTAAATTCAGCAGGAGTCCCCCCATTGGCTTATGCTTAGTTTGAAGAGATAAAAAACATCATCAGAAGTGAAAGGATGAAACTGCCGTGTTCAAATTCCAATTTAGCACGGTTTACCGTACTTAAACGCACACACGCAAACACACGCAAACACACGCACACACACACGCACACACACACACACACACACACACACACACACACACACACACACACACACACACACGTCTTTTTGTTGACTCTGTGACTGACTGTGCAATAAAAGAGAGAGTTGCTCACAATAAGCACTTTATTGGCTGTAGTTTTGGGTTGCTATTTGAAACAACACCTCACCCTGATACATCAAGACTTCTTTGCCACAGAACCAATAAAGACTGAGGTCCAAACACTTGGTATTCCCGTAAAGCTGCCATACACCTCAGCAGTACAGTTTTACTCCTCATCAGCTGTTTTCTTGGAGCATTCTATAGCTGCTAGTTTATGCATTTGTTTACACACCGGGTCCTGTTTTTGTGCTGCAGAAAATATATTTTTGGAAATGTCTTGTTGTGAGAAAGTCAATGTGATTTACAAGGTGAGTTTGTATTTCATAATCCCAAAGGCATTTTGCCCACCATATGGTAGAGGAGATATCACTTCCACTGCCTGCATTAGACGAAATCTTAATAGTGCTGTGCTTTAGGGTAAGTGGGCATTGAAGAATGTTTCAGAAAGATTAAGTAGCTGCTCTTAAACCTTAGAATAAAAAAACTTGAGTTTTGCATAACTATTAGATAAATGGTACTCAGCAGAGGCTTGTGACCATAGATTTCGGGACACAGCCTTCAAATTAATTCATTTGAGAGGGTAAGGTGCTTGGCTTGTGCTGTAGGCTACTATCTAGTGAATACAATGTTGAGAGTCAGGTTTAATTTTGCTTTATTTTATTGTGACTCTAATGTATCATTATCTGATTATTTGCCACAAAGCAAAGAGTATTTGTAAAGAGTATTTGTAAAGTTACTAAACCAAACAGTTACCTGTATTCACTGCTGAGAATTGGGCAGGGTGATTCTTACCTTAATGGGCCTCTACTAGCAATTGTTGCATTTTCCCATTTTTGACCACTAGGTGCCATAATACAAATTGGCTTTTATATGACAAATAGCATTTTATTATTTTTTTGTCATTACTCAAGTTAGTTAGGAGGAGTATACATTTTGTCGAACAGCACTGTATGTACTCTAATGTGTACACAAATCTATGAATTTTAGAAAGGTAGTATTGTCTCTAATAGAGCGCTAAAATCTTTCTCTTTTAAGAATAGAAAAAGGTCAACAGCTAATTTTATTTTGTCATCATGCTTTTTTTTCCAACTTATTTCGGTACATAAGTAAACTGGTGATTTGTGGGATATTGTGATTTGCGGTGAGAGTAGGGAGCAGGTTGAGAAGAGACTGGAGAGGTGGAGGTACACGCTGTAGAGAAGGGAAATGAAAGTCAGTAGGAGTAAGACAGAGTACATGTGTGTGAATGAGAGGGAGGGCAGTGGAGTGGTGTGGTTGCAGGGAGAAGGGGTGGTGAAGGTGAAGGAGTTTAAGTACCTGGGATCAACAGTGCAAAGCAATGTGAAGTGTGTTAGAGAAGTGAAGAAAAGAGTGCAGGCAGGGTGGAGTGGGTGGAGAAGAGTGATAGCAGGAGTGATTTGTGATAGAAGAGTATCTGCAAGAGTGAAAGGGAAAGTTTATAAGACTGTAGTGAGACCTGCGATGTTTTAAAGACAGTGGCATTGAGTTAAAGACAGGAGGTGGAGCTGGAGGTAGCAGAGCTGAAGATGTTGAGGTTTTCGTTGGGAGTGACGACGATGGACAGGATAGAAACGAGTTTATTAGAGGGACAGCACATGTAGGACGTTTTTGGAGAAAAGGTGAGGGAGGCGAGATTGAGATGGTTTGGACATGTGCATAGGAGGGACATGGGGTATATCGGCAGGAGAATGCTGAGAATGGAGCCACCAGGAAGGAGGAAAAGAGGAAGACCAAGGAGGAGGTTCATGGATGTGGTGAGGGAAGACATGCAGGTAGTTGGTTTAAAAGAGGCAGATGTAGAGGACAGAGTACTATGGAGATGGATGATTCGCTGTGGCGACCCCTAATGGGAGCAGCCGAAAGAAATAGAACAAGAAGCAAACTGTGGTTAAGACATTGGACTTCTGATCTATACTGTAGGTCATGAGTTTAGATCTTAGTAGCACCATACTGCTGCTCCTGGGCCCTTAAGCGTATAATGCTCAAATTAAATAATCGTTGCTTTGGATAAATGTAAGTAAAGAGGTGGGGCTTCAGGCTGTGTTTGAGGACAGCGAGCATCGAAAGATTTATGGCTATATTTTTGGTGGTATTAGGTGCTATTTATTGTCATGGACAGCCATCCTAGGACCGACATTTTGTTTCAAAGCAGACTTATTGTCTAATTTGTGCGAACTTGAGCCAAAATGAGGAATTTTGTTGTTTGCTGTCCTAGAACGGAATCGATAAGTATGCACACTACAACAACATTTTGAACAGTAGCAAAGCGCCACTGTCACACACACTCTTCACAAGTACTTTGTCATTTCCGGTGGTTAAGTGGAATTAAATCGCCGTTAGATGCATTATTAATAGTTATAGTCCCTATAAAGCCTCAGAGCGTCTAAAAAAAAACGTTGTATTACTCCGTGTGAATACACACCCAGACAGCGATGGCAACCTTTGTTAAGATTCCAGCTTTGAAATGCAAATCAGCCCCCTCAACATAATACATATGTCATAATAACATCTGCACTCAATAGCAGCGAGTAGTGTTTGTGACATTTCCATTACTCTTTATTTTTATTGCATCCAAAATAAGGTCTTCTTCCTGTCACATTTACCAGCTGAGCTACTCTGAATTGCAAGTTTCATCCTCATAAGCAAACCAGATGCTGTTCCATGTTGACATAATTATCAAAGAACGTGTTTTTCCCCTTTTTTTACATCGGCGATAAATATTTACAGCCTAAAGCACTCCCACAATTAATATTCAACATAAGAGAATCTGACTCAACTTTCCACATTTCATATCTTATTTTCTACTGTGGGAGTTGGTTGATGGTTTCTTCAGTATACAGTTGGAGCTTCAGTCCTTTACGAGCACATTCACAATGGGATTGTCCGTTAACAGTTTTCTACACACGTTTAATAGGGAACTGAACAAACTGGTAATGCAATTGTTTTGACTCCAAAAATCACTTCTAGGCTACGTCTATGTTATTCCAAATCAATCTGAAAACTGCATTTGTGTTTTACACAGGAAATGTGTATCAAAAATTGCTTGTCCACACCAAACCTGTTGAAAATGCATACATTTCTTTATTGCGGATGCAGTAAAACACGAGCAGCTTTGGCTTATCATTTATAACATTCTGTCACTTGAAATGTTCGTCATCCTGTTTGTTTTGGGTTGAATAGGTGACTGTTTCTTTTGGGGGGAAAAAAGCAGTTTATAAATATATCTATTTTTTTCAGTCTATATTACAATGCAAAAAAAAGAATTTTGATCCATTTGGAAGAGCGTTTTTGAAAAGTGTTATAAAACACTGTGCTTGTTTGCATGCAGGTCGAAACATAGACATGAACGTCTGAACGGGGTGAATATTTTTGCCTAGTGTCATCATGATTAGGCTTCAGATCTATTCCTCCACCACCGTAGTCACAGCACCTCACTTTTTCCATATTTTGTTGTGTTACAGACTTATTCCAAAATGCATTAAATGTATTATTTTCCTCGACATTCTACACCCAGAATGACAGCGGGAAAAAAGTTTGTTTGGAATCTTTGCAAATTTAAAAAAATAACAAAAAATCACATGTACATAAGTATTCACAGCCTTTGCTCAAGTTAAAGGTCCTTTGGAACCAATTACAGCCTTAAGTCTTTTTGAGTAAGATGCTACAAGCTTCAATAGCTACAAGCTATTTTTTGGCAGTTCTTCTTTGCAGAACTTCTTAAGCTCGTCCGTGCACAGCCATTTTCCAATTTCCAAGTCTTGACTCTGGTTGGGCCACTCAAGGACAATCACAGTGTTGCCCCATTGTTGCCCCATTCTTGGGTACAGGGAGCTCTGGAGAGGTTTTTCATAAAGGATGTCTCTGTACATTGCTGCACTCATCTTTTCCTTGATCCTGGCACAGTCTCCCAGTTCCTCTCGCTGAAAATCATCCCCACAGCATGATGCTTCCACCACCATGCTTTACTGTAAGAATGGTATTGGCCAGGTGATGAGCCTGGTTTCCTCCAGACATGACACTTGGCATTCAGGCCAATGAGTTCAATCATTGCTTATCAGATAAGAGAGTATTGTTTCTCATGGTCTGAGAGCCCTTCAGGTGCCTTAACTCCAGGTGGGCTGTCATGTGCCTTTGACTGAGGAGTGGTTTCCGTCTGACTACACTACTATACAGGCCTGATTGGTGAAGTGCTGTTGAGATTCTTGTTCTTCTGGAAGGTTCTCCTCTCTCCAAAGAGAAACACTGTCGCTCTTTCAGGGTGATCAGGTTTGACCAGGTAGCCCACTCTAGGAAGAGTCCTGGTGGTTGTGAACATTCTTCTATTTACTTATGATGGAGGCCACTGTGCCCTTCAATGCTGCAGAAATGTGTCTATACCCTTCCTCAGATCTCTGCCTCGATACAATCCTGTCTCGGAGGTCTGCAGACAATTCCTTAGACTTCCTCTCTGGCCTGTCTGGTACTCTGACATGTACTGTTAATTGTGGGAACTTATATAGACAGGTGTGTGCCATTCCAAATCATGTCTAATCAACTGAATTTACCACAGGTGGACTCCTATCAAGTTGTAGAAACATCTCAAGGATGATCAGTGGAAACAGGATGCACCTGAGCTCAATTTTCAGTGTCATGGCAAAGACCGTGAATACTCATGTAGGCGATTTTTATTTAGTTTTTTATTTTTAATAAATTTACAAAGGTTTTAAACAAACTTCTTTCACATTGTCATTATGGGGTACTGTTGGTAGAATTTTGAGAAAAAAAATTTATTTAATCCATTTTGGAATAAGGCGGTAATATAAAATGTGGAAAAAGAGAAGCGCTGTAGGAGTGGTTACTGAAGGTGACTGGAATGACATTTTTGAAGAAGAAGTGAAGTAATAATTTTCTTAATTTTTTTTTTCATTTCTTTATATGGTCTCAATGTATTGCTAATGAATAACCATGTATGAGTCTGATATTAAGCCTAGACAATCAAATCTGGTTGAAACCTGTCACTCTTTTACAGTAGATAGATGGTATTTTCTATTAGAGACGTGACACATAGTTTCCCCTACAAACTATGCCACCTGACCAGTCACATGACCCTTACAGTATATCTTTCCTATTCGCACATAAGTGTTTTTAATGCGCAAACTCAGAGGACCCAAATTTTACATAGAAACATATAAATACAGTGAGCCAAAGCTTTTGCTTTGTGTTAAAGTTATTCATGCTGTTTGACGCAAAGCCTGTTCAAGTTGTGTTTGGAGATCACTTGGATTTGAGGATCATTTTGGATTTGTCCTTGTCTTCTCAACTGCTTGTGTTTTTTTATTTTTTTTATTTTTTATTTTTTTAAATAAACACATATTGCACTCTCATCCAGCTCTCATACCAATGCTTGACATTATGAGAGGCAATCATTTCAATCATTACATGCTTTTTTGAAAGCCACTAAAAAAGGTGTAAAGGAATAAACAATAAAATAAAACAGTTAGAGATTGAAATGCACTTTAACTGGCATTCAACAAAAAAAATCAACTGTTCTTTAGTCGTTAGTTTATACATAGTGGCTAGCTGGAAATGCATACATTATTCGTCCTACTGAAATTTATTATGTAGTACTGTCACGTGATGATATATTAATTGTTGTCCCACTTAAACCATAAGTGCCCCAGGCAAGCGTTTAAAACAGATAAAGTCACCACATCACTTGGTTCCCCCCTGCATGTACAGGAACCGTGCTATACAGCGAATAGAGAGCACATGCTTCACGTTATTGCTCTCAAGTGGTGGTCTAAATGTACCTTTCATTGCACTCAAGCATCGTCCGTGAATGCCACAGCAGTGGTTTTTACATCATTTCTGAGGTGCAAAGGCGTTCGATGAATCGACCAGCTGAAATACTGTTTGCTCGGAATTAACTGATACAGAATAAAAGAGCTACATATGTATATACAGCTGTTTCATACTAAATCAGTTATTAAAAAAAATTGTAATAATAATAATAATAAATATAATAATATAAAAAACACGAATTTTATTATTTGTTCTACATTTTTTATAAAAAAAAAAAAAAGTAAAAAAAGAAATATAAAAGGGGCGAAAACCCTAAACGCACAACACATTTATTCACGACGTCCTTTCTTTACTCAATTCAGTGGGAATTATTCCCACTGAAAAATTACATTTTAATCACTAAACATTTGTTTTACTGATGCTCCAAGTCTCAAATCAAGCACCAAAATCCGCCATGACGTACACATCCGGCAATTAAAACAGTCCGTGTGGAAATGTAGCAAAAGTTTCATTTGGTGTCCTGATGATTTATAGAATTTGAAACACCATAATTACTTTAAAACATTTACAACAATATTTTGTTTTCATGCTCTATGTTGAATACGGTTTCGCTAATAATAAAACATACATTTGCATAATGCATCTATACTTGTCCATGCCCATGTTTATTAGAGTTTTAAAAACCCAAAACGTATGTGTGATTAAGTTGCGATTAATTAAGAGTTAACTAATGACAATCATGCAATTAATCGCGATAAAATGTTTTTATCGATTGACAGCCCTAATATTTATTATTTAAAAAGTGACCAATATTTTATATGTAGATTGATTTCTCCTCGTTAAACAGATTCTCTAGCGCCTTCTCTCAGCACCACTGCTGCTACGTGAATCTGACGTTTAACAACGCGGAGACCGAGGCGTATCCTGAGAGTCACATACAATATAGATTAACATGGCAGAGGTAGAGCTGCATCTTCCTGGAAACCAAACAGGAAAAGAACATCTGGTTTTATTTAATCTTTGGGTTTTTTTTGCTCTACAAAGGCCTGTTGAAATAAAAGTTAACTATCTGTACCATAGTATTGCATAGTATCATGTTTTTTCCATTGCATCATATTGCTTTGAATTGCATTGTGATGAATCAAATCAAAATCGGATCACAATGTAATGTAAAAGGGGGGAATCGTATCGTATTGCATCGGTACTGTACTGCATTGGTGCCTGCTTTATATGTAAAATTCAATTGTTAAAATTTGGGTGTAAAAAGAATTTGGGTTTATAGATAGATAGATAGATAGATAGATAGATAGATAGATAGATAGATAGATAGATAGATAGATAGATAGATAGATAGATAGATAGATAGATAGATAGATATACTGTATATACACTGTATAAAAATGACCCTATGCTTGTTGAGCTTTCAAAAACAAAAGGTCCTTCGAAACCACCCCGAGAGGTGAAGTTTTCCATAATTCTCATTGACACTCCTACTAGCCTGAAAAGACTACCGTGATCTCTGGTCTTTTTAAATATTTACACCCACACATGCCTCTGAGTGCTTGTAAGTATGCATGAGAGCCTGGAACAGCTTTATTTTAATTTCAACACTGCACCTTTATTTGCCACTCACTATAGCACTATTTCCTCATGGTTAAAACACAGCAATGGTGCACTTTGTCATGGAATGTACTCTACCTAATGTCTCTGGGGTGCAGGGGGAATACAAATAAGTTAGCAATATTTTCATTTTATTTTATTTTTTATATTTTTTTTTGAGGAAAACAAGAACCTTAAACATTTATCTCAAACAAATATTTAATTCATATTTGGCACCTTGGGGCAGGCTTGAAGAATATTGCAGCACGGTGCTCCCAGTCCTGCCTGTGCTTTTTTTTTTTTTTTGCTTGTCTTTAAGCCAAGAACTTAAAAGGGTTGTGTAAAGGGGCAGTTTCTGTGTGCTATATCTCTGTTTTAGTTTCCAGCGTATTTGGGTTATTCAGCCAGCCGTTTCTCAGCTATGCTTTGGCAAGCAAAACAGGAGATGAGTTGAAACAAGGGTCTTGGTTTCACTCAGGTGTGGAATTGTATACATGAAGAGTGAGAAATGCAATTTTTTTATCAAGGTTTGTTTCCAAATTACATTCCCATCTCTGTTTCAGGTTAATTTGTTAAATCTGCAAGACCCCAAGGCCCTCAACCTATCCTCCACCACAAACAGTTTTAAGGCATATTGCATGTCCACCTACCATGTGAATGTTTTTTTTTGGGGGTTAAACGATTTAACAACACAGTTTAAGATTATGTGTTGGTTCAGGTGGTACTGTATTTTCAAGCATGCCTGATATTCGTGATTAATTTGGCATGTTTATAACAAAGAACACAAAAAAGAAACTCACAGATGAAATCCTTAATCCAGTGTTATCATTCACCTGTTTGTGTATGGGAACAATGGGAGCATGAGAAGACTGCTTTTATAACAAATATCTGGCATGTCATAGAAACAACAAATATACACCGCCCAGGCATTACATTATGACCACCTGCCTAATATTGTGTTGGTCCCCCTTTTGCTGGTAAAACAGTCCTGACCCTGCAATTTGAGCTACAGTACAGCAGCTCGTTTGTTGGATTGAACATGCATTGATGAACCTTGGCCTTTCATGACCCTGTTTGATAGATACTGACCCCTGCAGAGAACACTCCACAAGAACACTCCACAAGAGCTGCAGTTTTGGAGATGTTCTGACCCAGTCGTCTAGCCATCACAATTTAGCCCTTGTCGAACTTTCTCAAATTCATACTCTTGCCCATTTTTCCTGCTTCAAACACATCAGCTGTGAGCGCAATATTAATAATAATAATGTTTACTTGCTTTATAATAAATTACAGCCACTACCAAGTGCCATGATGAAGAGTTAATCAGTGTTATTCACTTCACCAGTCATAATGTTATAATGTCATCAACTCTATTTTTTATTTATTTTTTTATCATTTATCACCAAAGTGAGTTGCTAGAGAGAGTCACATGATAGGCAGTTCTCATTATTACAGTATTTTCACGACAAAGTGGGATTTAAGATTTGGGATTTAATCTGTAATTGTTCAAGGTGAACAGTTCTGTGTAATGTGTACACTGCTATATTTGTCCACAAAACAACACATTACAATTGATGAAAGCTGTGTAGTATATGCAGTACAGCGATTGTGTGATTTAAAAGTCATGTAGTATCCACTTAGAGAAGAGGAGACTACATTGGAAAATTGGAGAATGTTTTCTTGCTCGGAAAACATTCATGTATGAAAAAGTTGGTGTTTTTTTTTGTTTTTTTTTATTGTGTGTTGCTCTTGAGTTTCCTCCTGGTTTCTGATTGAAAAAATAAATATCTGCATTTTCTCTTTCCTTTTCAGTCCCTCCGAAGATTTTCAACTTCTCAAAAACTATGGTAGTGAACGAAGGCTTCAACGTTACGCTGATGTGTCTGGCGAACGGCAAGCCAGAGCCTGCAATCAACTGGAAAATGTTGTCCCATAAAGGTAAGAGAGTCCGCTTTTGTTTTTTTCATGTCATGCACTAGATATTTATATTCGCTGAAAATTGCAACTCGGTTCCAGCTGAGGTTCCGGTGCACAATAGGTCAAACTGGCTGTGTGAGCAAATTGAATGTGTGCTGTGCGAGAACAGGTGTTCCTGCCATCTTTTTTGCATTTCCATAATCTAACGTTTCAATTCATCGCTTATCAGGAACAAGCTTTGTACCTTCTTCTCACGTCTCCTCAAATATCTGTGATATTGCATCCCTTATTAGGGTCTTACAAATATTCCAAATTACACGTCACGCTCAAAGTGTACCGTTTCCACGAGATAAGATGCACGCATGGGCGTGTGTAGACATCTCAATTCAAACTGGGTGGTACGTTTGCCTATCGGTGTGGGCCGTAGAGAAATCAACATCGTTCGAGCCTGTCTGTTCCTCTGCTGCACCCTGCATGGCTTCACATTATCAAGGGGGGGGGGGGGATACATTTGAATGTTTAATGATTCATGCGCTTCTATTGTGTAATAGCCCACGTCTCTCTGCCTTTGTGTCAGTACAAGAATCCGGTAATTGAAATGTTAATATGACATCGATGTGACTGCTATGTTTTTTAAGAGCTTTGATGGCTCTATTATAATACAGTACAGGTGTCTGGCACCACTTTTTACAGCATTAATTAATAAAGATCAACTGTCACAGTTAAAGCAGAGAAAGGAAACATCATGTCTATGACGTACATGGTTAAAGGTGAAGAATACCCAAATGAAAGCATTCGGTTTATCTGCAAACAAACATACAGCTGGATAATGTAGCAGACGTAGCATTGAAACCATCAATTATCTTGTTGGAGTGGAACTTATCAAGGATAGATTAGGCAGCAAATAAGCTAATTCTCAATGTGAAGCTGTGTTGGGAGTAAGAAAATATCGATACACGCGAGTATCACGATATTTTGTTCGCCGATACTGTAACGATTCTCAAAAACTCAAAATTGATATTAAGAAAAAACCCACACAAGTTAATCGCAGTCGTTTCGTTTTGAGTTTATATCCCGACCTCTAAATACACTATATGTCAAAATTATTGGGACACCCGACTTTCCCGGCCCGGTGTTTTTCTTTCTCCACAAAAGCTGAAGGCACACAATTGTATAGGGTGTTTTTCGATGCAGTAGCATGACATTTTCCCTTCATTAGAACTAGTAGACCCAACCCTGTTCCAGCATGACAATGTCCCTGTGCACAAAGCAAACTTCTTCGAAATATGATTTACATGGGTTGGAGTAAAAATATAAATAAATCTCTGACTTCAACCCTATTGAACACATTTGTGATTAATTGGGACACTGACTGCAACTCAGGCCTCCTCACCTCACCTACATCAGTACCTGACTTTGCTAACACCTTTGTGTCTGAATGAGCACAAATCTCCACAAGCACACTCCAAAATCCCAGAAAAGTCGTAGGAATAATAATAGCAAATTGTGAAATGTGATGCTCATAAAGCACATGCCATATTTATGACCAGGTGTCTGCAAAAAAAACCTTTCTTTTGGCTTCTCCCATTAGGGGTCGCCACAGAGGATCATCCGCATGTTTGATTTGGCACTTGTTTTTACGCTGGATGCCCTTCCTAATGCAACCCTCCCCATTTATCCGGGCTTGGGACCGGCACTAAGGCTTGTGCAACCCTAATGGCTGGGGTCGGCTCCCTGACCGGGGATCGAACCCGGGCCGCAGCGGTGAGAGCGCTGCATCCTAACCACTAGACCACCAGGGAACCTAACCAGGTGTCCGCAAACATTTGGCAATAAAGTCTAGCAGTCTTCTTATCCATGAACTAGCATAAGGGCACACCACTAATGTTAGCATTTCTTTTCACCTGTTTCCAAGGGGCACTGCTTAAAAACCTTGCGTCGACGGCAATATGTTTTGTTTGGGTGCGGTTTGTTTTTTAGGCGGGAATATGTTCAAATGCCATTAAAAACATCAGGAACAAACATGCCCTGTTTGTGGTTGCACTTATAATCAAATGCAGATTATTTTGTGGTTTAATGAAAAGTGCTACTGTATATACACAAACCTAAAGTTAGAGTTGGCTGAACTTGTGCATCGTGATACGTATTGTCTCACCGGATTCTTGTCGATACAAAGCTGTAGTTGGAAACAGGAAAAAAGGAAATGTGTAAATATCCGAGTGACTTTAATAAGGGCCTACAAAGAGTGATTGCTAGATGACAGGATGAGAGCATCTCCATAACAGCAGGTCTACCAAAAGTAGTACAAGGGTCACTGATGTGCATGGGGAGCAATGGTTAGCCAGAATACTCGGATCCTACAGAAGAACTACTGTACAGCTGCACAGAATTGCTCACAAAGTTAATGCTGGCTATGAGAGAAAGGTGTCAGAAAACACAAAACCACTTTCGGCTTATGGGGTTGTGCTGCAGTAGTCTGGTCAGAGCGCCTGTGCTGACCCTGTCCACCGCTGAAAGCACCTAAAATTGACAGGTGAGCATCAGATCTGGACAATTGAGCAATGAAATTTTTACATTATGTGGACAGCCGGGTGCATGTGCTGCTAAGAGATGGCACAAGGATGTATAATGGAAGAAGGCATTGACAGTGGAAGCAGCATGATTCTATGGGAAATGTTCTGCTGGGAAAACTTGAATCAAGACGTGGAGTTTAAGGTGTTGATTCGGCCTCTAAAGTTATAAGAAGGTCTCAAGTACAAATCCCAGCTCTACCAAACTGCCACTGGTGTGACTTGCTCTGGATAAGGGCCTCTGCTAAACGCTATAAATGTAAATGTAAAGAATCTGCTGCTAATATAGTTCCCTATACTACAACAAACCTTCAGAGACCTTGTGGAGTCCGTGCCCTGATGGGTTTGAGCTGTTTTGGTGGAACGACACAAAAATAAACAGGTGGTTTTACTGTGATAGCAGATCAGTATATTGAAATGTAAAAATCATGATGAGACCAGAAGCAAGTACAGGTGAGTGCACATGAAATAAAGTGTGATACACTGCAGTCTCAGATCTGGGTGTCAAGCATGCCAATTTCAATACGAATCATTCTCAAGACTTAAACTCCATTTATTTTCACTAAAACCTTATTTTTACACTAAAATACTTATTTTTAAATTGAAGCATTTGAAAAACTTTCTCTGCTGTTGTTGATATTATTTAGTGCATAAGTTTCCAACCCTCTTTAACCTTGACGTGTTATAACCTGAACCAATCTAAAATACCTCATAGTAAATTATATAAATGTACAGTGGGTACGGAAAGTATTCAGAATACTGAAGGACCATGTGATATTTCAGTATTTCTTTTTTAATAAATCTGCAACAATGTCAACAATTCTGTGTTTTTCCGTCAATATGGGGTGCTGTGTGTACATTCATGAGGAAGAAGAATGAACCTAAATTATTTTAGCAAATGGCTGCAATATAACAAAGAGTGAAAAATTTAAGGGGGTCTGAATACTTTCCGTACCCACTGTATATATAGATTGTATTTACAAATAAAAATGGTTAAATTCGAAAAAATATTCACCCCATTGCTGTGAAAGATGCTAATATCAATATTCAAAATTCATTTCAATTCAAGTTTATTTCTATAGCTCTTTTCTCAAAGGAAATAGCCTCAAAGCAGCTTTATAGAATGTAAGAATTATAGAATTTACTTATATTTATATGTTATTATCCCAGATGATCAAGCCTGGGGCAACTGTGGCAAGGAAAAAACCCTTAGATGGTAAGAGGAAGAAACCTTGGGAGGAACCAAATTTAAAAGGGGAACCCATTCTTATTTGGGTGAAACCAAGAGTGGGATTACAAATCATTAAAACATTGCAAAATAAGATATAATACCATGACGCTATTAAATCCATGGAGCTAGAAAAGTAAGTCCAGGGCCGAGTTATGGATAATTGTATTAAAATATAAGTGTTTAGTGATAAACACCTATAATGTACCATGCAGCGTCAACTGCCTCAAATCCATTATTTTAAAAAGGAAAAGAATACGGCACAATCCTGACTTTGCCTCGAGGAAATTGTCTACCTGAAGTCTCAGGTGAAGACATCATTAGTCAGAGAAACAACTAGGTCATGTGTGACCTTTGAGCAGCAGGAGAAATTCGTGGTCCAAAGGGGGTGGGGGCTGGGGGGCTAGCTAGTTATGAGAGGGACTGGGTCATTATTGATGTGTAATATTGCTGCCAGTCACACGTAGCCCTGTAGGAAGACTCGGGCTTAAAGCTCTGAATCATCACACATACAAGCACCATGGCCTCAGTGACAGACACTTCTCTTAACAATCCCTCGCAATAAGACGTCTAGCACTAACTCCCACACTGCATCTGCAGCTCGGCATTCCTACTGACACGCTCCTGATTTCCAAGCGAGGTCCTTGTTGAGCGCTAGAAGCTTATCGAAAGCTGAATCTCGGGAGCAAAGTGAACCCAAGAACATTCCCGTTGCTGGAGGATGAGATTTTTGTTTCTGATTACCAGTGATTCAATAGCCTACATCTTTTGCATATCACCATATTACGATGATGCCCTACAGGAACGCCAGGTATAATTGGGTGCCACAGTGTCAGACTGCTCAGACAGTTAATGGCAAAACAAATTGTTTAATTTGGAAGGAAATCAGAACAACAAAAGCTTAGTGTAATAGCATCCCTTTATTTATTTTTTTGGGGGGGGTGTAATATTACAGCAAAGAATAAAGCCTATGATCTTTGGAGGAACCTCGTGTGCTTTTCACAGGCAGTGATTTATGTTGTAGCTCAAGAGATACGAAAGACAATATTCCTCTATGTTCCAGAAAGCGGGTTTCTTTCACATAGTGCAATGCAATAAGCATTCGGATAAAGAGCACGGTTGAAATAAGACTTTGCACGATAAGCAGGATCGGTCTTTTCGTGCTCTGGGTAAGGGTGTTCATTTATCTGATCCGGTTTACTTACTTTCTAGCGAATAACCCAAAACTGCTATTTTTCGTAATCTTTTTTTATTTATTAATTTTTTTTAAGTGTACAACCAAGTCAAGCCATTTGATTTATTCTTCTGCACATTTTCCTTCAGTGTAGTCAGCATTTGTCATTGTGTTCAATTGTGCATGGGTTTTTCATTTGAAGCTTCATTTGACACATACAGGTTGTAAGGACTTTATACCTGATTTTAACAATAATATTCGTAATAAAAGAGTCTTTTTTTTTTTTTTTTGTCTGTGCTGCAAACCGCCATGGCATTGAATTGTTCATTCGCTTTTCAATAACAACATATGAAGTATTCTGTACAGTGCCAGTTCTTATGCAACATGTGAAGCATTTAGAGCCAAGGATTTTTATTTTTTGGGTGCTTGCTGTGCATCATCTGATCAAAACAAATAATCATAACTGTTTACAGCTTCCTATTTTTCTGTTAATACAAACCGACAAATGGCGCATGAAGACAGGAGGGTTATACATGTTGTTTTATCATTTTATAATATTGCATTGCTGACGGAAATAGAACAAGGTCAATACCAATAATGCTAAATTAGAAAGTGTTAGCCATTTGTTATTAGCTGTGTTTAATTGGTTTGCATAAGACTTTTACATTAGTTAGCATAAGAGTTTGGGTTCATTTAGATGAAGGCAAAGCACTGTAGTTTTCTTTTTTTTTCTTTTATATGAAGTCCTGATTGTGTTAATCTAGTCTATGGCTGTATGGGTGTAATGACTTCGGCGCAGTCGCCGTGTTTGCAAGTTTAGCAGCTAATTTCAGAGGCCAAATGATCCCTGTAGCAGGAATGCTGTAATCTACTAGTACAGCTCTGGTCTTCTGGTCTATTGAACTCTCTCTCTCTCTCTCTCTCTCTCTCTCTCTCTCTCTCTCTCTCTCTCTCTCTCTCTCTCGTTTCTCTTCTCTGATGCCCAGGGCTTGCTGTACCGACTTCCACTTGTGTTATATGTCTTTTCTTCCTCACGTTAATATTTTTTGGGGTGGGGGTGACAAAAATAATAATGTGTGAAATACATATATATCCACAGGGTGGAGGCGATTGATGACACAGCGGCCTTGGCTGCGTGTTGGACAGTCGTGACTCATTGCAACAACACCCTGCCTTATGATAGATCCACAGCTTAAGGGAGCAGAAGATCGCACACGTATATATGCGATTATATACATAAGGAACAAACCAAGACAGGAAGGTGCTGTTAATGAAAAACACGTGGAAATCCTGAAGTGTGTTATTCCTCTTATACCAGAGCATATTTGTCAATCGCTGTACAGTTAATATCTATTTAAAAAATGACACGTTGAACTTTTATTTATCTGTTTATAGTTACATTGAATGCACTTGATTGCAGGCTTGTGAGATATTGATTTTGCCCTGCTTTCGATTTCGCCGTAAAAAAAAAAAATCCAAATAAACAGAAAATGAGATTAAAGATTTAATCGTCCAGAACCTAGAAAAACAAACGGAGTTGTTAAAAAGACAGGAAAAGGAAGCACGGAAGGTTTAAGGATAATATGGGAAGGCATAATAATATTATCAGATGTGAACTAAGAACATGTTTGCCGGCAGCACCAATCGTTAAAACTCAGCTGTGGACTTTTAGGTGAATCTGCTGTAACGTGCAGTAAACAGTGCTGTAATTACAGAACATTTTCGATCGAATCCTTTTTAAAATCTTTTTTCTACACATTTTGAATCTTGACCTGCTGTTGCTTGGTGGGAAAAGGCGCCTGATATTTAAACTGAACAGGACAGAAGAAACCTTAAAGTGATGTATCTATGTATTTATCACAAATAGGTTTCAGTATTGCACACTATATAGATAAAAGCATTAGGACATCTGACTTTTCCAGCCTTGTGTGCTTCTTCCCCAAACTGTTACCACAAGTTGAAGTAACAAAATTGTATAAAATGCCTTTGGATTTGGAAGAAGTTTCCCTACACTTGAACTAGGAGACCCAAACCTGTTCCAGCATGACAATGTACCTGTGCACAGAGCCAGCATCATGACATTATGCTTTACATGGGTTGGAATAAAAAGCTTTAGTAGCTTGCTATAGAGCTCTGACCTCAAACCTACTGAAAACCTTTGGGATGAATTGGAACTTTACTGCACCACAGCCTCCCTCACCTCACCTCCATCAATACCTGACCTTACTAACACCCTTGTTGCTGAATGAGCACAAATTGCCACACTCACCAATCATCTTCCCAGAAGAATTAAGTTTATTATAACAATAAATGTGGATTAAATGTGAAATGGAGTGTTCAGAAGGCACATATGGATCTTATCCTCAGGTGTCCACAAACGTTTATCCATAAATTGTGTATTAAATATTGGCAATATAAGCACAAGTTTCTAGCTTTTATTTGGGCATGACTGAACTCAGAAGGTGCCCAGTGTGATGGAAGTAAGAGGACTAAGCTTCCAGCAGGTGTCCATTCACAAATCATTCCAGATAAATATGTTTATTGGAATAGGTCTCATTTTTGTGATTTTTCGAAAGCATTCTCCAATGTTAAAATGAAAAAAAATTTAATAAATGCACAAAAACAGGGTCTCGATTTAGAGCATGTATAAAATCAAATAAGAGGTGAGGAAATCCTATAAGGATGAGGATACCTAAGTCTTAAAAACTAGCTAGTGTCTGTTGCATTTCTCCCACTTAAAAGAAGTAAGAATATGCAGCATTGTACTCTGACTGTTGCATAAAATGTACACGCTGCAAAGTTTTTTTTTTTCTTAAAGAAAGTTTTACCATAGCAACTATTAATATGTCTATTATTATTCATCTTAAATTATTAGACCATCTTCTTTTTTTAAATCCCTGTAGATTAGTTACTGTAAAAGTAGTATTATTTTAGAATGAGCGATTTTGCTTATTGTTGACACTGATGTCAGAGCTGCTGTTCAAATCAATCAACAATTTCTATGTAGCTTCAGACACAAGATTTCTAAAGTGTTGTGATAGAAACGAATGTAGTTGTTAGTTGAAATGTCAAGCAATAAAAAGACAGATTGTGCGCAACAAAATGTGAGAAAGCTGTGTCTAAAGAAACAAGCTTATCTCAGAAAGTATACAAAGTGCATTCTGTAAGGATTTGGACAGTTGTTAAAGCCCAGCACATTGGCGTTGATAAGCAATCATGGCTAATGAGGTGGAAGCGTATGACTCTAGCCTTAATTTAATGAGTATCAAAATAGGCATTTCTAGCTAGTTCATTAGGTGCACTATTGTAGTGGTATGTTGCGAATACAATGGCTTTGAGCTTGGCTTTGTCAGCTGTTTGGATTCCACCACATGATGGCTGCATGTTGTACCAAACGGAAATTGTAACTCAAACAGCTCTTTTCACCTCATCCTAGAGATACCTGATTGGTTTTGAGATCCAGAGGCTGTACAGGTCACTAAACCAAGCACGTTTTTTAAACCCAATGGATGACCGAATTTGTCTTCACATGATCAGATGCTAATACCAATGGTTTCTATAAATTAAATAAGATTAAATTTGATAAAATTCAATAAAATAAAATTTAATGAAATTAAATACAGTTAAATACAATACAATTACATTTTAATAAAATATTATTCAATTAAATTAAGATTTTTTTTTGTATAGCACTTTTAACAATTTACATTGTCTTAAAGTAGCTTACAGAGATGAAGACGTTATTAAGTTGTATAAAAGAGTTTATCCCTAATGAGCAAGCTGATGGTGTGAGAAAGAAATGCTGAGAGGAACCAAACTCAAACCCTAAACCCAAATTCTAACCCTAACCCATCCTCATCTGGTTGGGGCCGAATGTCTATTCATTACAGGTCCATCATTGTTGAGGTGTACAGTAATTTTACATAATAATTATCATCAAAACAAAGAAACTGTATGAATCTGTATGGCTAATGATGTTCTAATGGTCCCTGTTGTTGTCCAGAAGATACAATCATGTGATCTACAAGTTGCAGATGTTTTATTGGTCCATAGTGGTATTCCGTAGACAAAACAGTCATCAAAAGATGACAAACCATTACCAGTACAACTTTCATTAAACGCAATGCAATTACCATTATAACCATTATAACCTTTAAAATAATTGCAAATTTAATGATTAAATAGGTTTCTATTGCTGTAAGTCTATTTTTTTCAGCTGGGATTTAATATTATGTTGGAAATGTCTCCATGTCTATTCAGTAAGGCTAAAATATAGCAATGAATTCGAGAAAGGAGAAAGACCACTGGTTTTTAATGTTATTATTTCATTTCCACCTTTAATGTTTAATGCTCTAGCGTTGCCAAATACAATCTTTACATGCAGTTTTACACATTTTTTGCTTTTTTTTTTTTTTATCAGATAATGAACAAACTCTGATCTCTATTGATTTCATCTGCGGTATTTTTTTCCTCTATAGAATCCCTCTATTGTAGGATCAGTGGTCAATTTCTTTCATTTTGCATACTAAATGGAAAACCTTGAAAACGTCCTCATCTATTTGCTGAACGCTATAATCGGTATGCCTGGCACTTAATACACATTTTTGTTTTCAAATTCTTTAGTTAATTAAACATTAAATGCAAACATTGGTCTGCTTGATTTGTCACATGACATATGTCCAATTTATTTGCGCATATGGTTGAATCTTCTGTGTTTGCAAATCAGTGCGTTAAGTGAACCATTTACTGAAGCACAGTCCAAAATTAACTCATTTGCATGATTCCTATATATGCATATGCATCATAAACAGCAACGCAAGCACACAGTCGCATCTTTACTGCTTTGATTTTAAAATAAGCAATAGCGCTAATGTTAAAGTCTGACTTTTTTTTTCCGTATAACTGAGAATTTGTCTATTTTTTTTTTGTATGCTTTCGAATCAAAGTGCACACGTCAGATTAGAAGTGATCCAGTTCGTGAATATCCACATACTCTATGTTAAGGCTTTTTAATACCTCGTTGTCACATTGTCACATCAATTATCACGCTGGTTCCAGATGAACTTATTCATATGTAAATAAATTGCAGGAACATTTACACTAGAAATGTGGTATGCATATCCTATGAGAGCTGCTGAGCTTGTGCAAATCTATGCATGACAAGGCTCTCTAATGTGAACCCCTATCGATCAGCTTCAAATCATACAATTGCTGATGAGTTACAGCAATTTCATACATAGATTATATTGTCAAGATCAAGTCACGAATTTATTTTAATTGCACGCAAAATTGAATCCGTCTTTTAGTATTAATGACGAAAAAAGGCAATTGAAAAACAGTAATGGAATCCTAAAGAGGGGAAAAAAGAGTAAGAGTGTGTCTGTTGTAGTCGAAAGCACTATGGTAGTTGAGCTGCATTACTGAAAGATTTAGTGCATGGTGCACTTTACACCTGCTTAGTCATCATTGTGGTGTTTTTTTTGCAAGATTTGAGAGGTTTTAAACATTAAAATTTTAAAATAAATCTGTAGATATAAATCAGCTGTACTGTAATCATGCTTGGTAATCCATTTCATCGAAATATGCATGCGAATATGCAGAAATGTTCAGTTAAAATGTAGTGCAGTTCTCTATATATTATAAAACATCCACACATTTGCAAATCATTAAAAACAATAAGGTTGCTTGGTTTAAGGTCATTTATTATTAATGAATAATATGAGGCGATGAAACAAAATTGAAAGCAGTAGGTATTCTAATTTCTCACTTATTAACCACTATTAATTTTGTTCTAATGTCTATTGATGTTAATGGGTTTTTATGCACACCAGGCACATTACACTGGCATATGGTGGCATTGCTTTTGTTATATTTAAACAATTACTTTTATTGGTTCAATTTAATTTCATTTTAATTGTATAGCTCTTTTAGCTTTTTTTTTTTAGCTCCACAGCAGCTTTATAAAATTAAATGAGCAAGGCAGTGGTGACAGTGGCAATAAAAAATTCACTGAGGTGGTATGAGAAAAACAAAAACCTGAGAGGATCCAGACCCCAAAGAAAACCCATTCTCATCTGGGTGACAATTCATTATAGTTATCGTTATAGTTATAAAATGTTCATGCAATTGCAGCCCTAAGCCTTTGTAGCAAACCCTTTATATAAACTACGGCCCAAATCCATCTTCATGGTTCTTGAGTTTAACCCTCCACACTGACCCTATTGATCGTCATTCTCAGCACCAGCGAGTGGTCTCCAGTTGTAGAGAACTCCATCTAGAGAATTATGTCAGGACGAATGAGGCAGGTCTAGAAATAGGAAAGGGATATGAGCATGTGTAGCTGCTCCTAAATGAGTCTCAAAAACTAATGGGAAAGTTCTTTCATAACTGTAGGAAAACCTCTGCCAGTGCTATATTCACTTTTTGAGGTACCAACAAACAGCCTGCACCTCTTAATTAAAGTAGTTGTGGTGGATCATAACAGACCCAAAGTTTCCTATGGTACTGCTAAAGGAGACCATTCAGTGCGTTATCCATCAGTAGTAGTATTTTATAATTAATACTAGATTTGATTGTGAGCCAGTGGACAGTAAATAGGAAAGGGTGGATTTGTCATCTTCTGGTTCTAGTGAAGATTCTTGCTGCTGCATTGTATTTGGAGCTTAATTGCATGCACATGAACATCAAGAGAGCAAGGCATTGTAATAGTCCGACCTGTTTTTAACAAAACTAACATGAACTAGCATGAACTAGTTGTTCTGCATTGTGTGTCCATATGCTGATATTAACGTGACACTGTGACAGTTGTGCACTTTTTTTATTATTATTATTGTACAACTGTACATAACAAAAGAAGCTAATACCATTAAACATTTTGACCAGAGGTAACGTATATAAAGGAAAAAGCAGGGGGGCTAGTGAAAAAGCATGAATAGGTTCTACTGATAGAGAATGCGAAACACTTCTTAGAGTTTCCCTGGAATAGGTATCTGTTACATGCAGTAAATATTAATTAAAAACTCATTTAAGATTCAAGGTATGATCCATATATGAAAGTGAAGTAACTCCTGCTAATCATTTCATTGAAATCATGTTTTTGATGTTTCATTAGTTATTTGTCCCTTGTGCTTATATGTAAATTTATATGCACTCAAAAGCATTAATCATATATACTGTATGAACATTTTTAACAAAATCTAAATTATTGTATAAATGCTCACAGAAACAATTTGCTAACAAAACCATTTGTATCCCGCTTGATTAATGAGGCCCAATGAGTTCAGGAAACCCATACATGTCTCTTTTTTCCCTCTATCTATCCTGAGTGGTTGGTCAGTCCTCTGTAACATGACACTCCTCGACTGCAGTTATTCAGCATCCATCTCATCTCTCATGCATCACTTTGGACCATCTTTGGATGTGTTAGTTAGTGTGTATATGTGTGGGTGTGTATGTGTCAGAGATGTTAAGGGATCTGCTGGAAGGTTACATTCTAAATACAGCAGGGAAGCCTCAGATCAAAAGCTGTACCTTCAATTAATATTTTAGACTGTTTTGCTTGTTTGGGAGAAAGAAAAAAAAAAAGGTAGAAGGTTCAAATTAAGATTTTTCATGACCACCCTGCAGAGATGAATGATATTTAAATGAATGAATGAGTAAATAATAATAATTATAATGATAATGAAAAAATACTAAGAATAATGAAATGGATAGACAAATACATGAATGATAAAAAAAAATACAAAAATTACCTACAATGCAGAAATTTGTACGCATATCTACAAGCTGGTTTCAGTTTGATTCACAGCTTTGGAATCCCACTGGGCCGATTCTAGGGGGAATAAAGGAAATATGCAAAGAAAATAAAACATAAAATCACAAGTTCTGAATTTGGCATGCTTTATATGTCTGTGAATATTTTGCTAGACTGCTATGCTGTCATGTCGACTTGTATACTATGAGGTTTTGTGGCACAAACCAAATATACATTTACAAGGAAAGTGAAAAGAGAAATCTCAATAACAACAAGCTTTGGAATCTGACTCCAGGTTAAATAAAAAAACAAAACATAAATTGGATGATCTTGCAGATTGTATACACTGGCAATAATAGCGACAGCTACCCTTTTGATATGTGTGAGTGCTTCAATATCATAATTGTAAATAGTAATAGTATCATTGTGTTATCGTATTGCCATGTGGGATTCAAAAAAAGGAAATTGAGAAAGCGGTAGAAATTCATTCATGCTGGTACTTTATAGCTGCCGGGATGCAAGAGTTTTTATCACAGAGGAGGCGTAACAGCAAAACACCCTTAATTATTGAGAGCATGAATAGGGCTATTGATTGATATTTTCAGAAAGCATATTTGAGCGGTAACTTTTGCAAGATTTGGCAAAAAACTTGAAACCAGGTGCACAGGGACTGAAAAAGTTGTTGCACAAGTGCAAGGTTTTCACTTTCATGCTGAGCTTGAAAGGTGCTGAGTATGAAGCTCACGGCCAGATTTCCCGGGTTTTAGCAAGATTCTCACTTGTTTTACATTTCAAAAAAATGGAAATAAAAAATGCACAAAAGTCGTACTAGCCCAAAAGGTTTAGCATAAGACAAGGGATGATTTTTCCCAAGTTAAGTAACAATCAAGTCACTAGTAATGCAGAGCATGTGGCATCTCATCATGGCACCTGTTAGTGGGCGGGATATGTTAGGTAGCAAAGTTGATGTGTTAGATGCAGAAAATGTTTTTTTTGTTTTTGTTTGCATATTTAAAACATTGAAATTACTTAGAAATGTTAAATATTACACAAAGATAATCAGAGTCAATACAAAATCTTCTTTCGGCTTCTTCCATTAGGGGTCCCACCAGCGGATCCTCCATCTCCATAACCCCCAGTCCTCTACATCTGCCTCTTTCAACCCAACCACCTGCATGTCTTCCCTCACCACATCCATAAACCTCCTCCTTGGTTTTCCTCTTTTCCTCCTTCTTGGTGGCTCCATCCTCAGCATTCTCCAAAACGTCCTCTATGCGCTGTCCCTCTAATCAACTCATTTTTAATCCTGTCTATCCTCGTCACTCTTAACACAAACCTCAACATCTTCAGCTCTGCTACCTCCAGCTCCACCTCTTGTCTTTTACTCAATGCCACTGTCTCTAGAGTCAATACGAACTGCAGTTTTTGAAGGAAAAATAGCAGTCCAAACCAATATTATAAATACCAATATTGCTGGTATTATGACATGCAGCTTATACAACTCTATTATGACTGGCAGCTGCATGAATTTATCCTAAAAACTTAATTACTTACTTATGTACTCACGTTACATAAACAATAGAACGATTGTCCGACTTGACATCTGCTTTTAGCAATTTTATTTTTGTGGTTATTTGGAAAATTAAAAAAAATGACTTTTTTTGTGTTGCATTATTTTCCAGTGATTTTTAACTATACGGTGGTATAATTCACAATCATTCAAACTGTCTGATCTTTCTGGATTGACCACGCCCACTTTAGGTACAAATTAAAATAAAGATGCAGCTTTGAATGTTCAAGTCGAGAAAGAAATTCAGATGCAAATAGAGATAGTGGCATTTTGTTACATCCCTATTGTACAGTGTAGTCCTCTGAGAAATGGAAAAACGTTTATCATTTTCATTGCTGTCACTGACTGCAATGTTACTGCCAAGAAATAAAGATGTCAGCGTTTGCCTCAACTAGGATAGAAGAGCCAGATCGCTTTAACATCTTCTTCATTCTATGTTTAACAGTGCTCATAATGCCTAATATGGCTGTAATAATAAACACCACACTGTGTTTCATTCTTCTTGACTTTGGGTTTTACAGTCTTTTCTTTGCCTGAAGGAGCATGGAATCAGTATTGATTTGAACTTGATCCAATCATCCGCTGACTGTAGACATCACATCAGTGTGAGCTTGCTTTTGTAAACGCTGATGTTTGGCTGTGTGCACTCAGAATCTAACCTGGTTTTTCCTTTTCAGCTTTTGCCTATTTGTTTGTTTTGTTTTGTTTTGTTTTTTTGGTATGCACTGCTGTGATGTATCCCAGGACACTCAATCTGAAATTTTCAGACAATATAAAAAAAACTAAAAAAAACCCTGGCCTGGCAAAAAGATAGAATATAAAGCATTTTAATGCTGCATTGTAGTGCTTCGCTCAATCCGAATCATGAATTGTCACACCTGTAAGTCTCGCTCTTTGATATGATCCTGGATGGCAACCATGAAGTACTTAAAATGGAAATAAATAGTCTCGTTTCAACAATCACTCCTGTGTGATTGAAGAGACTCTCTGATGCACCTGCTGCCAATGCCCCATATTTATCTTGTGTTTGACAGCATATTGGATGTCTGTGATACATTCTCAATGAAAGATCCCTTAATTTATTGCAACGCTGTACGCACAAACAGTGATATGTGCTTTAGATAGATAGATAGATAGATAGATAGATAGATAGATAGATAGATAGATAGATAGATAGATAGATAGATAGATAGATAGATAGATAGATAGATAGATAGATAGATAGATAGATAGATAGATAGATAGATTATTAAGTCAGGCAAGTCAAGTTTATTTCTATTTCGCTTTTCACAACATTGTCTCAAATCAGCTTTACAGAATTTAACAGTTAAGGTGAACGATGTGTATTTATCCCTGATGAGCAGCCATGGCGACTGTGGTAAGAAAAAACTCCCTTAGATCTTATGAGGAAGAAAACTTGAGAGGAACCAGACTCAAAAGTGGAACCCATCCTCATTTGGGTGACATCAAGAGTGTGATTATAAATCTTTAAACAATACAGAACACTGGAGAGTGAGAACTAACATTATTAATCTGCAAACAAACTTTTGAATCAGTGCCAACCTTAAATGGTGTGCATGAATAAAATAAGAAAATTGAGAAAAACTAGACATATAACAGGTCATATGAATAGTAATTAAAAAATGCATACAGGAAGTTAGCCAGGCTCACCCATAATGCAGTAGGTTGTGATTCATTAATTAAGGCATCCACAAATCAAATTCTATTAACACCCCTGATTTTAAACTCTTTATTTTGCTTCAATTAGCCATACATGGTACCTTTGACAGAGTTGTGATGTGGCACTGAATAGAACATAGCTGTCCAAAGTCTTGACATACTTGTACTGTATGTTTTGAAAGATCTCTTTTTCTATTACAGACATTTTCTTGCCATTTTTCACAAAGTAAAAAAAGGTTTCTTAATATTTAGGCATCTTGTCTCTGAAGACCAGATTTCGGTTTAGGAATACAAGAAGTCAACTGTGACAATGATCCAAGTTTTAAGACCCAAGCCTGAAAAGCCTGCAACATAACATAGTGTCACCTCTGTAATATTTTTGAGGCTCTTGACATTTTTCCTCTGCTGACAGTAAGGAACTTTTATATGCTTTTTTGTTGCACCCAGAAAGGATTACTATATCGCTCTCTTATCTGGTCAAAATGCTACTGCCAGACTCCTGACATGAGTATGAGAGATCATATTTGCAATCTCTCAAATCTTTTTATTGCTTACAAGTTTTGATGTTTTCTATTTTTTTTATTAAATTTTACACACTGCCATTGGTTGGTGAAAAGAATGTTGGACATGTTCTAGTTTCATTTGGATTATTAAACAGTGTGATCTAAGTTATACAATGAATGTAGGAAACCTGATTAAAGGACAAGGACTCTTTAAAGTTACTTGCCTCAGATAGTATTTTACCTTGCATTAGATAAATCTAGAGCATTTATGCATTTTTATGGCTGATTGATTTTACATTCTGTTTATCATGATAAGTTCCATCATTTATTTATGGTGGCAATATATATATATATATATATATATATATATATATATATATATATATATATATATATATATATATATATATATATATATATATATATATACAGTACAGACCAAAAGTTTGGACACGCCTTCTCATTCATAAAGTTTTCTTTATTTTCATGACTATGAAAATTGTAGAGTCACACTGAAGGCATCGAAGGGCTATTTGACCAAGAAGGAGAGTGATTGGGTGCTGCGCCAGATGACCTGGCCTTCACAGTCACCGACCTGAACCCAATCGAGATGGTTTAGGGGTGAGCTGGACCGCAGAGTGAAGGCAAAAGGGCCAACAAGTGCCAAGCATCTATCAGGGAACTCCTTCAAGACTGTTGGAAGACCATTTCAGGTGACTACCTCTTGAAGCTCATCAAGAGAATGCCAAGAGTGTGCAAAGCAGTAATCAAAGCAAAAGGTGGCTACTTTGTAGAACCTAGAATATGACATTTTTCAGTTGTTTCCCACTTTTTTGTTATGTATATAATTCCATATATAATTCCACATGTGTTAATTCATAGTTTTGATGCCTTCAGTGTGAATCTACAATTTTCATAGTCATGAAAATAAAGAAAACTCTTTGAATGAGAAGGTGTGTCCAAACTTTTGGTCTGTACTGTATATGTTTTCATAACATTATATAATACATTATCATTTATATATAATCAGGTCATTCACATACTCCTTTAGTGGACTCTATATAGAATCATAGTCGGATCATTTGCTGCTAATAATATGTTATTATTGTTAAGAATTTGGGATAACTCATATGTTGTCATATGTTCTGTAAGGAGTTGTGAAGTCTCCAATGCCAGAACTTTGTCATTTGAATTTTTCCCTCCATTGGAAAGTTTTTGTTTCGCCACATTACATTTTAAAGAAAAGGAGCGAATAAATATTTCCTTACTTATTTAAAATTGCTGATCAAAGAAACTAACACTCAGCAATATTCCATGTGACCTCAAATGGATATAAATGTAGGACATCCTGGTACATTCCGTTATTAAAAAGTACCTATTTTTAAAATAGTAATAATGATAATCTTCTGGACTTATTATCTTCTATACCTTTCCAAAAAAGTTTTAATATACTGTAAATAATAATAGGGTGTTTGTTGTTTGTTGTTTTTTAGTGCATCTTTAATCTATGTGTCATTAAATTAGGGTAACAGTCACATGCTGGTGGGATACAAATAGTTGTGAGTTTGTGTGTTTCACATTCAGATCGTGCAAATGATGAAAGTGGTAAAGTTTGACTGGATAGCAGCACATGGCAGCAAACGGATAGGTGCAGATTCACTCAAAACTATGCTATGATTTGCCAGATCCTCAAAAACTGTCTGACTTAGCCCTGCATCCACTCTGCTACCCGAAATAGGGAGAGGATAAGAGCCATCAACACAGGCCTTTTCCTATACCTCAGAACCAGCATGCTGGTCTAAAATTGATGAACAGATGTGGGCATGCTGGGCTAAAATGTGCTTGGGGTTGTGTAGGAACAAAGATGTGAATATTGCAGCATTTCAGAGATAGAATGGACATCAAAATAGGTACTGCAGGTGGTATTACACAAGTCACTTCTCCCCATGAGTAACTCAAGCCTGAGCTCCAGGACCTCACAGTGGGTAATTGAATATGTCTCACAGTTATAATGGCTTGCAAGCATGCATTAACCTTTTGATTATGGTGATACTGTGCACTGCAGACACCCTTAGTTTTGACTGGGGAGGGTCAATATAGCTAAATGAAAACTAATAATAACAGGCTAATGTACATGTCGATGTAAAATTACACTAGGATTCTGCAACCACATTGAAAAATCTTAAACATAATATATACCTACTTGTGAAGTCAAGCTGTTCAACCAAACAATTTCTGTGTAACTTGTTGAATCGTGTTGTTTAGCAAATGCAGAAACTAAATCCTGCACTTCAGGCTGTTGATTTAGACTTTTGCAATGTGAAGATTTGGTTGGGTCACTGACGGCTTACGTGGCAAGATAACTTGAAATTCTTGCCGAAGAAGATATCGCCAACTGTGCCTCATCAGAACGATAAGGAGACACAGTGGCAAAAGGAAAAGGGGGGGGGGGGGGGTTCAGGACATCTGTTTTTATCACCCAAACACTGAGAAAGGTTATTATATGTATTTCTCTTTGCAATTCACAAAGACGTTTGTAAGCAGATGTGTGTTGTGAACAATAACCAAACCATCTTATCATGTGATCTGTGCATCTCAGAGAATACATTGGAAAATAAATATGTATTTGGTTTAGTAAAATTTTTGGGTTAGGTTAGGTTTTTTTTTTTTTATGTACTTAAAAAAAAAACATTAATTTAAGGAAATGTGAACAAAGCAACAAGAACACTTTGGAGGCAATATTTTGAGATATTGATCCATATTTACAATGAATCAGAGCAAACTGGATCGCCTCCTGTTTTCTGCTAATTCTATTTTAAAAGTCTAATCAATGATTTTTTAAAAGGAAAAGACTGACATTTCTTCCTTGTTTATTAGGTTGTTTTTGTTTCATTTGCATATCTTTTATGATAGAGTCTGGCATCGACAAATATGACCTTACTGGGGGGGTATTTTGTACATTGGTGGCAATTTGACGTGATAAGATACTGGGTTTATAAAGATTTTCAAAGGTCTAATGAATTTAGAACCAGATATCTTGCTAATAACCAGATTTGAATTAGCTATAGCTGTTTATAGAGTCTGCACTGTATGTTGCAGACAGACATATGTGGCCCTTCCTGTTAACTCTTAGTGTGGGGAATAGTAAGGCGCTGTTAACCTAACACATATTGTACACTGTAAGCCTGGAAAAAAGACCAATCTCTGAGTTTAGCAATTTCACAATGACCCCATTCTATGACTTCATAAAAAAGAAGCATGTTGCTTCTGGGAATGTACCAGAACAAATACAATCCAATGCCTCCTTTATGTATTCCTCCATGGCACATGTTTCTGGGATCAGTGGTAGGTCAGTAGCGTGGTGGGTGTAGTTCAGATACTTTGGCTTTACCATTGGGATCAAGGTAAAAAGCAAGGATCTGTACACTGTTTTCTGTTTCAGGAGTTTCAGTTTGAATGGCAAGATGTGCTATGGAGCTGCAAGAGATTTAACAGCCCAAGTCCCATGGAGTGTGTTTGTTTTCCATACATCTAGGATATGGATGGATTATTATAAGCTGTCCAGGGTATAACCAGCACAATGTTGACATGAGTGCATCTAGAGATAAGAAATACGATTCGTGTATGCAGGATAGAAGAGTATGGTGATCTGATTTATTTTCTCAACGGACTTTCTCTCCATGCGTGAGGCTTTTTTTTCCCTTTTTTTATTACAATAAAAGAAGATGCTTAACTGTTGTGTTGTTTCTTTATTCAAGAAATTTACCAGCAGAACAGGATTCAACAAGAAATTATTTAAGTGTTTTAATAGATCACACCTTTTGTTTTTTTTAAAAGTGTGTAATGGAAGAGACATTATTTGAGTAGGGGATATTGCACTATTAATAGTGCATGCAGATTCCCTCTTTCCTTTAGTACTGCTTTTCCCAGATGGACAACTTAGCATTGCCTTACATTTTATCACACTCTGATTTTCATTCAACTTGGGTAGTCATGGTTTGAGGCTGGGCAGGAGATACCTGGCACTCAGCAGAACAGACAATTTGAGTTATTCTTGTAGGTGAGCTCAAATTGAAGAGGATCATTCAGCTCTCAATAAAATTCCTCATCTTGGATATAAGTTGAGGGTGCAGAAACTGAGTGCATAGTCGGGTTCCGAGACCGGATGATCGAATACTTCTCAGAATGCCTAGACCAAAATGATCTCAGTGCAAGCAAGTGCTCTTTTGGTAAGCAGAGTATAATTAGGGGTATTTTGTGGACATCTTGGGAATGGTTAGTTTAAAGAAGGAAGCACTGTTCATTGAAACCTTCACACTATACATAGAGAGCTGCTGGACATCCCTGTCAGGATTATACAGGCTTTATTTATACTTTCTTCGTGGGTGCCTTCACTAGTACTATATGGTTATAAGTGCAGTGGTGCTACTCTATGGTCATGAAGATTTGTTGAAATTGCTGACGATGTTTTCTAAGCAGATGTCTGAGCGAAATGACACATTGCACAATTGCACATTGCAATTGCACATCCCACAATGATATTTGATGAAGTCTGGGGAGTTAGGATCCATGTGCAGAGGTTCATTGAGGCACAAACAACGCAGACAGCATATTAAAAGCAATCCAATACTTCAGGTGATAAGGCAGGCATTGGATGGTGGACTTTTGTGCATGCCAAGGAGAAAGGGCAATGCAAAACAAGTTGCGCTAGACCAAAGGTGCAGAAAACATACTAAACAATAATTTATTAGGAACACGTGTACACCTGCTCATTTATTTGATCTCATCGACTTTGGGATCTGAGGTTACACTGAGCTCACTAAAAACTGAACTGCTAAAGACTGGAAAAAGACCAAGGGACATTTTTCCAATATTCAACCCTACAGTCTTATTGATCTCGTGCCCAATGAAGACACAGATTCCTGTTCTTGGTTGACAGTAGTGGAAGCCGATGTGTGTGTGTGCGTGTGTGTGTGTGTGTGTGTGTGTGTGTGTGTGTTTGTGTGTGTGTGTGTGTGTGTGTGTGTCCTGCTGCTATCAAAAATAGACATGTTTTCTGATCAGTAATTGACAAATGTTTCTAAAATGTTTTTCTGCTCATGTGGATGTAAAGAGTGGTTACTTGAAGTATTGTAGCAATGCAGACATCGTCCCCAACAAGCATTTCAGCATACAGAATAGACACTCACTGCATATTGTTTTCTTTTGGTTATTCGTGTTCTCGGCACTCTGGGTAGAATGTAGAGGCTGTTGTGCATAAAAATCCCAGGAGACCATAAGTCACAGCAGAACAATATCTGAACAGTATCTGAAATTCCCAAAGTAACTCATCTGTCAACAATAACCATGCAGCGGTCAGTGTCACTGAGGTCGCATTTTCGTTCAGTGTTTTGTTCAATTACCTAAAGTTTATGACCTGTAAGTTAGTTCATACACTGCTCTTGCATGCTTGTCTAATTGGATAACTGCTGAATGGGCAGGCGCGCAGCATTTCTAAATAAATTGCTCTTTTGCAGGTGCCCTCTCGATATATTATAGCGGTGAAATGATGGTTGCGTACAAACAGTGCTTGTTCTGTAGGTGCTGCGACTGTTCTGTTTGAGATGCTGCTTTTCTGACACTTGTCATCAGCTGAGTCTCTCCCGGGTGCGAGACGCTGTCTTTCACATTGTAGCACATTGAATCTAGCAGGCTGTTGTCAGACATAGCACCGGGGATTTCATAATGTTTTGTGTATAAGTCAGCGTTGTGCTGCTTCTAGCCGTCTGACAAAGATAGAAACGCGTGCTGCTTTGAGTCCATATCTGCATGTTGTGTTTAAATGCACAATGTTTAAAAATAGATGAGCCATCACAAACGTGAATTTAAGATATTCTCGCTCTACTGTGCAAATCCATGCAATCGTGAAGAAATTTGAGTTCCGGCTGACCTTAAACAGTCTATGTATTAGTCACCTATTGTTAGATCTAATGCAGCATGCATGGGAGTATAATGAGATTTAATGCATGAAGTATTAAATACTATGTCTGAAATCCAGTCCTGTGCTTTAATGTATTGTTTGAATGATTGTTTGATTGATTATTATTATTATTATTATTATTATTATTATTATTATTATTATTATTATTATTATTATTATTATTATTATTATCATCATTATGCATTTTCAAGGCTTTGGCAAGAGGCTACAGATCCTGTGAGACTGACTGATCCATCTATGTTTTCTTTTTCCCATGTCTTGTAAAGCAAACGATGACTTCGATTCAGTAGACGAGTATTTTGAGATCCCCTCCATCAGCAGAAACAAGGCAGGATTGTACGAGTGCACAGCAGCCAACGACATCGCCATAGACAGAAAGACAGTGAATGTGGTGGTCAACTGTGAGTGCTACATGACGTTCACCTCATTGTTACACACACACACACACGCACTTCAACACATATTTTTCATTAGAAGGACCCACGAGTATGAAGATGAAGATGTATGAGCCGTGTCTTCATAAATCTTGTCTATATTTAGAATAATTGACATACAGTAGGCACTTAAATAAAGGGTCTGACTTCATGAGACATCCACTAATAAATTATTTATCAAAGATTCCACGAAAAAAATCATAGAAAAATCTGATATATCTAATGATTTCTTCACATGCAGCTTTCTGTGTGTGTGTGTGTGTGTGTGTGTGTGTGTGTGTGTGTGTGTGTGTGTAGTTCCTCCCACTGTGTTTGAAGGCAGAGATGTGGGCGTGACTCTGGGTCACAGTGGGGTCTTGAGATGCGAGGCAGATGCTGTCCCAGAGGCAGATTTCGAGTGGTTTCAAGATGACAGAAGGTAAATGACAAAATGCTTTGCTTCATCTTTCCAGTGCTGTTAAGATCATTACAAGTTTCTTATAGTGTGCAATCATTGTGAAAGCCCTCAATAAGCAGTTATGGTCTTATATATGGACACAGTAAATATAGTAGAGCCCTTATTTGTACTAGTATTCTATTGTGAAGAACATATAGGAATTAGGGATACACCTATAACAGCATATAATGAAAGAAGAAGAAGTAATGCAGGGGTATTCAGTCAATTGTTTGGAGAAATGTGTAAAGCATATTAAACAGGATATAATCAAGTACTGTTTACCACTGTATTAATTATTCCTCATGTCCTGCTCCTGTTTATGTACAGAGAAATATATAAACAGAAAAGCTATACTGTATGGCAGCATTATTGAATATCAGCTTACTATTTTAGTCGTCCTGTGCATTGGAATTTAGCGTATAAAAAGTTATAATCAGTTGATATTTGTGTGTTAGATGTTTGGGTTAATGAAGAAAGAAATAAAATCATTGCACACCATGAGAGTGTTGCTCTGTCTATAGAAACCTTTTTTTGTCATTGACATAATGTATATGGCATTTGGTACCTTCACGCCTTCAGTGGGGACTTACCCTACTTAATCCACCTCTTAATACCACCACTATTACGTCACAATTATAAAAACCATCAGTACAATACAAAAACGCATTACAGAGAAAGAGGCATTTTGTGTATGGAGGGGGAATACCATTTTACTAAAGCAAGCTCCAAACCGCTACACTACAACTGCAAATGTGCACCTACATCATCTGTAGCAGTTCAGAATTCAAATTCAGTTCAATATTTGTCTAATAACATGACAAAAACATTTAAATAAAATACAACCTACTCACCAGAGATGCATACTCATAATTTGCAGCGCTCCTTAGAGGCTGTTAGCCAGTGGTACAGCTCATATTCACTGGTCTGAAAGTGGTAAACAAACCCTTTCCTTGGCTGAGACAAGCTAGCTAGCTTCAGGGTTGGCCGACCTCCTCACGATGTTTAGCTTTTCTGGAAAATTGATTTTTAGGTATGTCCGAGATCAAATCACTTTTTTTGTCTTCCTCCGTAGGCATAAAAAAAGTCTAACTCAGATGTATTAATGCGTGCAGAGCGCTACAGACATGTTTTGCCAGTCGAACAGTTTCCCTCTGACCAACCAATCAGAGGACGGAAAAATGCTGACGCTATTCTGGGCCAGATAGCTGACCCTGTGAGGCGAATATGACATCTGCTTGGTTAAAGAAACAGAGCTATTTCCTAAGGAGACAATGGTTAAAAGGCCAGCAGTACTGACTTTGAAGGCCCTGGGCTGATTAGATTGACATGGCAGCACATAGAGGCTGAAATCTGATTGGACAAAAAGTCTAACATCCACATACACGTACTGGAAGCAGTGCAGCCAAAGGAAAATGCTACGAGATAAAGAAAATAGACTGTTGGAATACATTAAAACAATTTCATGGAACAAATATTAGAATTCAGGTTGTAAATGTATGTCATTCATGCAGCTTCTGATAGTGTTTAGGCCAGCAGAGAAGGCTTTGCTGGCCCTGACCACCCACCACTATGTATACCCAAACAGCAGGTATACTAGCAGCTCAGTTTTTTACATGAATTAATCTAGAATCACCTTCCTTTCTTCCTTTATTTGTTAGTTTGTTTATTCGTTCATCTTCATTAGCAGCTTATCCTGGCCAGGGTCATTTATAGAATAGGCTCTGAATGCCAGTCGATTATATGAAATAAGTCAAGTCAAGTCAAGTTTATTTCTATAGCACTTTTCACAACAGACATTGTCTCAAAGCAGCTTTACAGAAATCAACAGTCAAGGTAAATGGTGTGCATTTATTCCTGATGAGCAGCCGTGGCGACTGTGGCAAGGAAAAACTCCCTTAGATGTTATGAGGAAGAAACCTTGAGAGGAAGCAGACTCAAAAGGGGAACCCATCCTCATTTGGGTGACATCAAGAGTGTGATTATAAATCTTTCACAATACAGAACACTGGAGAGTGAGAACTAACATGAGTATTGGAGTATAAGATTATAAGTAAGAAAAAACACAAACACAAAAACTTTTTGAGCTCGGAATCAAAATCTAGAGGGTTTTCCCCTGCTAATGTGTTTTATTGCTGTAAAAGCAGCAGGTTAAGATCGGTAAAAAGCATTGCACATCTTTAGAGGAGGTATTTATGTAGAAACCGGGTTGCTAAATTGGATTAACTGTTTTCAATTTGGTTTAGAATCTTCCTAATTAAGTACAAACCCTGTCAAACTGTGGCCAGATATTAAAATAAATGATATCAATTAGCATAAGGTTATTTGTTTTCATAGTAAAGGGCTTGAAATAATCTTAATTTGTGAGACACAGATATGGAACACTGGAGGAAACGCATGCTTTTCTTCACATTAGTTTGCCCGTTTCTTCAGCTTCAGTAAGTGCTATACCCTAGTTAGGGCTGGAGACCATCTCAGAGATGTAGCTACAGCAAGATTTGTATTTATCTTAAAAAATATATATAGAAGAAGCTCTAATTACACTTGTAATGAATTGGGTTATTATACACCAATTGCAGTATAGGCAGGATATATTACATACCGCAACATAGTCCACGTTCTTCAATGTGGAGGATAAAGAAAGCAAAAAATGTGTGCTTTAAAAAGGAAATGAGCGCATGCTCTTTCAAAGGCAGCCCTTTTAGCTCTGACCGAGGTGGTACGAAGTACATGGAGGTTTCCACCTCAGTAGATTTGACAGCTTTCTCTACAGACTCCAAATTTTATGTTGCCATTTTGATTGTTTCAGATATTACAGGTTAAAAGCTTTGTATTTTCCCTGATTCGTCTTCTTTATTTTATATTTATTCAAATAGTATAAAAGGCTTTGTATTCCCTCTGAAGCACATTCAAGTGCGACGCATCTCCTGCTCGCTCGAACCCACCTTTGTAGTGAGCAAAAGAGAAAACCGAAGAGCTGCGTGTGATTAGCGGATGCTGCTGATGTTAATGTCTTCTGGCTTCTGCACATTACATTTTTTATTATTTTTTTAAATGTGTAACGGGCCAGCTGCCATCTGTGTCCACGGAATGTGGACGCTGTCACAAATGTCACCCTGCTCTTCAAAAGCAGCTCTGATGTGGTGTAAATCATGCAGGGCTGATCCAGCTCTCTCAGTTCGCTGCCTTGTCTTTCAGGATCTTCAATGGCTTTGACGGCATCGAGATTGAGAATATGGGATCCATGTCGAAGCTGACTTTTCACAACGTGTCCGAGGCAGATTATGGAAACTACACGTGCGTCGCCATCAACAAACTCGGGAGCGCAAACACAAGCATCGTTTTATACGGTGAGTCGAGTTCTACTTGTGGGTGTATGTTTTATTGACAAAAAGTATATTAATAGCATTAACTGATACTATTGTTTTCCTTCTTTTATGATGTTATAGCAAGGTTTGATGAATGTAGACATGCAACAATTAGCTCAAATCATTTGGTAACACTTAGGGGGTCATAAGGATACAGTATATGAACCCTTTATGAGAACAGACCCACTGTATATAACCATGTATACAGGTTTATTCCTAATGCTGACATAAAGACTTCAATTTTGATATCAAGTTGACATAACACTTGAGTCAGGTGACACCATTCCGTTGACTTACAGTTTTATTATTGTAGTTCAATTGAGAAAAGGACACCTATGTGTCCTTTTCAACATCCCATTTTACAATTAGTCCCCCTTTCCTGTTACCGTGTTTCCCCGAAAATAATATATAATAATAGATTATATAAAAATTTTGCTTCAAAAGACTGAAAAAAGGGCTTATTTTGAGGGAAGGTCTTATATTTTTATGCACAACAATCTGCCGGTACATTTCTTTATGTATGGTACAAAAATCTGTATATCATACACTTTATTATTTGATAACTTTCTTATATACACTTTACCTGTACCCTGATCGGTCCTCTCATACAAAGGCTCCCGCTTGGGTATTTACAAATACTTATGGTAATTATAATTTATATTACCGGTATTATATTAATATAACATTACTCTAATTATTATTATTATTATTATTATTATTATTATTATTATTATTATATTAATATAAATATTTTATAATTCAATACATCATCATGTGTTGCAACAGACATATGGCGCTAAAATTAGGAGCACCTTGAAAAATCATAGTAGGGCTTATTTTTTCGGGGGAAACACAGTATAATTAAACATTGACCAACAACAGCAAAGCCAAGCACTAATGTAGGGTGAGAAGGTTCATTGTTGTGTTCATTGGGGCTTAATGTTCTGGGCCCTGTGCAGGCAATATTCATCCTCACCAACATTAACAAGTTTGTTTTTTGCGCACAGGAACACTGGGCTGAAATAGGATTTCTGATACCTAGTTTCATTTAAAGGAACGGTGTCAGTGTATGCCATTTGCCATAATGGCTTGTTATTACCATTTTAAGTCAAATTAAAATCATTAATTAAACTGAAATGGTAGATTTGGTGATAAACATATCTCTGGACCTCAGTGCTTATTATTGTTTTTTATTTTATTTGTTTTTTTATTATTAATGGTGATAGTATTAGACATAGTAGAAGTAAAAATAAAAGCAATAATAAAAGTTTTGAGAGAAGATATAAAGTAATATCAATGTAAAATATATATATTTTTAAAAATGCACTCATTTTATTAGGAACACTTGTACCCCAATCCTACTTGTGGCAGCAGATATATATATATATATATATATATATATATATATATATATATATATATATATATATATATATATATATATATATATATATATATATATATATATATATATATAAATGTAGGTCAAGGCCTTTAGTTAATCTATACATTAACTGGGGAAAACCCAGTTACATTGGAAGATGGCAGGGTTTTTGACATCAGACAGGATGGAATCTGCCGATCTCAGCACCTCAAAAGCAAAACTACAAGATTGTAATCCAGATGAAAAACAAAAAACAATCTTGTTCTTTCCAATTAGTAGCTGTCTTGTTTGGATAGTTATATGCCCACTGTAATTTTGTGTATCTATTTTTGCCGAGCCTAGTCTATGAGCATCAAGGTTTAATGGGTTGAGCATTCTGAGATGCTAATTGTGGTTGTAAATAGTAGTTATCTGAGTTACCATATCCTTCTTGCCATTTTAAACCAGATTAGCCATTCTGCTTCAACAAGACATTTCCACCTGCTGAACTGATGCTCACTGGATGTTTTTTAATGGTTTTTGTACCATTTTGTGTAAAATCTGTTACACAGAAAGGCTGTTATACTACATCCTAAGAGAGCAGCAGTTTCTAAAATTCTCAAACCAGCCCATCTGGCATCGGGATCCATGCCAAAGTCAATGTCAGTGAAATCACATTTTTTCCCCTGTTCACTCAATTGATGACTAGATTAACTAAAATTTCTTCATCTGTAGCTGCATGATCTTATGCACTCCATTGCTGCCACATTGGATTGACTGATTGGATAATTGCATGAATGAACAGGGGTACAGGTGTTCCAATTAAAGGGATTCTTAACAGTCAAAATGTCACACAATTTGTGCGAATTGTGTAAAATGGCGTATCATTTTCAAGTTTAGATGTTCCCCCATGGAGAACGTAGATTTGTTGCATATGTATTATTTACGTCTCAGGAGAATCATGTGATGATAGGGCTGTTTAGATTTACTCTGTTTCCTTAATTAGTTTTGATGTTCCACAGTTTCACACTGGCACCATCAAATGATTTACCAATATATAATAACATAATCAGCCAGAAAAATATTACAAAAACAGGCAAAACAAAAAATGAATCAGGGGTTATGTCAACATTAGAATGGACAAAATCGAGCTCAATGTGAGCCAATGTCAAGTGGAATAAAATGTGTTACCAATTATTGCATAGGTTCTGGGAAATACTGATGTTTATTATGGCTTGATCTATAGCCTTTGCCTCTTATATTGCTATTTTCCGTTTGTTTGTTTTTGCTGATGTAGAAGTAATTGAGCCCACTAGCTCGACGCTCTTGCAAGGTTAGTACTCCGCATAAGCATGTCCTTTCACCTCAATGCCTCTGCCGGGCCTGTTCCTGCATGCTTTCTAAACAAATAAGCAAATAATGAATGCTTCGGTCTGCCACATGGTGATGAAACGGTGATGTAGCTGAGGTGACGCTCAAGTTAATCTGCCAGATTGCTGCAACAAATGTTCCAAACATGAAAAAGCTAATATAATTTTCGACAGAATGTGATTGTCAGGTCATGAAGTAGTGATTAGCCATTCCCATTAAAGAGGTATATTAGCTTAAAAATCCAATTCGCAATGTCAATAATAAATGCGACATTCCGAGTGACAGGCGGAATTGCTGCCTGGCGGGTGGGGGCGGGTGGGGGCGGGGGGTTTCCTCATGCCTCAGTCCGTCTTCAGTAAACCACAGTGAGATGTTTGGATGCTTTCTCCATTCTTTGTTGCTTTAATGTGTTTTCTTTCTTCTTTCTGTCTTTCTGTTCTCCTGTCTAACCTTCATGCACCATGCTATGGCTTCATTGTGGCTATGCATGCCTCCGTCTGCTGTGTGTGTAAGTACTCATCTGCAAAGTATAAAACATTTTGTTCTGTCTTATTCCCCTGCTACGAAATTATTTTTTTCTGAAATGCTCATTGTGCTTTCCAGCCGTAATCTGTGGTGTCAAGACAATATGCAGAACATCTGACCTAAATTGAAAACACTTTTGAGTGGGAATGATGGCATTGTCTTCTCAAGAGAGTCATTAATTACTTTGAATTTGATTTCGGGAAACTGGTATTATTCTAATTATCCAACTGCAAGATTGAGTATAATCTGCCGTGGCACTATAATTGGATCGCTGTTTTTTTTTTTTTTTTTTTAAATAAGAAACTCGAGAGCTACAGCAAATTCACAGGAAATTAGAAGGCATTCTCAGAAAACCATCAAAGCGCAAAGTTTCATTGGCAGTCCATATGATACTACAGTATAACATTTGTTCAGACAGAAATGAGACACTTGTCTGAACTCTCTTTCCCCTTCCCCCCCTCTCCTGGGGTTTGGGCGGGATTCATTTCGGGTCTCAGGATGACATCTGTAATAAAGTCTTGTTGCACAAACCATTTGTGAGGGTGAAGCAAATTTCAGTTATTTTTCCCCCATGTAACACGACGCAAGGTGACGTGTTGCTGCCGTTTCTCACCACATTTATTTATTTTTTGCTATTTTAAATGAAATGATTTATTGAACACTACAATCACTATCAATCATGTGGCATATGAAAGTGAGGCTTTATACTGACCATAGCTTTTATAGTATTAGCCATTTTAGTCAGCCAGCAGGATTTCAGTCGTGTTTTTTATTTTTTTTAGGTTTTTTTCAAACATGCCTGCAGTGAAGATAATACATAAACAAACTGATGCCATCTACGTATACACATTTTAAAGACTCTTAAAATGCTTCCATCGTTTCAGAATTTTCAGAATTGTTTAGTCCTTGGAACAAGTGAATAAAAAGAAAGCAGGAAAAAAAAGGTCAATAATAATAATAATAATAATTAAAAAAATAAATAATAATAATAATAATAATAATAATAAAAAAAAAAAACTGAAACACATGTCCATCTGGAATGAAAGAAAGAAAAAATTTTCAACTAAACATGTCTAAATAGATGAATTTATGATTATATTAATCAATAATAATAATAATAATAATAATAATAATAATAATATTAATAATGCCCCAACATACTGAATTAATAATAACATGATGAAAATTTTTAAGTGAAATCGGTACACTTTGCATAGATAAAATTGAAGTGACATCACAAATGTGGTTCATGTGTTCATCGTATAGTGTGAGTCAGACGATAGCGTTTGCCATCTGCCACAATTTTCTGATTTGCTACTAACAAAATTCTAATTGCTTGGTTTGTTTTTTGTTTCTCCTTGTCCAATCAAAAGTACACTTCAAACGCAGCTCTTGTGTTTAATGGCATACAGACAGAAGCTTCTCTTTTATTTCTCACTCAGACGTTTCCTTGTTTTAACAGTCGTTACTTTCCAATAATCAGCTCTGAACGCTGGTTCACAGAAGGCTGATTGAAACGCGAACAGATTAATAGCCGTCTTGCTTTTCCCTGCCATTTGCGAGGCTAGACACAGACCATCTCTCTTTTCTTCAGCCAGCAGCACTGTCTCGTTAAGCCCTTCTGTAATTATAAACCCAAAACAGCAAATACAGGAAAGCCCCCATCGTCAGCCTCGTCAGCATCACGCTCCTTGATTAGCGTGTTTACCGCGAACTGCAATTACAGCTGACCCACACTGTGCACGGGTAAAGGGTATGGGCTGTACAGCATGTTAATGAAAGTGCAAGCCACGAGGACAGGAGCAGCCAAGCAGCTCTGGCCAGAGGAAAGCAGATGCACTAATGATTGCTATGTGAGCTCCAAACAGCAAGGTTCTTCATTAGTCCTGAGCCCCGTTTTTCTTTTCGAAAGATCAGAATTAGGGCTCAGCTCCACATCAGCACTGCAACCATTCCAGAAATACTCTGACCTCTAAGTGGTCTTTCTAGGCAAATAGAGCGGCAAGAGCAACAACTAATCTAGTCTGAGCTGGGTGCTTTAAGCGATGTTTCACTTTGCAATAACATTTATTTGTCCCCGTTTACTCCCCATTTTCAGGATCTTTTCTAAGTGGATTAAAACTGAAGTTGCTGTATAAAAAAAAAAAGGGGGGGGGGGATTAAGTTTAGTTCTATTCTGGGAAATTGTATTTAACTCTTATTTTTGGTTTATTTATTTGTATTGGGATATTTGTTCATGCTGATTTATGCCATTAGAAAAATGCTCTGAATATACACTGGAATATTGTGAATATAATATAAAGGGAAAAAAAATTATAATTATATATAAACAAACTTTTTATATATTTATATATATATATATATTTTTTTTCCCATTATATTATATTATATTCACAATATTCCAGTGTATATTCAGAGCATGTATATATATATATAGATGGATGGATGGATGGATGGATGGATGGATGGATGGATGGATGGATGGATGGATGGATGGAACAAATTAATATACAAATAACATCACAGTAAATGACAACCATGAAAGCAATGATATTGGCTACTATTTAATGATTTTTTTCAGTAAGCTTGTAATGCTACTAGTTTACAATCCGGTAGGGGATTTTGCCCAATTTGAGGCATACTTTTATTTAACTGAGTTTGATACAGCATTTTTGTCTCACATCACACACAATAGAGCTCATATCATCAAACAAAGTAACCAGGTTTATCCAGACCAACTATATTCGCAAAAACATACAGACCTCAAACTTCACCAAAGAGTCAGCTGTTGGAACAGCAAGACACGTTTTTTTTTTTTTTTTCCCTTTTGCCTCAGCATGAGAAACAAGGGCATATGCATTTCTTATGATGAGCAGCAATACCTACTACATCATCCACAATCCCATTTCCCTTCTTTTTCAGTATCTCTTACATTAGAGAAACACTGTCTGCACTGCACTTACATTTTTTATATTTATTCTGTTGATAAAACAAGATCTTGGTTTTCACATTTCACAAATTGGATAAATAAATTTGGGGCAGAGTGATACCTGTCTCAATGAGCAATTGAGTGCCTATTACAGCCCCATGTTTGGGAACAAGAAGAATAACTATACGGAGTTTCTTGGATAAGCTGCCACTTTTGATTATACACAATGGATATAGTATTTTATATATGCATTTTCATATCTGTTTTTAGAAATGTACTATATCTGTCCCAATTACCAGGGAATCTTTTATAGTATATAGACAGAAGTGCACACTGTGCATGGACATTCAGTTTTTAATTTCAGTCAGATTTAAAAAGAGACTCATTGCAGCACAATGCCCAATGATACATACAGTAACCACTCCTTATTACACTCTTACAATATATTTAACGTGCACAATTATATTCCTATAACCTAGCATGAATGTGCTTTACAAAGGTGAATAAAAGTGCTGATTTTGCTTATTGACGCAATAACAAGGGGTAGACTCAGGAAAACAAAGTCAATAAAGGCGACAATAATAACAGCATTGCTAATAGCACTGAGGGGAATATATATAGTTTGCTTTTTTTTTATTTCCCTACGTGTTGCCTATGCTTATTGAGCTGCCTTTGGCTTTCTTGCTTTTTAAATGCTGCTGCCCACATGTTTTTTTTTTGTTTTTTTTTTTGGAAACAAGTGCCTTGTTTCATATGATCTCTCTTTTTAGAAATGACTACATCTGTTTTAGAGCAAACATCCACTGAACGCAATCAGTTGCGGGAAGGTTTGTAATGGACAGAACTACCAGACCTAATTCCCTAATCTATTAACCATTAGAAATTGATTTACTGACATCGATCATTAACAGTTTACTAATTGTAGAAAATAATTCAATACAATGTAAAGTAGCGAATGAAATAAAGGTGAAATTCACTCATGCTGAAAGAGAGAATGAAAAAAAAAAAAGCTGTGTTCTAAAGCCAGTGCTTTTTTGTGAATTGTTTTATTTAAGATGTTGTGTACACTGGCATGTCCGAACCAACTTCAGACATGGAGAACTACCCATAAATTAGAGATATAAGAGACTCCCACATGGAAAATTAACATTTACAGCCAAAATCTATACCAAATCTAATGTATGCTGTAAAAAGAAAAGGATGCATGATTATTCGTGATTATTCAGTTTATAATATAAACCGAGTAGGTAGTGGAGCATGTTTTTTAAAGACGGCGATAAATACACAAATTTAGTTTGTGGAAAATTTCAGTTTCAGAGTATATAACCTATTAACGCACTGTGGGTATATATACAAATATATACAGTACAGACCAAAAGTTTGGACACACCTTCTCATTCAAAGAGTTTTCTTTGAAAATTGTAGATTCACACTGAAGGCATCAAAACTATGAATTAACACATGTGGAATTATATAGGGAATTATATACATAACAAAAAAGTGGGAAACAACTGAAAAATGTCATATTGTAGGTTCTTCAAAGTAGCCACCTTTTGCTTTGATTACTGCTTTGCACACTCTTGGCATTCTCTTGATGAGCTTCAAGAGGTAGTCACCTGAAATGGTCTTCCAACAGTCTTGAAGGAGTTCCCCGAGAGATGCTTGGCACTTGTTGGCCCTTTTGCCTTCAATCTGCGGTCCAGCTCACCCCTAAACCATCTCGATTGGGTTCAGGTCCGGTGACTGTGGAGGCCAGGTCATCTGGCGCAGCACCCCATCACTCTCCTTCTTGGTCAAATAGCCCTTGATGCCTTCAGTGTGACTCTACAATTTTCATAGTCATGAAAATAAAGAAAACTCTTTGAATGAGAAGGTGTGTCCAAACTTTTGGTCTGTACTGTATGTATATAAAATTATATATTTATATAAATATAAATATATAATTTATATATGTATATTAGTAAATATATATATATATATATATATATATATATATATATATATATATATATATATATATATATATATATATATATATATATTTGTATAAATATATATTTAAGAACAAGTTGATTGCATATGTTTTCACCTTCAAAAGAAAAATTGTTGGCATCATAAATCAAAGAAGTTTCAATCATAAGAAATAGAAATGGTAGCTCAGTGAATAAGATGTTGGACTTTGGATTGGAAGGTTTTCAGCATGTTAACTACTTTCTGTAAAATAAAAACGCTAAATAAAACGATGTGCTTGATCCAGTGCTATTTTCTAAGTTGCTGAGTTTACAATTTCTCAATTCAAGCATCAGTGATTTGGTCTTTCTAAAGAGTTTTAAATTAGATGTTTATCATCTTGTATACATATACACATCATTTAAGTCTTTGTTGTTTGCTTTGAATATTATATTATACTACATTTGGCAGCAAACAACCAACCAAAACAACAACACTATTACCCTATTTAGCTGACATTTTTTTAACCCAATATAAATGCTTTAACTCGTAACTCGTAACTCGAAATTCTGGTAACCTGAGAGGTATGAACTACTGATTCTCTATTCATTTCTGAATACATGTAACTTTCCCTTAAACAATAATGACATTGAACTTGACATGAAGTTTTGGACTAAATTCACCAATCCTGAAGGCATGCCTAAAATGCATACAGATTTGACAGTTCTGTATTAACAGCAAACTATTGTCCAATATAAAGAAAAAGGGAGCCATGACACATTAGCATAAATGCTCAGATTTGAGACAACCTCATAGCCTTTCAGCTGCCAGCTGGATCAGCTTAGGACCCATGATAGCCAATTCAATTTCACTATGGACATGACATTCATTTTATACTTTGACCACTTTGTGCCCGAAATTCTTTTTGTTCATTATGTGCATATCTTTGTATGTTTAATCATAATTCATACGCTCTGATACTCTTTAGGTCCCGGTGCAGTTCAAGACGGTAACAGTGGCACAGCAGAGGCGTACAAACCCATCTGCCTCTTCCTCATCGCCGCCCTGCAGCTGCTGCTCAAGTTTTGATGGTGAAGAGGATTTCGGCTGGAATTGGTCCCATCTCTCTTGTCACTCATATCAACCCCTGCAGCCACCGATGAGAGCAGAGACCGGGCATGCTATATCCCAATACTTCTTTTTAATAAAATAATCATTCCATTTTACTTTATATTAGCATTTAATAAATCCTATCTATATTTTTTACTTAATTTTTTTTTTTTTTTTTTTTTGCCCAACTGAAAATATCATAATTTATACAAATATATATAAACAGGCCTGTTGAGGTGAGGCTTGTCTAATGTATTTTGCATATACATTTTTTTTCTGTAACTGTAATTCTATTTAACCAATGATTTCCTCTTCTAAATAGTTAACATCACACTTAATAGAAAAATAATATTAGTCCATGCAAAAGGCATATATATATTTTCTTTTTTTCTTTTTGTCATCAGCCTCAAAAAGAAGAAAATCACTGTACAATTATTTTTAACTTTTTTTGTAATATAGTTTTTCAGAGATTTGGAGGTGACAGGGCACATCAGCTACTCCCTATTGTTTTTTTGTGGTAATATTTATAAGGTTTATTTTACAAATGAATATACATAAAGAAAATAAATTTGGCATTTGGTGTAACTTTGATTTTAAAATGGAAAGGCAAAGTGGGAATTCTGCAGAACTATTAAGAAATTCATTACTAATGCTTTATTTAGTCTAAAGGAAGAGAAATTAATGCTTGGAATAATTTCATGTCAATTAATATAATATGCTGTACACAAATTCTAAATTTTTTTTTTTGCTTTCCTAATATAGCCAAGCAGCAATAGATTTAAACTTCAATCCCTCATTGCTTTTTTGAATGAGCCGGGTTGCATCCAAGGGGTCGGGATAAAACCATTCCATATAGCAGACATTTCCATTCCACCGACCGTGAAAGCCCAAAGAGCTATCAGCTAACATGTCTGCATATCAGTTCTTATCATTTTTCACTTGGTTTGAAGTTAAGTTGAAACAAAAGCATTAGTATTACTATAACGCAGCATCTGGAACAAATATTGATTTTTTTTTTTTTTTTTAGTGTGTGTGTGTGTGTGTGTGTGTGTGTGTGTGTGTGTGTGTGTGTGTGTGTCCTTGCAGTATGTTGTGCAATAATGCACGTTCTATTTTTCAATAATTATATATATATATATATATATATATATATATATATATATATATATATATATATATATATCCCATCCCTACATAACTCATCATCACTAAGTTCTCTATATGCATATTATTTGTACAAAGGGAAAATATGCACCTGTTTTTACTAAAGTTGTGAACCAGTTTAATACAATGCAACAGACTTTTTCTATTTTATGTTGCTGCTCTGGTTTTAGTCATATAATTTATTTCTGAAATATGCATTGCATTTTATTTTAAATTTTTTGCATTAGAATAACTTCTAAAAAAAAAAAAAAAAAAAAAGAATAGTTAAAAAAGAAAACTGTAAGAATTGTAAGATCTGATAATAAGTAGTGTGCTTTTCATGTTGTACTGGGCAGGATAAAGTAAACCTGTTTATCATCATCTTACCTTCAATAACTGAGCTTCAAAATGGTATCATTGTGGAGCAGGTGTGTGTTCTGCTTAAGCATTTATACAGTTTTAATTGGTTTCATCGCACTGTCTTTTTTTTTTTTGTTGTATTTTTCGCCTGAATATTTGCTGTATATCCCCAGTCAAAGTACCTCAAAGTCAAAGTGAAACTCACATTGTCATTTGATTGATTTATTTCGAAGCACTACGAGTCAATGTGCATGTCCGGATTTAAATTACAGGAAGACTTCAATAAGTAACTGGAGCTGGTGATAATAAATATACATAAATCACATGTTTTAAAATATGGCCAGCAAATAAGACTGGACACGTGGGTTAAACCAGAAATGTAAGAAAAAATCATTTTATTATTATAATAGTGGATTTTAAGCACAAATTATAAAAAAATGTAAAGGTGTGGGACATTTGTGCACTGCCTAATGGCAGAATTTTGGATGTGGTTACCAGATTATTCTTATTATTTTTTTTTTTTTATCAGATTTTGGCCTAAATAAAGAGTAGGTGCAACAGAGTTTTCTATTAAGTCAATTGCATCATGAAAGCACAGAAACCATTTTTTTCCCCACTTAAAATTGCACCCATTGTTTTGGACTGTTTGTGATGTGTGTTTAGAAAGTGAACTTTGTAATCTGGGTCTGAACTTTGTAATCTGGGTGATCTGAACTGCGGCATTTGGAAGAAACGAACCTGTTACTAAAACACATTTTCTTCTAAACGGGAGATATGCTCGTCTGTGCATGGCCAGAGTCCAAAACCTTACCATGGATGAGTGAATTGGTGCAAATTTGTTTTAAAAATGGCACCAACCCCCCCAAAAAATGTATCGCTTCTCTCCTACATGATTCCTTGGAGAGGACCAAATCGAATTAAACTCCCTGTAATGTAAAGTAATTGTTGCTTCATGTTTTTCTTTATGGATATTGTGTGTTCATATTTAAGACTTACAACAATAAAATGTTGTATCTAAACAGAACATGCTTTTTTATGGTCTACATGGATTGTTTTTATTAGTATTTATTTCCCTTTCTTTCAGAGTAGATTAAAAAATGCACCAAAATGAGCATTTAAGTCCACTTTTAGGAAACATACCGAACACACGACTCCTCCTCATCTCACTCGTTCTTGTTCAGTCTCTCCAATACTGGCCTGGGAATATAAGTCACAGAATAAGTCACAGTACTCAGATATTTACAGAATGCATATCTAGACCTCCATGACGAATTTGAAACCATGAAGTTACATATTAATACATGTAGTGGTGAAACTCGTATATTTCTAACTGTACTTCAATCACCACTATTGAGTTTCAGTTTAAGTTTATTTCTTTAGCGCTTTTCACAATAGACATTGTCTCATAGCGGCTTTACAGAACTTAAGAATAAAAGTGAATGATGTGTATTTATCCATGATTAGGAGCCTGGGGCAACTGTGGCAAGGAAAAACTATCTTAGATGTTATGAGGAAGAAATCAGACCATCCTCATTTGGGTGACATCAAGAGTGTGATTATAAATCTTAAAATAATACAAAACACTGGAGAGTGAGAACTAACATGAGTGTGTGTGATTATGAGCAATGTCCTTACTACAGTCTTATACAGTCAGTTGATGTTGTGGAACCAGGAGCTACTGAGAAACTCATAAAATAGCTCAAAGGCTGAGCTCATCATAGATCCAACACCAACTCCTCCATACCAGAGCCTTTAAATATTCAAAGAGGTCCAATGCCAAACTCTACATAAAGTGGAATTCAAATGGCGCTGGTACGTATTTAGATGGTTTGGGGTGTTTGCAGGGTCAGAATTCTTTGAAGGTCCATAATCTTCATGCGGAGCTTGCACAACCTCGGGATGCTTCAGGATGGGTAGAGAAAGAAAAGCAGTGGGGAGGAATTAGCGTAGCTGCTGTTCATAATATTAACAAGCACAGGTTGAGTATACCGGCGATATTGCATCATTGAAGCATAAAAGAAACATGAGAAGAGAAGAACGTAAACTCATGATGTTTATTTTGAACTAAATAAATGAAAAGAAAATAAACTAATTGTTTCAATAATTAAACTTGGCCTGTTAGTATTACAGAGTCTTGTGTATAACAGTCTTGTGTTACAATCAACGATGGTATTTGCAAGTACCACAGCCCTGCCTCAGCCTCACCTTGCCACACCTTTAGAACTTGCCCCAATGATCTATAGAGGGCACACACTTTTAAAAAAAAAAAAAAAAAAAGAGAAAAAAAAAAGAGAAAAAAAACACATTATACGATTCCAAACGAAGATAAGATATAAAATCAATTTATAAACAACAATCTGCATTTTGTTGCCTTGTACTTGTACATGTGTAATGACAAAGTTGAATCTAATCTAATCTAATCTAATCTATTTGTGGCTTCTAGTGTCAGAGTGCGGGTAGTTGGACCCAAATGCAGGATGCCACAGGAGTAAGGTGAAAACAGGTCAAAAGTGGTGCAAAGGGGCAAAGGCAAAAACAAAAAACTGTCCAGGGTCAAGGCACAGGCAAAAAGGACAATACAGGGAAGACAAAACCAAAAACTAAAATAGTGCAAAATCCATAAACCAGCTAACAGATACAGGGCAGAGCAAAACATAAAACAAGAAACAGTCCAGAATCTAAACCAGGTAACTAGGCAGAGGAGAACAGGATCAGAAACCAGGGCAGGCAGGGTGGCAAGAGTAATCTCAGGAGCAAGGAAGCCGGTAAAATAATCTGGCCCAGAGCTAATGTCTTGGTTGTCCTTAAATACCGGGAGGCGCGGGAAATACGGCAAGATGGCCGCCGAACCGGAAGTGCGTGCCGCGAAACCGGAAGTGCGCACAGTGTGTCAGTGTGTCTGGGAGATCCTGACATCTACAGTACATGATGAACAAAAACATTGTGGAAGGCCATACTGTTCTTGGTAAATGTAAGCACAGTGGTGGATGGCGTACCCAAACTATGTACTTATGTTAAAGTAGAGATAAACTAGGTAAAATATTACCCCAGTTAAAGTAAGTGTTCTATTTAAACATTCACTTATTGCTTTCTAACTTTCAAAAAGTTCTGCTTGCTGTTGAACTGACGTGTTAAATAACACTAAGCTGCAATCGAAACAAGTTCGAAACATAAAAAAAAAAGGAACGACTGATTTGGTAAAATGAAGTTGAGTAAAAAGCACAATATTTGACTTTAAAATGTAGTGAAGTTAAAACAAAAATCTTCCCAAATGGAAATACTTCAGTAAAGTACTGATACACAATAAAGCTACTTAAGTACTTCAACGAATTACAGATGGTCCCCGAGTTACGGTGGCTCTTACGATGATGAGAGCGATACGACAAAATTGTACAAATATTTTACATTTCACGCACCAGGCACAGGCAGCAGTGTATGATGTATGATACATTGGACGTGCAGTTGGGATGAGCGTATCTCTCCCCTGTGGGATGTCCAACTCTTGCTAACGGTTGACACAGTAAAGTTGTCTCAGGGTTAGTGAGTATTTCTTTTCTGTTTCAAACGGTTTCAAACAGCAATTTTAGTGATAAAAGCATGTCTTGAAAGTGCCCAAGTATGTCTCTTGCTGGTAGTGAACTAAAGAAGAGGAAAGCCATCAGTTTAGAGCGGAAAAGTAAAATTATAAATCAGGATGAAGCTGAAAAGACTGTCACAGTCATAGTACCATTTTCGACTTACGATATTTTTGACTTACAGTGGGGTAGTTGTAACGTATCTCCATCGTAAGTAGAAGACTACCTGTACATTTTTTTCATTACTGTCCACCACTGCATAAGCATCTATCATAACGATTTCATTCTGTGAAGAAAGATAATAATAAGTTACACAAACTAGGTACATTTCTCCTGGTGGAATAAATGAATAATCGATTTGGAATATTACTGAACAACTACAAAATTCCATATAAAAAAAAAGTATAAGAGGAAGATTGAGCTTTTATTTATATTTTAAACCATTTTTATTTGAATCATTTTAATCATTAACCAACATGCTGTTCTAACGTATGTAATAATCTTGCTTATTTGAGGCAAATCACACACTGACACTTGACACTTGACACAATGAAAGTCAGTGTTTCACTTTTTTCATTTTAAAACGTTTCTTATTTTTGGTAAATTCAAATATATTCGCTGACCAAACTTTAAGGCCTTCCTCATTTCAAGACGAAGGGTTAAATGTTCAATTATGTAACTTTAAAAAAAAATTTAAACTCTTGTCATTGTCTGACATTATTGTAAAATGTATGTAATCATCCAGAAACAATGGCACCCCCCCAAAAAATGACATGAAATGAGCTTTTCCACTAATTCGGGTTGTAGCAGTGTGTGAGGCGGGTGGTTGGTGGGGGCGTGATGTAGTTAAGAAATGTGGCTATAGTGAAATCTTAGTTGGATGATGTTTTATTGGGGGTTATTTTACGGTTGACGATCCTCACAGGACACAGGAGAGCAAGAGTGAGCTGGAGAGATGGATTTGAACTGTCCTTCATACAAACAGTTTGTTGCGAAGGCTTAAGGCTACAGTTGCCATGAACATTTTTGACGTCTGAAATACATTTAATTACTACAATTATGATGGAATTATAACGAATGGACATTTGGTGTCACCCAAATAATTCAGTTCTGTTTTTTCTTAAGGTTTCTTCCTCACACCATGGCGAGTTTTTCCTCGCCAGTGTCGCCACTGGTTTGCTCATTTGTGTTAAACCTATAGAGAATTGTTTAAAGTGTTATACAAATAAAATAGAATTGAACGGAGTTGGTAAAAATGACACCAAATAGAGCCTTTTAGTCAATTTTTTTATTTCTGTAAAATTATCCCCCTTGTCTGTCTGTCTTTTTGTATATCATACATTTTCAGTGGAATCCCTACTACATATAGTATAAACAACTGATAGTAAACATGTCTACTAATGTGTCAAATATTCATACATTGATAGTTTTTTTTTTATTACCAATTTACTAAGAGGGTGCTGAGTGAGTAGAGAGCTCTTGAGGCATAAACGATATATAGTATATAAACTATATAATAATATTCAGGGGGCCATTGTGGTCTAGTGGTTAGGATGCGGCGCTCTCACCGATGCGGCCCAGGTTCGATCCCCGGTCAGGGAACCAACCCCAGCCACTCTTAGTGCCGGTCCCAAGCCCGGATAAATGGGGAGGGTTGAGTTAGGAAGGGCATCCAGAGTAAAAACATGTGCCAAATCAAACATGTGGATGATCCACTGTGGCGACTACTAATAGGAGAAGCCGAAAGAACGTTTTTTACTATATAATAATATATACTACTGTATATTTCTTATTGAGCCAATCAGCTACTTACTGTTTTTTTTCCAGCCCAATATTCAGGTAATATAATAGCTTATTGTGCATGGATGATAAACAGATATATATGGCAGACAATTTAGGTAACGCTTTATTTTATTCGATAATCATTGGAATCTTATGGTAAATCTGGTAAATTTCTGGACGTGGTAACTTGGTGGGAAAAGTCTTACTCTTATGATCAGGAGGTCCGGCGTGCAAATTAGCAAAACCAATCTGCTACAGTTGGGCCCTAAAGCAAAGTCCTTGAACCTCAGTTTCATAAAATAAAACCATTTTAGGACTCTGGATATGGGAATATGTGAATGTAAATCTAGCGTAATGTTACATTGGTATTATGAAGATCCATCTTAATAAAAAATAGATGTCTGTGCGTGGTTAGTGCTGATTCTGTAAGGGGAATGGATTTCCTCTTCGAACATGTTATAATACTTGTTTTCCTAATGTCATTTTTGATATTTCATATATAAAACTTTTTTTTGCTAGTTTGTTTGATTAGTGGTTTGAGTCCATGTATTATATACTGATGATACACTTGATACAAATGTTTCAAAGAAGCTCATAGATGTATATAAGCATCACTTTTGAGAGACAATCAACCAGAGCCAAGCAACCAGACTCAATGAGCTGCACGTTAACAGTACATTATAACATCATAATATGCATCGCAGAAAAGCAGAAATACTGAGGAACAACACGAGAATTTTATTTATTTATTTATTTATTTAAAACCAAAATCAAAAATGGTCAGAAATCGTATATAATCATAGACATTATTTTTTATATCCATTTATCTCAACTTGACCCAAGGAACCTGGCTTTTGTACTTTTTTGGACATATGCATCAAAGGTTCTTCTTCTTTTTCTTTCGGCTGCTCCCATTAGGGGTCGCTACAGCAGATCATCCGTCTCCATACCCCCTGTCCTCTACATCTGCCTCTTTCAACCCAACTACCTGCATGTCTTCTCTCACCACATCCATAAACCCCTTTTTGGTCTTCCTCTTTTCCTTCTTCCTGGTGGCTCCATTCTCAGCATCCTTCTACCAATATACCCCATGTCCCTCCTCTTCACATGTCCAAACCATCTCAATCTCGCCTCTCTCACTTTGTCCCCAAAATGTCCTACATGCGCTGTCCCCCTAATATACTCATTTCTAATCCTGTCCATCCTCGTCACTCCCTTCTCTCTCTCATTTTCCTTATTCATCAGCTGTTAAAAATACTTCCTCCATCTTCTCAACACACTCTCCTCACTAATCAACACATTTCCATCTGCATCCTTTATTGCTCTAACTTGCAGCACATCCTTCCCAGCTCGGTCCCTCTGCCTGGCCAATCAGTATAAATCCTTTTCTCCTTCCTTAGTGTCCAACCTCTCCTCATATGCCTTTTCCTTGGCTTTTGCCACATCCCTCTTCACCTGCTGTGCAATCCCTTGTACTACAAGGTTACTACAAGTTACAGTCTTCAATCTCCTTCAGGTTGCATTTCCCACATAGAACATAGTCCCCCTGTGTGCACCTTCCTCCACTCTTATAATGTACGTCACCCTATGCTTCTGTTTCTTTTAAAAATAAATTTTCACCACTGCCATTTTCATGCTTTTAGCAAAGGATTTAGAAGAAAATGTAAAGGTTATGACCATAAATATAGCTCCCTATTTGGACCACTTTTGACCCAGTGGTGGTACTGGAGCATTGGCAAGACTTGCCTTAAATTTCCCAATCAGTTTTCCAATCAGTTTTACCAGACAGATCTGTAGGCTGCCATGAATGCCTGAAGAAGAAGAAGAAGAAGAAGAAGAAGAAGAAGAAGAAGAAGAAGAAGAAGAAGAAGAAAAAGAAAAAGAAGGAGGAAAAAAGAAGAAGTAGAAGAAGTGGAAGGTAGAATATCAATAGGGTGACTATGCTTTCATTAAATAAATAAAAACATTTAAGAAATAGATGATAAATTCACTGCAGGTATATTCTGAAGATTTTTTTAGGTTGCAGAAAACGACATCACCTACAATTAACTAAAAACAAAACGTTCAATGGAGTGTCAATATCACAGAACCACAGAGCTCTTCACTACAGAACACACATGAACAGCATTAACAGACAGGGCTTGTGGGAATAAATAGTACACGAGTTAAGTAGTGAGGCTCCACCAAGCTGTGATTTCCTTTCAGAAACAAACACAAAGCCATCTGAGAAAAGGAAGGAGGTGGCTGTCTTACTAATTAAAGACCTCAGTTTCTCTCAGATAAAGTGGCTTTAAACACAGCCTTCTTTCCGGTTTGGCTGATTGTTTGACACAGACAAACGTCTGGAGCTGTTTTAGAGGAGACATTCGAATTACAATCACTGTGCGTTCTCTTGTTCAGTTAAAAGGCACACATCAAAATATTGCAGAGTTTTGAGTTCAGTGAGGGTGGAAGAACGGGAGTTCTCTGAAAAGAGAAAAGTTGGTATAGGTGTATTTTTACTTACTCCTTTGCATATTAGAGAATAAAAGTGTTCCAGTGAGCACACCGAACATGCACATAATCACACACACACACACACACACACACACACACACACACACACACACACACACACACACACACACACTTGCCAATTATGGTGTACTGCATGTACAATATATAATGCAACATAAAAACTTAAAAAACTATTCTTTGAATATTTTCTGGGGAAAAAAATTGTATGCAGTACACAAAAATTTATAAATATTAAAATGGAAAAATTATATATATATATATATATATACACAGTACAGACCAAAAGTTTGGACACACCTTCAAACTTCAAACAAAGATTTTCTTTATTTTCATGACTATGAAAATTGTAGAGTCACACTGAAGGCATCAAAACTATGAATTAACACATGTGGAATTATATACATAACAAAAAAGTGTGAAACAACTGAAAATATGTCATATTGTAGGTTCTTCAAAGTAGCCACCTTTTGCTTAGATTACTGCTGTGCACACTCTTGACATTCTCTTGATGCCTACTTTGAAGAACCTACAATATGACATATTTTCAGTTCACTTTTTTGTTATGTATATAATTCCACATGTGTTAATTCACAGTTTTGATGCCTTCAGTGTGACTCTACAATTTTCATAGTCATGAAAATAAAGAAAACTCTTTGAATGAGCAGGTGTGTCCAAACTTTTGGTCTGTACTGTATATATATATATATATAACATTTAAAGTTTGTGTACTGCATACATCTATGTTTATATATATATATTTTTTTTTTTTTTTTTTTTAGATATTTAAATAATTCAAAAGGTATTCAAAATATATTTTTTAAAGTTGACATTTTTTATGTTGCATTCTGTATTTGTATTATTACTAATCTACACTCAGTACACCATCATTGCCAAGTGAAACCAAAAGCAAAAGAATAAATGTTTGTAACTTTAAAATCTGCTAGGGAGAAGTAGGAGAAGGATAATCACTGAAAAGCTGCTGGTAAATATTCACATGCAAAAAGAGACCCAGGGGGGGATATAAATCTAATAAATCATATAATAATAAATGATGTGACAGCTATGTGTCTTCAGCCTCCACCCCTAGTGTTTATTGCTAACACAAAAAGGAGAAACGAGGGAGTGCTCAGCCTTTTGTCTTAGAAATTTGCAAAAAGAACAACAAACAAATTGAACAACTGGTGGTGATTTCTGCTCATTTCCATGCTCCTGGTGGAGTTCTTTATCGGAGTTCACAGGATCTCCCCTCTGGAACTCCCGCTGAGCTGTCACTCCTTCACACAGCAAAACAACATGAATAAATAAGCATATTGACAGAGCAAATTAACCTGACTTGACATTTCTTGGCTGTGGCACCTTTGCAGTTCTGGCCAGACTGCCAATCTAAAGAACATATAAAAGAAAATGTTTTCTGTGTCTGCCAACTGTAAAGAAACATTACAACTAATAAAATAATTTCCAAAACGTCACTAATTTCTCAAAAGTTCTATTTATAAAACAAATCTTTTTATGTAATAAAAATCAAACTTGATTACACAAAACAAATACAAAATGTATTCTCCAATAAAAAAATGCACCGAAGCTGTGTGAGAATCGTTCAGTTTCCCCTCGATGCTCTACAGTTTCCGCAGGTCAGAGAGAAGCCGGGAAAAGAAATCGAAAATACATTTTTAAAAGACACAGAGGGACTGGAGGTCGAGTACATCGCAGTAGCTTGATATCGGTTGGAATCATGTATTAGTGAAAAAGAGCCAACATCTTTTATTCATAATTATTTAATTTATTTGTTGAATTGTTTCGTATTGTTTAGAAGGTGCTGGTTCATTTTTGTTAGTAAGGCTCCGACTAGTTTAGCTGCATGGAAGGTGCATCACAGGTTTCATTGAACATGCTGGATCTTTTTTTACAGTGACTACAGAAGGATTTGTATATTAAGGAGGTGGGCTTTTTTACTTGTCATATGTACATTACAGCACAGTGAAATTTCTTTCTTCCCATATTCTCAGCAATGTTAGGAAGCTGGGGTTAGAGTTCAAGGTCCCGCCCCCTGGAGCACAGTGGTTGTTGTTCAAGGACACAAGATTGGCAGCTTGGCAACAATGGGGATTGTACCCATGACCCGATCAGTAGCCCCATCGCCTTAACCACTGAGCTACTTTGATTGGTAAAGATCCCACTAGCTTTATCGATGAGCTACCACTAGATTGATATATATGTAACTTCAGACACTTAGCATTTGGAATACGTCTTCTGTGTCAGTGCTTCTAAACAGTCCAAGGTAAAGCTGTAACACAATTTTTCCGCTTGCATTTCTCAGTAAAATGCCAAACTTAAAGAGAAAGAAGAATCTGGTGAAGGAATGACTGTTTATACAAGGTGGTAACAAAACACTTAGAGACAAGCTCTGTTTACAAGAAACTACTTTATTTATCTACGATTACACACTATCAACTTCAAAATAGTCCCCTAGCACAGGAATATACGATGTCTTCTTTTCAAAGCGTCTCAAGCACCTTCTGCGATCCACTCTGGATCTCCGCAATGGTGTCAAAACCGCGACCTTGGAGCTGGATCTTCATCTTCGGAAGGAAGGCGAAGTCTGCAGGAGCCGATTCTGGCTAGTAGGGTGGGTGCGGAAGTGAGATAATGTGGCTTGTTCTCTGAGGATCATCATACGCAAGTTGCCGAATGGTTTCCTGATTTCTCGTCGTCTTCCAGTGACGCACATCTCTGTTGTATATTTACCCAGTTTCATGCAGTTTTAACTTGCTGTCCATGATGAAATCACAGAAGTGGTCAGAATAGCACCAGTTAGCACTATTAGTCTCAAAACTTTTTTTTTGTTTTGTGGACTTTTCACAGCTTTACATTTTATCATAATATTTCTATAATTTTATTGTATAATGATTTGGAAAAAAAAACGGTAATGGCAAACTGTTATTCAATAAGAGAATTAAAACATTTTAGGGTCACTATCAACAACCTTCCTATTTAATCAGCATTTCACATTGTGTTTTATCAGATAAAATAAGTACTCTTTATCATTATATAAATGTGACCATAGAGCCTGCCTTCTAGAAAGTCCTTAGAAACATATCTCATTTCAGAATTAAGCTCTGGATAAGTGATGCTGAATTCCTAAAGAGATCCTTTGTGAAACCCACAAAAAAAAAACAACAACAGAAAACTCGCCAGTTGCAGAGATTTAGGATGTTTGAGCCCCTTGAAATGATATTTATGAACAAGTTACATTTACATGCGATTTATTCCTTTGGCAGCACTCAGAACCGAGCACAAGTCAATCTAAACACATAGCTGAATAGTTCATCCTCTTTGGCAGCTTTACTGCAATCTGGCACACACTGACTGTATAATGTACAGTCATTATGCTTTGTGCAAGATCTGAAACCAAGTAACAGTAATTCCATTTGATAGATGACATCAGACAGCATTAGCAGCATTTGTACACTTCATTAACGACAGCACTGCACGCTGGGAAAACACAATCTAAACATTTATCTTGACATTTGTTGCCATATTTGCACTCACTCTCTGAAAGATCCTATAGCACTACAAACACACTGACTTGCAAGTAGGATCTTTTCAAAGGTGTACACTGTGAACAGAAATGCTTGAGTGAGTCATTCAGTGAAATGATGAGCATAAGGTGAAATCTGGCTTTTAAAGACTACAAACAGTATATAAGCTTTTTTTGAATTCTTGTCAAACCGAACTATTAACTGTGCATATATGTTGAAAAAGAACTGTATATATATATATATATATATATATATATATATATATATATATATATATATATATATACATACACATTCTGTTCCAGTAACTTGATTGGACAGGTGCCAAAAGTGTCCTAAAATTTCCAAAAGTGCTGATATTTAATATAACATAAAACCACTGCTATATTTCATATCAGAAACTGATACTATCAAAAACTATCAAGCAAATTCTCTATCACGGCAACATCCACCACAATCCAGCTGTGGTATTTTTGGGAACAATTTTATTTTGTCAGAGCCAAATATCTAGACGGCATTGTGTCAGAAATGTTAATTTATTTTTATTTTTTTTATTTTTACGTATATACTTGTACTTATTGTATAAAATCAGTATGACCCTCACAATAACCAACAACTGAGTGATATTGCTGTAAGTTGTTATTGTTATTTTCCAGTAACATCAAACATTTAATGTAATGAATTAAAAGTAATGATTGAACTGTTTATATTTGCTTAGTAATGCAGAAGTCATAAATAAAACATCTAAGACTAAATTTGTATATAAAAATAAATGGGTTGCCTAAAAATTTTCCAGTACAATATACACTAATTAACTATAATGGGATTTTATAACACATATACGTTGTACAATATAATTATAGGTCAATGCTGGTGAATTTATGAAAGACTTTTATGTATGGAATAAAAAAATCCAAATTGAGAAATAAGTGATGTGAGAAATCATCCCTTTAGCTGACATACAGTATAAGTTATACAATATTAAGGAGAAATCAAATAAAATCTGCAAAATTTCATGGCTATTTATTTCTTCATCTGGGGGAAACTTTAATGGTTTTACTGGCTGTGGAATGCTACAACAGAGTGTCCATTTCTCAGAAAAGGTGTTTTTAGACCCTTAACCAACAAAATTTATGGAGCCCCTTTTCTGAATATAACGCTTTTAAATGCAACTCCCCTTTTTCACAGTTACGATCCAATTATGTGAGTGTCTGTAATACACTTGGGAAATGATCTGTTACTAAAGTAACAGTAATGCATTAGAACGAGTGCATTATTACAAACCTGCAAATTTGTCTTGTGGCCCCCCGCCACTATCTGTGCTGCTGTTCAAGAAACCTGAACACTTCTGATTGGTCAAAGCAAAAATTGTAACATCATTAGGATAAAATACATGCACTAAAATGTTATAGGTTATTGTAGTTCATAACTATTTCAGTGCAGATGGACCAGCACTCATCTAGCTGAAAAATATCACATTTATTGTTCGTCTATAATAAAGAAAAATGCACATTTCAGAAGGTAAGATGACAGGTGAATTCTTTGATAAAAACATCTTACAGCACTGTACACTGTCAGCCAAATGTTTTTGAACAACTGGAATCCCTAGTTTTAATACAGTTTGGTCAGATGTTATAAGTACAGACAGACAGACAGACAGACAGACAGACAGACAGACAGACAGACAGACAGACAGACAGACAGACAGACAGACAGATAGATAGATAGATAGATAGATAGATAGATAGATAGATAGATAGATAGATAGATAGATAGATAGATAGATAGATAGATAGATAGATAGATGATTAACTGTAAGTATTGGAACACCTGAATCTGGCCAAAATTGGAGGCACATAATTTAATTGAAATTCTCCTTTCACTTGAACTAGAAGAAAAAAGCCGGCTCCATGAAGATATGGTTTACATTGGTTGGAGTGGAAGATCTTTAGTGGACTTTAGAGCTCTGACCTCAACACCTACTAAACACCCTGGGATAAATTAGAATGCTGACTGCGCCCCAGGCCTCCTCACCTCACCCTACATCAGTACATGACTTTTCTAAAGCCCTTGTGGCTGAACACGCACAATCTTCACAAGCTCACTTCAAAATCCAGTGGAACATCTGTCTATTATAACAGTAAACAAGGACTCAATGTGGACACTCTATCTATCTATCTATCTATCTATCTATCTATCTATCTATCTATCTATCTATCTATCTATCTATCTATCTATCTATCTATCTATCTATCTATCTATCTATACACACACACACATTACATTTGACTGGTAAATAAATAACGCTGATTATCTCTTCATCATGGCACCTGCTAGTGGGTGGGATTTATTAGGCAGCAAGTGAACATTTTGTCCTCAAATTTGATGTGTTAGAAGCAGGAAAAATGGACAAGCGTAAGGATTTGATCAAATTTGACAAGGGCCAAAGTGTGGTGGCTATATAATTGGGTCAGAGCATTAAATTGGTGTTAATGCTGTTAATGCTCAATGGGTCAGGACTGTTTTGGAAGCAAAAGGGGGACCAACACAATATTAGGCAGGTAGTGTGTGTGTGTGTGTGTGTGTGTGTGTGTGTGTGTGTGTGTGTGTGTGTGTGTGTGTGTGTGTATATATATATATATATATATATATATATATATATATATATATATATATATATATATATATATATATACATACACATTACAAGTGAGGTCTTATATACTAAACCATCTGATTAGCAATGCATTGCTGTTGTTCTGCTTAAGTAATAAATTACAAAGATTTATTCCATTAGTCTATTTACAGGTTTGCACAGTCTACTAATAATACTACTGTTCTGCAACCTTATGCAGTTTGACAGTAACCTTTCACAAATTCTAGACTCCTGCTTTATTAAATATTTAAGCGATGTTGAAGGAATGTGTCCCAATGTACTGTATGTACCCTTCCAATCGTGAGCTCCACAGCATAATTCCAACAGAATGCAGGTCACAAGAGTGGAGTGGGAAAAAAATGTTGCACGCAAGAAATTGTATGACCTTATTGTGTGCTAAAGGTGAAGTTAGTTGTTGTAGCATTTCTTACTGTTTCATTTGAAGAAATCCAAAGAATTTTCGAGAAGCGTCCAGCTGATTCTTTTTTCTTTATTTTTTTTTCCCCCAGCACATCCAATACATTACATGTGCCTAATCTTAGGTCTATAATAACAAAATGTTAAAAAAAAGGGGGGGGAATCATGTTTGAAGATTATGTAGGTGTGTGTGTGTGTGTGTGTGTGTGTGTGTTGCATTGTGGAGTAGTTGATGGTGTTTTTTTGTTCTTGCAAAACCTTCCCGTACATGATTGCATTCCGTAGCTTCTACCAAAATGGGGTGCAAGGCATGTGTGTGTGTGTATGTGTGCGTGTTTGTGAGCGTGCGGCTAGCTTGTGTAATGTTATGGGCTGATAACTGTTTCTCCTTGGGAAGCATCCAAATCTCCTCATTAAGGTGTTGACTGTATTCCAGCTCTGCTTTTAGAGAGAGAGTAACAGGTGCAGAGGTGTGACAGAGAAAGTGGCAAGCTTATCAAGGTTACATATAAGCACTGAGAGAGACACACAGGGGGATTATGGGTTGCGGATGGGTGGGCTTTGGGTTTTGGACATCGGGTTGTACTGTACTGTATCTCTCCTGTACATAATGACTATATTCAAATTCAGTGTGCATATTTTGCATTGATGTCTGTGTGTGCTTGGAAATAAAATGTATTTGATGCACTTAAAATAAAATAAAAAGAAAGAAGAGACACAAATAGATCATGCATAATAACCATAACGAATAATGGTGTTGGCCTTATTTTTAATATCCTTTGCCATAAGGATTTAAGCATAGACATTCACAGGCACACAAAAATTAAAGTCATCCCTTAAAACCTGAGAGAGAACACTGGTAAGATACCTCAACAGATTGTAAACAAACAATGAAATAAAACATCAGTTTTTTTTTAATTAATGAAGAGTTTGCCTCACCTCTGAGTCGTTCATGTTATAACTAGGGGTGCATCCATACCAATACCGGTACTTTTTCTCAGTCCAGTAGTGTGCTTGGAGCTCGTTGTCTTGATACCAACATTCGATGCAATTCGATACCACTACGCAAGGCACGAAGCCGAGCGTATACAGACGACACTAAATGACAGGACGTGTTTCACGATTAATGGCAAAATCAAAGCGTAGCAGACTTCGAGGCGGAACTACAGCATCCTTAGAACTATATAAAAAATCTTTAAAACCTACTGTATATCTATAGGCGTTCATAGCTAGCAGCAGATGGCAGCACGCAACATGAGCGAAATAAAATCTTCCGTAAGGTCCGTAATTGCTTAAGAATATGCATGATACACATTTTGGTTTCATTATCAGTGTATCAGGGTTGACGAGCACCAAAACACAAATGTCTGTGATGGAAAAAAAGATGGTATCGGTGCATCCCTATTTATAACCTTATGGTCACCATTTAACAGGAGACTCTGAAATTATACAGGAACTTCAGGAAAAGTACATGAATAATTCTACGTTTTCGTCTGATCACACATGCGGTTTTCAGGGCCTCGTATCCACATGTAGATACCATTTGTAAGTGTGTTACTCTAAATGTGCACGAATCTTGCATCGAACGTTGCAAATCCAGTGTGCTGCCTACTGCCTAAACCTACATGTGTACATAATACTGTAAAGAGTGTCTAAAATAAGGTTCTAAAAAGACCAGGTAAGGAGACTAACCTACTGACCTACTGTCTGTGTGTGTGGTAATGCAGCAGTCCTTCTTTACAAAATCAGAACATCATTTCAGTGACGGGTGAACATTATTATACACACCAGACTGTATTTGTATTTTTTTTTTGTTTTGTTTTTTTTCTCCAGAAAAAAATGAGCTATATTTTACGCACAGACTGACCTCACTCATATTCAAATAAACTGTAAGTATTCCACTGTATACATCTGTACAGGTACAGGTAAATCAAATATCACATGATTTTTTGCACTTTTGTCAATTATTTTAAAAAGAAGAATTCATTGCAAGAACTCCATAATTCTTTTACAAGGAAAGCTGACATGGCACAGACATCTCGACTCACACATTTCAATACCGAGCAAAACCATCCATGTATTTTTTTTTTTTAAACAATCAAGTGACTTTTTTGCTTTTCTTTGACGAAAAAAAAAAAATTATTATTATAATAATGAATAGCCCACTATATTCACCAGCTACTCACAGAACCCTATCCTTTGCAGTCTCATGCTCTCATGGGACAGACTCATAGTCCAAATCTATTTTCTAGCCCGACCCCTGGAGGGAAAAACAACAACAACATAAAAGGTCAAACCAAATAATAATAATAATAATAATAATAATAATAATAATAATAATAATAATAATAATAATGGTTTGTTGCTAACGATTTAGGGACTTTGAGTCTGTCTTTGTGTTATGCCGAGAGGAGCTGATGCAGTTGTTGTTTGATGCAGTCTCTAGCATCAAAACTTGAGATAAAAGAGAATGAGTGTGAGCAATGGGCAGACGGAGCTGGATGGAGAAAGTGCAGCACTGTTCACATCATGTATTGCTCCTGGCCCTGTGGAGAGAGAAAAAGAGCACATATTGAGCACTTACACCATTCCTATATGACTCAAGTGCTCTCACTCAGGTGTGTTTGTGTGTCTGTGTGTGCGTGTGTGTGTGTGTGTGTGTGTGTGTGTGTGTGTGTGTGTGTGTGTGTGTGTCTGAAACAGTAATGAATGACCTATAAATCAACTTAAAAACATCCATTATTTAATCGAAAAATATATATATTTCCTGCCTTGACTTGTTAGTTCGAACCTAAGATGTCACAACAGCATTTTTTTCTGAGCTTACATCAAGATTTACATTTATGGCATTTGGCAGTTGCCCTTATCCAGAGAGACTTACAGAACAATTATCTAATTTATACAACTGAGCAGCTATGGGGTTAAGGGCCTTGCTCAGGGGCCCAAGAGTGGGAGCTTGGTGTAGCTGATGACCTTCAGACTCAAGCCAATGCCTTAACCAAATAACTTCCACCTCTACCATTTACTCTGACACTCTTTCCTTTCAAATGATACGCAATATTGTTTTCTTTGGCTTTAATATAAATTTTTATTAACATTGGAACTTCACATGTGGAAGTTCCCATTAAAACAATATAATAGTTCATGAAGGAAACATAATAAAAACGTCATATTGAGTCTACATATAATAAACCAAATGTAACATTAGAACTAAAGAAATCGACTTAAAATAATTTACCAATCCAGTTTCAACCTGTGTTACAATATAGATTTTCATATGTATCTGTTGCTCTATTTTTTAAAGGTCTTCACTGCTATTACTACATTACCCACAATGCTGTTTGACCACTTCCTAAAAATAAAGTGAGTAGGATTTTAGTCCTGGCTTCACCAGCAGAGGTTTAGTCTGTTAGTCTCTCTAGCGCTCTGAATTTGTGCACTCGAAACAGCTTAGCTTTCAAAGCTTAACTTTCATGCTAACACTGTGGCAGCACCATTTGTGCTTGTCTTCTCCTAGGCTAATAACACAAGCAGAGTCTCTGATGTAAATGAAAGCAACTTCAGAATTCTTGACTCAAATCCTATATACATATTTAAAATCTTTCTTTTTTTTTTTTTATCTGATTAAACACCATTATAAGCACACAAGCAATAACAAACAACTGTATACATCCTCTCACAGGAATGAGGAAAACACATAATTACCCAACAAACTAGCACAATAATCAAGAAACACATCACAACTATTTTTATGTAAACAAACAACTGTTTTCAAGTTAAAAAAAAGTTTTAATGACACTTATAGAGGATTTTATCAGCCTTATTTGGCAACCTGTTAATTACTTTCTAAGGAATATGTAGAGTTTCACACCAACATATAAAACGCTTAAAAGTATCAAACATGATAAGGCCAGATTATTTGCTTTAACATCACGAAAATGACTAAATAAATGTCAGCTAAAGGGTATCCTGAATATTGAATTAATTAATTACAAATTAATGAGGAGGCACAAATTAGATGCTTAGAAGTAGAAATTTCTTTCTTACACATTTGAAACATGAGATGAGATTAGATTGAATGAAGTCAGTACAAACATGTGGTTTACATGCTAGTACACTTTGCCTTAGTGAAACCAAGCAATGACTAGAGCTACATAAATCTGTATCACTAAACTGGTTTTCTTACCGTACAGGATTATGCTTGCATTTGTGATTCCCAACGTGTTCATGGCCACACACGTGTAGTTTCCATAGTCCTCTTCAGAGACGTTGAAAAATATCAACATGGACTGTTTACCTTTGTTTTCGATTTTGACCCCGTTGAGTCCGTTGAAAAGGCTGCAATATACAAGGTCAGGTTGAGAGTGCAAATTCTCTAATGAACCGAAAAACAAGTATTACCTTGGGTTTGAAACTGGTACAGCATTTCGAGCTAACTGGTGATTACATTTTTAGATTAATTTTTTTTTTGTCAGGTCAGTCAGTACACTGTTCATAATGAGCTCTCACTTGGACCAGGTCTCACAGGTCAAAGTTTTGGACTTTTGAATGGTTAGGTACAAACTATAATACAAATGCACTATATGGACAAAAATCTGTGGACACCTGTGCATAAGATTCATCTCGAACACATCGCATTCCACATTAAGTCCCCATTTGCTATTACAATAATCTCCACTCTCCTGGGAAGATGTTCCACTGGATTTTGGAGTGTGCTTGTGGAAATTTGTGCACATTCAGCCACGATGGTGTTAGTTAAGTCAGGTACTGATAAAATGTGAGGATGCCTGGGGTATAGGTAGCATTTAAATTCATCCCTATAAAGCAGGCAACTCAAGATCTTCACTCCAATCCATGTAAACCATATGAGGTGGTATCAAAAAGTTTTGCGACTAGCTCTGTTTACAAGAAAGTACTTTATTTCTCAATGTTTACACACTATCACCTTCAAAATAGTCCCCTTGCACAGCAATACAGCGCTCCCATCGTTCTCGCCACTTCTGGAATTCGTCCTGGAAGCCTTCTTTTCAAAATGTTTTAAAGCACCTTCAGAGATTTGTGCTGGATCTCTGCAACGGTGTCACGGTTAGGGCAACCTTCGAACTGGATCTTCTTTCTTCGAGTAAAGGGGAAAAACACCACATGAGGTGGGTAGGGTGTAGAGTGTGGAAGTAGGGTGGGTGCGGAAACGAGATCATATGGACTGTTCTCCGACGATCATCATGCACAAGTTGCTGAATGGTTTCACATTTTAATCTTTCCGATTTCTCATCATCTTGCAGTGATGTTCTTCCGCTCAAAACACCTCGAACGACTCTTTGCCGCATACCCGTTTGTCAAACGTATGCCATGTCAAACGTCTCTGTGCCAGATTTGCCATTTTATACAGAATTTCACGTTTGCTCTTTGTTTTAATTTGCTGTCCATGATAAAATCGCTGACGTGGTAATGCACATGCTCAAATTATCACCATTAGTCTCGAAACCTTTTGATACCACCTTGTATCTTCAGGAAACTCTCTTTGTGCATTGTCACGCTGGAATAGGTTTGAGTCTCTTAGTTTAAGTGAAGAAAAAATTGAAGGCTACCACATCCAAATACAAAGCCTCTAGCTTTGCTGTAATATTTAGGGGGAAGAACCACATATTGCATAAGTCAGGTGTCCCAGTACTTATCTTCAAACACTATACTCATATCTGCCTTTTCCAATTACATCAAACCACAATTTTTTTAAAGCTGCAATAACCGCTAGTGAATTTACCGTATTTTCCGGACTATAAGCCGCTACTTTTTCCCCCACGCTTTTAACACCGCGGCTTAAACAATGAAGCGACGAGTTTTTCCCGGTTTCACAAGCTTCAGGCCATAAAACTGTGCGCCATAACATTAGACCAATTAAATTGCCGAACGGGTTCAGATGAACCAATGAAACTCTTTATATTAAATCGGGTGCGCTCCCACTGAATCGGGCCGCACCACATCATAAATATGGATGAGGTTCCTCTGATGTTTAACCTGCCGCTCACTCGGACTGTCAACAGAAAAGGTTGATCATTCGTCACGCTGAAAACAACCGGGCATGAAAAAACGCACTTCACCTGTGTTCTGAGCTGCACGGCGTCGGGAGAAAAGCTTCACCGATAGTGATTTTTAAACGCGAGACGATGCCAAAATAAAAACTCCCGCGAGAAATAGTTGTGAAAGGAAGGAGGAAGACAGTAAACAATGACTTTCTTGGTAGGCTACTGTTTAGATACAAGCCGTGTAACAGACACTGTCTTTCGTTAAAGCTTGTGTAAAGTTCATTAGTTTTAGTGTAGACGGCTGTCTGCGGCTTATAGACAGGTGCGGCTTATTTATGTTCAAAATAAAAATCTTTGTGAAATTCAGAGGGTGTGGCTTCTTTTGGGTGCGCTTAATAGTCCGGAAATTATGGTATGTAATATACCTGTAATAAATAATTTACATTCTGTAGAATATTTTATACTTGTATATGTTTGAGTATAAAAAATGCACAGTCTAATAGATTATTATTATAAAGTGACTGTCAGAAGTCACATTTGGAGAACGCGCTAACTCATTACATACATGTAGGTTAACTGTAGGTTAAATGATAAAAGGAATACTGAACCACTATGGCTACATTTCATGCTTCAATGTCATACAATTCCATCTGGACTGCAGTTACTACAAGACGTAGAACGAGACAATGACCCAGAGCCTACGCCCAGGCTCTGTAAGCATTATTCAGAGAGCTAACAGAGTCAAATTGATGTTATTTATCATGGAATGGCCTGCCTAGTCACTGAATTTAAATCCAATTGAAATGCTCTGGGATGAATTGAATCGCAAGGTCTGAAGGAAGTATACAAGCACCTAATGCTTGGAATGCGTTACCAGAGGCATAACAAAACATTTCAGCTGAACGTTTGAAGAAACTAACTGGCTGGATTTCAAAAGTGTGCGAAGCTGTTACTCATGCTAAGGAAGGATTTCTCAATGAAAAGAAAGTTCAACATCTGTACACTTATATACTCGTTCACTGTAAACAAAGGAAACATGCATGTATCTCTCAAAAACCATAAAACGTTGTGTTTCCAAATTTCTTACAGGCACTATATTTTAATCAGTGCATATTGTGTAATATATTTTCCCTTGCTAGTTCCCTGCTTTCATTTACAAGGCATTGCCATCCTACATATTGCATTTGGATGTCTTGAAATAGCTTCATTGTGAATTAGCCCCCCATACAATTCACCCACACATCTCTAAATTTCAATTTCAAATGAATAACAGCAGTTACAAGGTGATTCCATTAGATTTCAATTTTTTGACCTGCCTCAGGTATCAAATAATACATAATTGCCCACTGTAGCGGAATAAACATCTACCTGCATTTAATTGAGTAAGATTGGACTCCAACCCTCCATTAAAACTAGTTTTATATGCATTTATTCCTCTAAAAAAAAAAAACATTGCTTTTTGAAACATTTTACACAACTAGATACTGAGATGGATCTTGTTTAACACGAGCGAAATGCGTCACTCTTTTATTTCGATTGCTCCACACTTACATTCCTATTCTTCTTCATTTTAAAACACAGCCAAAGAAAAACTATCCTTATGTGCTGTGCACACACAGACATTGTACATGTATATATCGTCCATGCAATTAATCATGTGCCAATCATGTGGCAGCAGGGCAATGCAGAAACTTATGCAGATACAGATCAAGTTCATGGTTACATTAATATTGTAAAAATGTCACCTATTCTTTTTGCAATTTTTGTAGATCAGGTTTTCCACGAGTCTTTGCCCAGTGTAGCTTTAGATTTCTGTTTCTGGCTGGCATGCTTTGTCTTTTGTCTGCTATTGAAGGCTTCAAGATTTCGAATGTGGTGCATTCTGAGAAGCTTTTCTGCTCACAATGTTTGTGAAAAGTGGTAATTTAGTTACCATAAACTTTCTGTCATCTAAAACCAGTCTGGATTTCATTTTTATGGTCAATGTTTTCATGTTCATTCTCCTCTATCCTCTCTGCCAGATGATTGGCTGATTTAATAATTGCATGAATGAGCCATGCCTAAACTTTGAATAGGATTTTAATAAGTGCTCATGTTTCACAGCATTTCGAACATCATTTTCAGGCCTTCTATGTTCCAGGCCAGCTATTATCTCACCAATCTTCCTTAGTGTCACATTACAAAGCCTACTTTCTCTTTACATTCATGTTTGCATTCATTTAGTGCAACTGAAAGTAAGTCTGTTACAGTACTGATACAACCAGAATAAAACAAGTGCTCAAGTCAATTCCCTAAAGCTTAAAATCAAATCTCTATGGCCTTGTTCTGGAACACCAACAAATCCCCAAAGGTGCTGCTTGAACCTATGATTCGGTGTGTTCTTGTTCGCTGTTAATTGTGGAGTGTAAGGAACACTGTGTTGCAGAACTGTCATGAAAAAAGTGAAGAAAAAACGTACCGCCGTTCTTCTTTGTACCACTGAAAGTCAGCAAGAGGAACAGCTGACGCTTCACACTGCAGCACTCCTCTCTGGCCAACAGCAGTCCCTGTGCTGCGGGCTTGTGAGATGACCGGGGGATCTGTGGGACGAATGCACTAGACTAATGATGATCATAAACGACTGTGTCAGTGTTATTGAAAATACAGGCATTTATTTTGTTCGATTGGGACTGACAGCAGTCTTACAGTTTACTGTGACTTGTACCGTCCTGACATCCGCAGGTGAGATGTCATTCGAAGAGATGCACTCGTATGATCCGGACTGTTCTTTGGTGATCGCAGTCATCTCAACATACTCGCCCTCGCTGACGAATCTACGACCTGGGATACAAATCCAAACAATCTAGTCATTATTATATGCAGTACAGGTAGTCCCCAACTTACGATGGAGATGCGTTCTGATGATCCCATCGTAACTTGAATATATCATCGAGTCGATACATGGTCTAGACTACCCAGGAGTCTTATAGAATGGTGATCAGTATGGGGTGGGATAATGTAATTTGTTAAAAAACAAAAAACAAAGCAATTCACAGCACTGTAATTTATAAACCATGGGTCAACCAGGGGACCTCGACCCCCATGGTGGTACTGCAGGCAGTCCACTAACTAATGCTGAATCACAAATAATATTTTGTTAAAAAAAAAAGAAAAAGAAAACATGGATAAAAACATCATATATAATAAAATATTTGATTAAAAAACTTAAACTTAAAGCTGATGTTCATGTAAATGTATAATTGTCCACCTTACAGGAACATTAAATGTTAAGGTTTATTAAAATTAAAGCTGAAATTTATGTAAATATATAATAGTCCACCTGATAGTAAAGGGAAAAGTGCCAGTACTGCAAATCTGTTAAACTAAAAGACATTGACAATTGTGTGTAAATTGTAAATATTTGTATGATTCATAAATCTTTTTGAAAGATTTAAAAATATATGAAAATATACAGACAATGTACATGTTCAACAAAAACATAGTTCTAATTGTCTTAACATAATATAACTAGCATAATATGATTCTATTTATTTCATGGTTTCTATTAATATCTGTCTATGTGTATACATATTTTGTTTCAGAAGGTCCCTGCGCGATGTCTTTACCATCTTGCCCTGAAAAACGTGGGAAAACCCTTGAAATAAACTATACAGTGTTTGTGCACGGGCCGGTGGACGCGTGGATGACCACTGGAGGGCGGAGCATTTGCTGCTACGTTTCTGCTGCTACGTTTGCCTGCCACGCAAGGCAACATAGGCAAAAACGTTTTACAATTTCGTCATATCGCAATCGTCATTGTAACGATAAAAAAATCATAAGTCGAACCATCGTAACTCAGGGACCATCTGTACTTTGTCGCTCTATAACAACTGACACAAAAAATAATACTGAACACTACATAAATAAACGAAAAAAATCTGCACTGAAGACTGAATAAGAATTTCCTACTGCAGTAAAACAGGCCATTTGCATTTAAAAGTTTTCTCTGATTGCAAAAATTCAATATCATGAGTGACAAAATAGGAAAAGTAGCTACTGACACTGCTGAGGAAATGAATAAATATTAATAAAGCACCTAACTGACTGAAATTATGTTAAGGTTGTGACCAAGTTGCTCATAGTGGCTGTTTTACAGTGAATGAATTAATAATTTATACACTATTCTTTGTGTCTGTTTGTTGTTTTTTTGCATATTATGAGTCAAACACGGATGAGTACACAAGTGCAGGTTGACTGATTTTTTTAAATAATCCAGGCAATAAGAAAATAACTAAATTTAAAAGGCAAGGTCAAGGTGCAGGCAAAGGTCAGGTGATTAACAAGCACTGCAGACAAGGACAGACAAGAACAAGATGAGGAAACCAGAAACAAGATCAAATCCAGGATAGCAATCAATAAACAAAGGCTTGGTGAAATCAATACAGAGCATATAAGCCACAAAGTGCATGTGAACTCGGAGTCCTTAGTGTCTGTGAGTTTGATAATGTCTAGGCATGTGCAATCAAGTGAAGGTGAATATGAAAGTGCCTGAATTTCTGAAGTGTTGTAGCTTTTAGCAGCCATGTTACTAGGCCAGGCTCAATTCTAGGAACTCTAGAAACACGTCTTCATCATCAAGCTAAAAAAAGAACTTCCTATTGCAGTACAGTGATTTTGGTCTGATTTCTAGTCTATATAATTGTCTAAAACTATATGGCTGAAGTTTTTTCTCCCAGTATTTAATAATTACAAAGTGAGTTTTTTTGTTACAACCAGTCTGGTTTTATGAAATGTTCCGTACAGACGCTGATAACTTGCATGTTTCAGAAGCTTGTATATGTTGAAAAAGCTGCAGATTATTTCAATATTTGACTGCCAAATTCCTTCACTAGATGCTAATCAAGCCTCTGACAAGATGAATGGATTTATTTATGGTCAACACTAACATGAGGGCCTTAAGATTTTAATTGTGCATGGCAACAAGCATCACATCTCATTACTTACAAATAATGTTCTACTCTACCTATCCCATGTCAACTCCTATATTAAATATGCTCTTCAACTATTTGATAGATTTATATCTCGGGTTATGAGATCTTCTTCTTCTTCTGGCTGCTCCTGTTAGGGTTCACCACAACAGAACATCTGTCTCCATACCATCCTGTCCTCTCGATCTGCCTCTTCCAAATCAATCACCTGCATTTCTTCCCTCACCATATCCATAAACCTCCTCCTTGGACTTCCTCTTTTCCTCCTGCTTGGTGGCTCCATCCTCAGCATTCTTCTCTCGATATATATCATGGTGAAGTGTTTTTTGAAAGTGTGCATTATTGTTTCCCTCTATATTGACTAGAGTCCAAGTCCCAGCTTGTGTGAAGCAGCCCTATAGCAAGATGCTCCCACCACCATACTTTACTGTTAGTAAAGTCTATCTATCTATCTATCTATCTATCTATCTATCTATCTATCTATCTATCTATCTATCTATCTATCTATCTATCTATCTATCTATCTATCTATCTATCTATCTGTCTGTCTATTTATCTATTTATCCGTCTATCTGTCTATCTGTCTGTCTGTCTGTCTGTCTGTCTGTCTGTCTGTCTGTCTGTCTGTCTGTCTGTCTGTCTGTCGGTCTAGGGTTAGGGCAAACAAACAGACTAGACTAGACTAGACTAGACTAGACAGACAGACAGACAGACAGACAGACAGACAGACAGACAGACAGACAGACAGACAGACAGACAGATAGATAGATAGATAGATAGATAGATAGATAGATAGATAGATAGATCGGATCAAGCCCTCCTCTGCACATGACCAAACCATCTCAATCGAGTCTGTCTCACCTCGTCTCCAAAACACCCTACCTGCATGGTCCATCTAATAAATTCATTTTTAATCTTGTCTATCCTCATCACTCCTAATGAAAATCATAGCATCTTCGACTCAACCTTAAGCTCCGCCTCCTGTCTTTTTGTCAATCTTTGTTTATGAGACTAAAATAAAACGTGCACTCGCCAGATCAATATTACTACCTTCCTCAATCCCCATCTGCAACTAATTAACTTATTTAGGGTAACACAGCTTTATATCGTTATCATTAATTGCTAACAATAATAGACTTCAACCGTCTAATGAGCAAAATCAGAATAGACTTTCAAGGAAACCTCATTATATTTGAACATTCTTTAACTCATATGAACTCATTTTAAATGCATTTAAATACATAGAGCATACACCATATTTACCACATAAATTAAGATGATTTTCTTTTCCTAATGTGATATACTAATGCTAATGCAACTGGAACTTGTTTTGGGATTCAGTCAAGCAACCAATTTTGGATACGTGCATTCTTGGGCTTGTCAGATCTGATAAAAAACACCCTTTGGGAAGAAATCCTTGTCTATGTTTATTATGAAATGACAGCTCTTTTACCTTTATACAGACTCAGAAGGGAATAGTTTTTAGTGGCATTATGACTGCAAGAAAAGAAAATATTACAGAAATGGTTTAACTCAGGTAAAAAATATGCCTAAGCAAAAAAAAATATATAAAAAACACTGTTTTGATGCCAAGCCAGCTATAGTAAGGACATGGACAAAGATTCGACTGATTTTGAAGGACTTCCATTAGAAATGTATGTCCATGATATATGCTCTACTTTAGTTTTTAACAAGAAAAATTAAGAAAAAATAGGACTACCAAAAGAAAATTGACTGACTTTCACCCTTTGAGCCTGTCCTGTCCACATGCTCAGGGTATAAAACCTTTTATTTATTCGTGTTCTTGCAGCTTGAGGCGACGTGTCTCGCTCATCTGAATCCAATTAGCACATGTAATTTTATTCTCTTATAGACACAATGCAATGTGAGATTAGTGCTATTCAGTATAAACACGCCATCAAACCTACTGAATGGACAATACAATAATATAATCAAGCTGTTTCTTAATGGTATAGTACTTAGAAGAGACAGAACTTTTAAATCTCTTGCAACTCTATAACCTCTCCCCAGGCAGAGCAAATATCAACAGACAGCAACCTTTTTACATTAAAAATCTCTCATTAAATCACCAATAAATTCTCTCTCTCACACTCATTTTAAAGTTGTTATTTCTTCTCTCATAATACCATGGCTTTGGGGATGGTGTGATATAGCAGGGTAATTATGCTTATCTGACCAAATTACTCATTTCTGTAATTTCGGCCTGACGTGAAATAGAGGGGAGAGGAATACGACTGTGTGATTAACCGAAGATTTCACAGGCCCAGTTTTATGCAGCGTGCAGCATATTATACATGGACATTTACCTTTATTGCCAGTAAACGAACTGGACTAACATCATTCTAAGCAAACACACTTACTGTATATTAATTACCATAGACACTCACTCTTACAGGGTTCATTAAGGGCTCTTTGGAAAGTAAATGGTTTTAGCTTTCTCTACTGGGTCTACTTGAAGCCATTCTGGAATGGATAGTGTCATGTAATTTAAATACAGTGCAAAAAATATGCTTAGTAAAAAGCTAATACAAAATAATATGAAACATAAACAAACTAAACATTTAGCTGATAGAGAGAAACTGGCCACATCCAGGAAAGTCCATGGATAACAAACCCTTATTAATGTAACATCCAGTAACTCAAACTTGATCAAACTTGAGGTAAAAAGTGATAAGAAAGGTGAGGTTTTATAAGTGCGAATTACTAGTAAGCGTCAACCAGGTACACAATGATTACATAACATGTTTAAGAGCATTGGCTTTTGGAAGACAATGTCCTGTGGCTCTAGAAATAATACATTTACATTAACATTTATAGCATTTGGCAGAGACCCTTTTCCAGAACAAAAATTACAATTATCAAATTTTTATGCATTTGTGCAGTAGGATAGGGGCCCAGCAAATGCAGCTTGGTGGTGCTGGGATTCAAACTCTAACCTTTTCTCTTATAGGTAGTTCCTGATAAATAAATTCTATCATTCACACAAACTCATACAGTCAACCCCCGATAAATCAAACAGGACAGTAAATGACAGGAGTGTCAAAAAAACTTGTGAATTTCAGCATATAAAGCTAGTGTCTAAATGCAGATAATGCCTATAATACACAGAACCATCTCTATTGCGAGATATATAGTAGAAACATTTGGTGAGAAGGATGATCATGTCTGTTCATCAGACATGAATGTAAAGCATTGTGTACTAGTTGCATATACAGTATAAAAAACAAACAAGAAATCATTTGTGTGGATTTTGAGATGTAATTGGAAAAGAAACTTTGCTGAAACCTGGCAACCCTGGTAAATAATGTTGTCCCTTCAGTGTGCAGCTGACACACTTTGACAGGAAACACTGAACACAGTTGAAATAAGTCTAAAACCACTGCTATCTGCTAGAATCCTGTAGATGCTGATTGATTGTAAGTTGCCGATTCTCAACAGGATTTCAGTACTGCTTAGAAAAAAACTATAGATAGTGTTATTACAGCATTATTCAAGTGCGGTCGCTTCTTGACTTTTGTTTGAGTTTATATGGTTGTTAATGTCATTATGGCCTAACAAAATCCATAATCTCAAACTGCTCTGGCTAACCTAATTAAATGTGCACATTTATTTTGACTGGGTTGTTGTACTGACTTGCTCGTATATTTTATTTACTTCCTTTTTATCAGTTTTTTTCTTCAAATGATGTGTTTACAACATGGTTATGACCAAAATAAAGCACACCATTAACGATGTTACATTTCGACTGCAAAATGCTTGGAAAATAACTATGTCCGACTATGTGCGATGCGATGAGAGCAAAAGCTAATAACCTGATTTTAGTGTTGGAAAAATGTCTGTTTGCTAAAAGCACTATACAGAGACCACTGAACTGTTTACACTCCTATAAGGTGCAGAACTTAAGTAACTAAACAGTGCCAATATTTGTTCTCTAACACAGTGGACTGGAATTAAGACAATGGCTATGGGATTCAAGTGCAATGTGAATGTCAGCTTAAATTCCAAAGTGTGTTTACATCTATATTAAGTGAGCCATCTGGTACTAAATTAAAATGCATCATAAGTAAGTGCACTGGATTGCAAATCATTGCCTGAAGACTGTGACCTAAAAACATCACCCTGTGGTGAGTATCGTTCTGGCTGATGTTCAACTAGGACTCTAATGTAGATTTTCACTTTCTATATCACGTTTGTATATGTTGTCTTCGCTAAATAAAACTCATCCTCAGTGAGGTGCAGGTCACGTCATGGAGGGAAAGATGTTCAATTCTTTTAGAGTTGCATCCACAACATACAAATCTTGATTTTTTTTTTTTTCCAGGAAGCGGAATAGCTGATGCATTTTGATTATTATTATTTTTTTTTTTTTTTACTTAAAACTACTCAGTGACAAGTCCTTTGTTGAATCATGTCTCACACAGTGCTTTGATATGATGACAGTAAACATTTAAGTAAAGATTTCTATTTGATGCTTTGACAAGCACTATTGTGCTTTGTAGCTGTGGCTGAAAGTAAAAGACTCAGTTGCCAGGACAACCTTTGAATCACTTCAACAACTGGCATAAAAAATGTCTTGGAGACTTGATTTGGCTGTTTATCACTCACTTCAGAGAAAATGCAATAAGAAACGTTAAGTTAAATAACCCCAAGTGGACAATGAGCACCATTTGTCATTGGAAACAGATGCTATGACGAGGTGTTTCAGTCATTTGCATCAATTCTCTTGCGCATTACCAGGCTTTTTATATCGACCCATTTGAAAGGCATTATCAATTCAATCTCAATCACAACACCGATGGTCATGTTAGCCAGGATTATCCCATAGCCTTGTGTTTTCATTTTGATGATAGGCAGATAGAAAACGAAAACATAAGGCTTACGGCAGTTATGTTCATCCGCAGTTAATAATGCCACAATCATTATGAGGCAGGAACAGGGGAGCAGATCATGAGAACATACAGTAAGTATACTGACAGACCACAGCATAAACAAATAACTGAATAAAATAGAGAAAGACAACCAAAAATACAAATAGAGAGACAGATAACAGTCCACTGTTAAAAATAGGATACATACCGATTGAACCAGTGTAGTAGATTTTTTCAATTAAACACACTGTACACCACTTCCACCCTTTTCAGCTCCTAATTTTAAACATATTGTCAAATATAAGATTGGCATGGAAGCATATTCTGCTATGACATAAATGATCTTGAGCGACCGAAAATAATAATCACACCTACGCCGACACACACACCCACATATACTCCTCAAGATGACAACACTTTTTTAGAGAAAGATTATATTTCTCCTCATCTTCACACACTCCCCATTAAAGTAAATTTAGATGACAAAATAAATGCCTATTACTGAGGTTATAACTGAGTCATTTTCTGCAATATGTCTGCTGAATGTCATTTGTTCAGCACACTATAACATAGGCAAGAAGCCAAAAAACAAGCCAAGGACCAAAAAACAGTTAAGGACCAACATACAGGGCTTAATATTTTATGTAGACTCACAGTAATTTTGCATATCTTTGTTAAAATACTGTATCTGAATTGCTTGAGTGTAATTAGAACTTGATGGTGGACTGCTGTGCTAAATATGTGGTCCGTGGTGGGCATGTTTTTAAGCTGGGATGTGTTCGGAGACGATTCATTCCAGTGCTGGCAGGAAAGAAACGAAAGTAATCACCATTAGGTGCATTTAAGGTAAACATATTAAATTATTTTAAATATTAAATCAATTTTTTTTTTAAATGGGAAATTCAGAGATTTTGCACATTTGACAATAAAATATTTTTGGTTTTTCGACTTTTTTTTGTTTTTGTTTTTTTTTTGTTTAAAGAAAATTTGGATAAAAACAAATAACCCGAATAAGAATTCTGCTTGTTTATGTGCATTGGCTACTAATTTCTTGACCCTTCCTCTTGTGGCTCAGATGTTCATCTAAAAGCACATTATCCAGAAAAAACAAAAAAAACAAACAAGAGAACAGGCTTTTAGACAGTTGCTCCTTCTCCAGCCTATGTTTTTTTTCACCAATCCTTTCTAAGTAAACAGGCAAAAAATAACTCTTCCACTATAAGAAGATTTCCTCACAAACAATGGAACATTTTTTTTATCTGTTTACTATTAAAGCTTAGATTGTATGGACTGCCATGCAAGTCCTTGAGAATGCCCAGTTGCTATAGAAACAGTAATGTATTAGAACAAGGTATTAATGTAAGTCTCTTGTAACTACTGCAGAGAAACTTCAGGAAGCTTTTGAAATAATATGATTTATTATGTAGCTACAGTCATGCTAACTGGAAATGCATGTAGTACCACAAGTGTAATGTGAATCAATTAAGTACCGAGAATTCCTGTTGCCTCTGCCACGCATATGCAGCAGAAATCCTTTAACCCTTGATCCAGTACATTTCTTGACTGAAAGTGTTGGTTTAAAATGACACAAATAATATGCGTGTGTGATATTGTAACTGGGATATCTGCAATTGTGGTGTAGTTATCGTCATCAATAGTATTCTCCCTTTTCCTGATTATTTAGAGCTGTATATAAGCATGTTTGACTAACCATTGCTTTGGAAAGCATATAGCTGGATGCATTTTCCACTGACAGAGACAGAGAAAAAAAAAAAAAAAAAGGAGAAGGCCACCTCAAACAAATACTCAAGAGATTTCCCTACAGCCAAAAGAATCACAGAGTCTTCAAAGTCTACTAAACAGATAGTTACAAGCAATGGAAAATGGGTTCAAATAATTTTCCTCAGAATATGCCCAGAAAATATGATAAAGTGGGTCAATTTTTATAAGCATTGAAATGGGTTGTTGAAAAGGGAAGCTAGGCCAGGCAAAGAGAGGTAGGAAGCATTGCTCTGGATTTTGCCCACTCTAATAAATTCATAAACACCAGCCTTCATTTAGGCCTTTATATGTCCCCAGTGGGGTTCAGGGCTCCCCAGTAAACCAATAAACACACCAAGAGATGATATTACATGTATAATGAGATTGAGCTCAGCTAATGAGTTGATAATCAGGCACTGACCATTATTAATGTTTGTCAACACATCTAATTGCGATGTGCAATCATCTTTGCATGGGCTACCCTCATAATAGGCACTCAAATAGTGATAGCTTCAGATAGTAAATCACTGGCTGAAACAATTACAGGCACAAATGATCTTTCTAATAATGGGTCTGGAGACATAGCTAGACAACATGTTTCGGGGGGTGGCAGGTATGCAAATATATGTTTGAAACATTTGAGTTTTTAGAATGTGTGTAGGAAATGTGCACCAGGAAAGTATTCACCTTATAATAAAAAGATTGGAATTTTGAATCCAAGAAATGCTGTAGAAATGCTACCTGTATGCCTGGGAGTCAAGAGAACAAAACTGGCTCTGCTCTTAGGACAGAAGGAATGGAATTACTTACTCTCTCCTGTCAATCACTATGACACTAGCCAATCATTGGCTTCGATGAGCTCATACAGTATACGCAGAACAGGACATATAGTGTTTTTCCTTTAAATGTTTTCTTGAAATGCAGCATGAGAAGCAGATCAAAAACAGGTGAATTGTCATGTTGTTTAATTTAAATATGTAAAGATCCCTGGTTAGAAGTTTTGTTGTGTTAGTTTGCTAGTGGGTGGTAACTGGTAAGCCCAAACTGGGGAGAAAATGAGGACTAAAATCGGTTGTATATATGAGGGGATTAATGATACATTGTCATGCAATGCATCATAAACATTCATTCCATTAATTATGCATGTAATGAGGTGGTAAGTTTTGAACACCAGCGGTCCAAATCAACAAAACCCATAGATCTTAAATCGAGAGCATAAAGAACACAACAGACATCGTTATGTACATTGTTACATGGCCACATTAAAAAAGGAGCTCTTTTGAAAGCAGATTTTAAAAACAGCAGTGGCCATTGACAGTAGGCATTTTAGTTCAATTTGGAGCTCTACTTTTACTGATTATGTCTGAATCTTTTTTTGTATATATTTTGTTAAAATTCTTCTCGAAATCGAAGTAAAACTGTGAAATCTTGTCAACGAAATCTTGGCCGGAGTCTATTGGAAAGTATGTGAGGTTCTTTCATAATTGAAGCATGCTGTTAAAGTTCATGACCACACCAAAACTCTTTCAACATAGAGATAAAATAAGCAACATGAAGAAACAAACCCAAGCAACTGACATTTCTTTCCTTTCAGAGCTGTTTTGTTGTGAGCCAGAGTGGAAAAGTCACTATGTGTTTTATGTGGCCTTGATGCCAATCTGAATTGCACTACACAAAGGTTAGAAGGGCTGACATTTTAACATGAGCAGAAGAAAGTGAGAATGACCCTCAGGTTTGCTGAAGGTTGGAAAGAGCTTCTTCATAGCGCATTTAGGGCTAGTGATTCTGGTGCTCCGGGTCAAATACTGAACACGAGCCTCATGTCTTGGCCGTGGGCTCGGATTAATGTATGAATAAATTATGTGAATGAATAATGAATGAACACAAGACTGAAATCAAACAAGCGATCCTTTATTTTTCCCATCAAGTCCACTCTAAGAGGGAATTATTGGACCCTGTTTGAGCAGAATTATGGTTTGTGTCTTGCTGTCATCTCTCAAGCTGTGAGCCTGAATCACCCAACCATACTTCACTAAGCAACGGGTCACCATGGTTACCCAGATCATGAAGACTTATCGAGAAAATCACTCTCTTTTTCTTTCTCTCTCTTTTCCACACTTGCTATTTCTTCTTTTCACACTCTTTCCTTCACTCCTTGCTGTCACTCTACTGTTACTCAAATGGAAAATCAGTGTTCCCTCTGGTTATATAGTTACCTCCCATGTTTGTAAATGTCAAATACATTCCCATATTACTTCATTAAAAAACAATTTTTTTCGAGATCAGACCTACACTGAATTTTAAAAATTATAATCAAGTTGATTTTTCGTTATAGCTCAGTTGACTGATCCTTGCAGGAAAATTTTTTTTTAAAGATGTTAAATCAGTCCCCCTGGACAAATTGTTTAAGATTCTATTTGGCATCAAAGATCCACAGGGTTTCCTTTATAATTTAGGAACCTGTAATTTTCGTAAAACCCCCAAAGGATCTGATCATTCCAGGAGTAAATAGAAACCACTTTTGAAATGGACTTGCAGATTTCATAGACTGGAACTTTCATTTAAAAAGCAGATCAAAGGAATTACAGAAAAACAGTGAATATATATATAAAAAAAAAAAAAAGATATCAATAAGCTACATGAAAGCCTGAAATCTATGTGGAAGCATGCAGTTTTGCTTCGTTAATCAGCCTTGAAATGTTAAGCAACAAGTAAAAAAGTCCTTGAGGACTATGTTCTGTACATGTCAAAACAAAGCAAAACAAGCCATTATAAACATGTCAATGTCAAGGTCCAACTCAAACAGCAGAATTGTCAGTGCGCATTATAAAAGCAAAAAATTGCAGGAAATTGCTGCAATGTGATTTTGTCTAAAATGTTCTGCAGCATTCTGAGGCTAGTAGACACTCATGTAACGCAACAAGACAACAGAAAACATATTGTTTCAGCGGTGCGTAGGCGGAGCCTGAACGAAGGGTAAGAAACACCTAAAGCTGATGAGACTAATCAGTGTTTTCTGTTTCAGTCCTGCAATGACAATAAAGAGGAGATAGACACCAGCCTGGAAGAGAAAGCCACCAAGCAGAGATGGGGCGGAAGATTCGTCGAACGGCGACTGAGCGCGGGTGGGCACCGGAGAAAGACATGCTGGACGGTCGCTATGAAAAGGCGTGCCGGTCCGTGAAAAACTCTGGCGGGAGCTAAAAAGAGAAAGCATGCCAATCCGTGAGTGAGATGGGAGGATGCCAAAGAAATGCGAGCCGATCCGCGAGTAGGCGCTGGTGGACGTTAAGTGTATGGGTGAGCCCCAGTGTGAGTCTGGAAAGGAAAGCGCTGGGGGGGAAATAAAAGTGAATAAAAGCAAGCTCTGCTTGGTGAATTTTTGTCTGGATCTCTCTTTTCCAACGTGGAACCAGTGAGTGTGTTACAGTGGTGCCGAAACCCTGTGCTGGAAGAGAGCAGGTCAAGGAGGAGTGCTGCAGCCGCCGCAGACGTCACCTGCATCCTGTGTGGCAAGATGGGACCGGCGGTGAAAATAGGCACTCCATCATCTGCCACACCTCTCCAGGAAAGCCTCGATGTCAGTGTACCCGGGGATATGCAGCTTCTCTCTCTCTCTCTCTCTCTCTCTCATTCCTCTTCTCCTTCTCCACCGACCTTCCCAACCGACCCGCTATTCGGAGTCTGGAAGCACTTTCCACCAGCTCCTGCCTCTCACGTTGGGGAGTCAGCTTAGGCAGGGCAGTTTCCTCACCTAAGTCGGGCATTGGGGGTATGTGCCAGCGGTGATCAAGTGGAGAAGGAGTGTCAGTTTGTTAATGTAAATGGTGGGATTCTGCAGCGCGAGACCGTTAAGTGCTTTAAACGTCAGTATTTAATAATCAATGTAAGATTTAATTAGGAACTAACTGAATTTAATTTATGCACTTACTTGAACAGCCAGACAGTAAACCATTACAGTAGTCTAATCTAGATGTAACAAAAGCATTAACTAGTGTTTCTGCATCCTGTAATGACATCATATTTATAAAGTGAAAGAAGGCGAGCTTGGTAATATTATTCACATGAGCCTCAAAGGAAAGACTAGGGTCAATAATCACATCAAGGTCCAAGGTCCGACTGCTGTACACACTGAGACAGAAACACCATTCAGAGATGCTACGAAGTTTACTTTCAGCTGCATGTGGTCCTAGTTAAAAGTACTTCTGTCTTATCTGAGTTGAGCAGAAGAATGTTATCACTCATCCACTGTCTAATGTCCTTTACACACTTCTCAAAATCTTTAAGCTGATCTCTTTCATCTGGCTTTACTGAAATATACAACTGTGTATCATCAACATAGCAATGGAAGCAAATACCATGTTTATGTACAATTTTACCCAGAGGCAGCATATATATAGAGAAAAGCTGTGGGCTTAAGACCGATCCTTGTGGAACACCAAACTTTCCCTTATAGAGTATGGAGTAATGACTGTACCAATATAATCATCCATGCCTATTGAGATCAAAAGGTGCAGGCTATTTGTTGATACCTCAAATAATGACTACAGCAGAGGGCAAATCGTTCTTTTAAAAAGCCCCACAGTTATAGAACAGCCTTCCAACTAGTGTTCAGGACTCAGAAACAGTCTCAAGTCAAGGCTGAAAACATATTTATTTAGTCAAGTCTTTTTTCAGTAGATTTTTCCTAGGTAAAGGAGCAGATCTGAAGGGATCATGGATATAGAGTGTTCGGTGAACTTGGATATTTGTATGCTGTCGTCCCCTTACTCTCACACTTTCACTCATTTGTTGACAGTGGTGTGGTGGGTCGTCTCTTATCCCAGAGATCCCTCATGTCTCTGTTACTTTCTGGTTCTCCCTTTTAGTTAAACTGCCATAATAAGTCTTGCCAGAGTCCCCAATTGGACACTGTCCTTAACTTTCATACCGCAAAAAGATACATAATAATCCAAATCCTTCTCTCTCTCTCTCTCTCTCTCTCTCTCTCTCTCTCTCTCTCTCTCTCTCTCTCTCTCTCTCTGTCTGTCTGTCTGTCTGTCTGTCTGTCTGTCTGTCTGTCTGCCTCTGGATGGTGTTTTAGTGATGTTCCCTCTTGTGTCTGGCTCCTCTCAAGGTTTCTTTCTTATGGGAGTTTTTCCTAGACACAATCGCCACAGGCTTGCTCATCATGGACAAACTTACACTTATAAAAACCATATTATTTACTGTTTATCACCACATAAGACAATGTGCATTGTTAAAAGCGCTTTACAAATAAAAATTATTTGAATTGAATATCAACATAACTATATGTCTAAACTACAACAAAACATTCAGTTTATGCTGAGGGACCCTTCTGCTTTTAAAATACGTTGAAAACTGATTTGAAAATGTTAGAATGAAATAAAAATTTAAAAAAAAATTGACTACAAAGCTAAGAAACTGAGTAGCGAGTAAATTGCTAGTAAATTGTGTGTGCCAACTGCATTTTGTGAGAACTTCACAAAAAACAAAAACAAATTTTCATCCCCTGACTCATTGTCTGTGTTTTCTTTATGGTTTTGCTGTTTATTTGTGGTTCTGAATTTCCATTATTATTCTCAGTATTTTTCTTAGCATGCCTATTTATAACTGAGTAAAAAATCTGTTAATAATAGCCTTTTTTTAAGATGATGAAAGGATATATAGCAACAGTCAGATCATTAAAATGGCTGTACTTGAACTTTAATCCAAGAGCACTGAATTAGTTTCCAAATATAGCATTTATACAACCATGGTATTCTACAAATTGGATTTTTATTGTCAGCTCTGTCTTGTTAAGTCATGATTACATTTTTTTTATATTAGGAATACATAAGGAAAGTAACTTAGACATCTGGTCCATTGTAAAGTATTGCTAAGAAAAAATAAAATGCTGGAATGAGGCATGTTGCAGGTTGGAAATAATGTTTCAAGGAATAACTTAATAACAATAAAGTGTTACGTCTCTGCAACATTGTGTCTTTTTTTTTCGTATAGATTCATTTTACTTCTCAAATCACACTATGATTAATAACATCAGCCAGTGTATATGAACCCCTTCATTAACTGAGATGTAGTCAATCCACATTCTAATTAAAACAGAGATTTCATTTTTTTACTGTCTTTCAATTAGGGCCCAGCAATGCCTCAGGCAGGGGGAGGAAGTGCTGATTAGCTGATTACTCTTCTGTTGGGTGTTAAGAAGGAATTGGCATTACAGCACTATGTACAATGGAGAACGAGAAAAAGAGACCAAAAGACTGAGAAACACCTGAATAGAATTAAATCAGCCAGTGTATATGAACCCCTTAGGCAAGGTTAGTTACTGTTTTACCCTTTTAAGTAAAACACTTTTACTAGAAAGGGCAGATTAAATATAAATGTTGCTCAGATGTAGAAATCAGTCATGTGAACGACATTCTGTGCTGTTTTATGGACATACCACATGAATTTGTTGTACATGCACACATCTAAACAGGTAAGGAGAATAAATCACACATTTATAATTGCCTAAGTGATATTTACATATTTTAATACTCTTTTAAAATCTCTCTCTTTCTCTCTCTCTCTCTCTCTCTCTCTCTCTCTCTCTCTCTCTCTCTCTCTCTCTTTCATAATATATATAATTTTTATTTAATCTTCTGAAAGCAGTGTTTATTAGGTTTAGTGGACATCATTCGGATTATATAAAAAAGTCCCAAACTAAAGAGGACACAGCATTTTATTTATTACTGACACTACAGAAAAAGAAAACAGGTCTAGTATACCATCACTTCCTCAATTGATTTAAAAATGTTTCTTAGTCATTATTTGTGCACATTGCCTCAAGTCGGCTTCTGTACCCAGAACAGCTTCCGTATTTATTGCTTTTGATTTGTTCTGACCCCTCAGAACTAGAACAAATAAATGTGTGCTTGCAGTCACTGGTTTTTCACTGCACTACATAACATTGCATACTAATAACGGAGTAACAGCTAGCACCTGCCAGCAAGTGGAATGTTAGAAACCAGACTGCATCAGACTGAAATAGTAATCAATTAGACTGTGTGAAAAGAGGGCCCTTTTACCTCAGAAAAAACTCTTATTACCACAAAATCAGCTTATCTTCAAATCTTAAGCTGCCTTGTATTAGTGAGCTTTTTAGTCTTAGATTCCTTCAATTGGATGACAGGAGTAAGACCTAGTATGGTGTTTTATGAAATTTTTGGCAAGGTGGGAGATTAGTGGCTAAGGCATTGAAATTTGGATCAGAAGGTCGTGTGTTCAAATCACAGCCACACCAATCTGCCACTCATGGGCCCCTTAGCAAGGCCCTTAACCCCATGCATGCAAAGTTGTATGAATGAGATGCCAGTATAGCCATACTTCTGACCTGTCTCATTAACAAAATTAATAAAATGTTCCTTAATGGGATGCTGTATATTAAAAGCTCAGTGGACTTCCACTCAGATATTGTAAATACACACATAATTCAGGAAATTGTCAAACCAGTGTCAACAAAACATGCTGTATATGTATCTGAGCCAATGTGTAGGTACTTATAAGGTGGTCGATTTATGTAAACCAACATTGATTAATTTTGATTTATATTATTAATACTGATTGCAATTATTTATTTTGAGCGTGACAAAATACATCAATGTAATAATACAATGAATGAGGATAAATGTAACATTAGACAATGTAAAAGCCCAAGTCATTGGTTTCCACTGTAACAACTTTAATGACGACTTCTCAATTACAAAAGTAAAGTGTGGGGTTCCCCAAGTATGTGTTCTAGGGCCATTGTTTTTTGTTTTCTTTTTATATAATGATCCCCTGTGTACACTTATTCATAGCTTCCAGTGCTATTTTGGTGAAAAAGGGCTGCATGTTTCAGCCAAACCAGATGGCAGATGACAGCTTAATAAAGCTAAGGAAGATGCAAATGACATTAGACACTGAATGCTGAGTCACTTTCACATACTTATTTCTTACAGAAGTACTTCTTCTAAGGCCACATGCAGTTAGAAGAAAGTTTTCCCATCATGTAGTACCACTTGCAGGCATTTCCATTGATGCTAGTTTGTCATCTTAAGCTCTTGTAAATTATATTATTAGAGCAGCTATTTTTCCAACCTTAGAAACATTGCTAAACTAAGAAATATGCTGGTATAGGATAAGTGCTTGTATAACCTTTTGTTTGGATGATTGCAATTTATTGCTCTTGTAAAGAACATTAGACACATTAACAACCTCACTGACTAGGACCAGTGAGTTTGAACATATTACCAATGCTTGCATAAATGATAACACTACAATAGTGTTATAAAGTAAAGTATTGACTAGTGGCACAGCCATAGTTAGACCTATTGGAATCTGCACTTATTGTTAAGAGGTGGCAAAAGTACACATAAGTAGAAGTACAGATACTCATGTTTTAAAATGCTCAAGTTAAAATAAAGAAGTTTAAACTCTGACATGTACTTAATTAAAAGGTAGCCATTACTCTTACTTATTATAGTGTCACGCTGGTAACTGGACCTCACATTAATAATTAATATTATTAAAATATTAATCGCAACTTAATCACACCTTTTTATCTGTTTTAAATGTACCTCAAATTAATATGTTTCAGATTTTTGATACTCTAATCAACATTGCCATGAACAAATATGGATGCTTTATGCGAAAGTATGTGAAACCAGACTCAGCATAGAGCATGAAGACAAAATATTCTTGTAAATATTTTATTTTATTATGGTGTTTTAAATTATGTAAATTATCAGGACACCAAATGGAACTTTTGCTATGTTTTCACATAGATGGTTTAAGTGGTGATACCGGAGAAACTTCGAGTTTTCTAACGTTCATACAGATTACATAATCAGAGAATATGTGATGTGATTTGGTTTATTTAAAAGTATTTTGAAATAGCATTTGTGGTTAATATGAGTGTATATAAATAAAAGTAGACCCTTTACATATTTAAATGATGCATTGTGCTTAACTGTACGATTAAGTTTGTTTTGTAATGATAAAAAAAGAAAAAAGTGTGCATCATGGCGTATTTTGGTGCTGATTCGAGACTTGGTGCATCAGTAAAACAAATGTTTACTGATTAAAAATTACTTTTCGGTGGAGTTTATATATTCTTTTTTAATATGGTCAAACAGAAATGTGCGCTGCATTAATCATTGTGTTAAACAAATGCGTTAATAAAATTAGTGTCGTTTAATATTAATTTGCGTTAATGAGTTAACGCGTTCGTTTTCACAGCCCTAATAATATATTGATACAAAATGAATCAAAATAAACATTTTTTTTACTCAATGAATGTATTCAGGCTGAACATCCACCATATAGAACACAAGCAGAGAAAAGATGATAATCAGGTGATCAAGAATGTCTCTGTTCTCAGTGATGTTTACTTCAGTGACTCCGTCTGTCTCATCCACAGTACCCCCATACTTCTTGTTGCCTTCTGCCTTGCTAATTGTTAGCTTCGGAAACTAGCCTACCCCTGTGGTGTGTGAGAGCCAGGAAATGATACACCAGTGGTTGAAAAAGCCTCACAATGCCAGGAAATAGGTTGATGGGCTAAAAACCGCAGGCAATGAGAAGAAAAATGTTGATGTCATCAAATAGATGAAAACTAAAGTGTCTGGTTTGGAAATGTAAGAAGTAGAAAGTACAGATACTTGTGTAAAAATTTAATGAGTAAAAGTAAAAAGTTTAAGTAGTTAAAAACCTACTTAAGTACACTAATAAAGTATTTGTACTTCGTTACTTCCCACCGCTGATTGTTGAATCACAATATGCACTCTTTTAAGTCACTTTTTAAGCATTAGCATGCTTGATAATCTTTTCCCTCTCTCTTGAGCTTTATGTGCACTCATGCTGTCTAATGTAATAATGGTGCCAAGTCCTAAAACACTTCTACACACTAAACCCATTAAAAATGGCCTTTTCTTTCTATTCTTTTTTCTGGAGCTTTCTGCATTGTGAATTGTGTCTTATAGATAATGTCACATGTGTACCCTGCATACTTGTAGTTGTAAAAATAAAAATAAAAAAAACCCAACAGTTTATATCTGACCTTTTATATGTTTTTTTCTACCAAAGAACAATTAAACCTGTGCTCCCAGGAAATGCTTTATGACTGTTTGCCTTTTTCTCTCTATTAATGCACAGGGCCCCATTTAGATTCTGGTTCATCTTAAGGTGATTTATTCATCTCATCTTAGTCTCCCATGGGTAGCTCATTAAAGAGCTAAATCTACAGCCAAATTTCTGTAACGATGCTTTACCTATTGTTGAACGCACAATAGAAATAAAAACTTTTTAAAAATAATAACCGTAATGAGTTAAAAAAAAAAAATCAGTCAATTCCCTTAATGCTGTAATGTCTAATACTGACTTTATATCTCTGTAAATCGTTATCACTAGGAATTATTCAAAAGCCTATGTTGTTTTGTGCTACTCTTGGCATCATTTGATAAAATCTTAAATAATCCCACTTGTGTGCAATTTCTCTTTGGAGTGTTCATTCTAATGGTCCTAATGGACACAATATATAGCACAGGCTACATTTCCTTAAGAACTGAAACAACAGTTTTCCCACAAGTCATTAAAAAGAAAAGTAGCAACACAAACAGGGTGTCTTCCAGTTTACTAAATCGTTGACAAACACTAACTTTTATTGTCTGGTTCTCTCTAAAGTGAACTTCCTCCTATATAGTTTCTACTATTGGCAACAGCAAATCAGACACTAAGGTCATGATTTAACTTCAATTAAAGAAAGAGTTTAATGGCCATTTATTTATTTATTTTTTACCTTTTTTACCACAATGAAATAACACACAGTAATATGCCACTGTTTACAGCACCCATGTGTGTATCATATGCTCACCAAGTATTTATTTCAGGTATTGTAGCCTTGTCATAGCCCTGGCGGTCTTTAGTCGATGTGTCTCTATGGTGCCATGTGATTGTTGTTTTTATCCCAGTTGCTTCATGTGCATGTTTCCCAGTCTTTATATTTCACTTTGTTTTAACTGCAAAAACATGTTTTTCTTCAATTACATCTGTCTCTATTCCTGACACACTCTTGCACATAAAAATTCTAGGTGAGATTCAAACTAGCTTCAGTAATTCTTAATAGATTTCAAGCCAAGCCTTGATAGGAATTTACAGGAATAACATACTGTATGAAAAGAAAAAGATCTCTCATTTTCTATATCTCTTGCAAGGCAGAGCAGTGGAGGTGTGTCATTATCTCCATGGCCTCCACTTAAGAAGACAGCAATGTAGAATGACTGCTGTTTATTTTTTTTTAACTGCATGGTATGAGACTAGAGAAAATACAGTATGAATAAAGCCGGAGTGAAGCTTTTGGCTCTGGGTTTAATTCTTGTTGTTGGGGCAGAAAGAATATAACGCAGCTGGTAGACAACAGGAAATTAAAGAGCAAATTAATGCTTTTAAGTGTTTTCCGTTTCTACCTGACATGTGAGGTAATGTTTGGTGATAGAGCTAATGGATAAATAATTAGAGGTTATTGGCAAAGAAGAAGAGCAAGTTCAAGTTTACATTGTCTCTTTTCTTTCTGACAGGCGTTCTGCTAGAATGATGGGATATATAAAAGTCATTTATTAAAAAAAGATTCTTTTCACTCTGTAGGTGTTTAGTTGGTCATAAAAACCATAAAGAAAGAGAAAAAACAAGGAGAGAGGAGAGAGCTTCAAAAGACACATAAAAGGATATATATAGAGAGAACAACTGACATAGCGAGCATCAAAAAGAGACAGGAAGCCCAATCATCTGTCACAGGCTTTAGGTAGCTGAGACTTTATTACGCTGCCATAGTCTCTTTTCTCGATGCCAACATCACTTCATAATAAAATCATAAACAGCATCAAAACCCTTAGGAAATCAAACACATAGACGTGAACCCGGAACCCGTGGTCCTTCGGTGGCACCGGCCGTAATGATATAATGGAATAAACACTAGCAATGTGTTGCAACCTCTGGGCTTCAAGAGCTAAATCGCATTCAATACCAGCTACTTGAATTCAGAAGGGACCTACAAGAGCACACAAGTGAAAATGAGTATGTAATGGTTTGTCATTTAAAAAGAGTCTGAAAACAAACAACCAAGCCTCCTCAGCGGAGAGAGGAACCGGCTCCAATTTTCTGAGATGAATAGGCAAGTCCTTGCCATAAGAATGGTGAGCTTTGGATCATTATGCACAGCCTACGAGCGTATTTATCATCCTTGACCCGGGGTCCTCGAAATTAATTTAGCCAATCATTGTAATGCATTGCCCATGTTGGAGGGATCCTTACATTGATATCAATAATGATATGAAATCATCTGCATAACTACATATCAATATTAATATCAATATACCTCATACAAGGTGGTGCAGCGGGTAGTGTTTCAGGTCTCAGGTTTGATCTTGAGCCCAGGGTATTGTATGAATGGAGTAAAGAACATGCAGCTACGAAGAATTAGTTATGCCAAATTGCCTCCTACAGTATGTAAAAAAGTGCTGTTTGTAAATGATCTGAAAATGCGTATCACATGATAAACAATAATTGGTTAAAAGATATTCTGACCAAGTATATTATATGGCGAAAAAAAAAAAAAAGTATGTTTATTTGTGTTTTTGTGTGCCTTCTGTCCATCATTTTTTAGACTTTTCACCAACTCTCCTTCGCTCCACATTTATGTTTGGAAATAAAAAAAATACATAGCTGAAATAAGCACTTAGTGCAGCCATATAATTCTACTGTGAGCAAAAAAAGTGCGACTACCATCAGTGTTTTTCCATGATGAAATATAGGATGATGCAGGACATCTAATTAACAATCGTTTGTCTGGACTTCTGTAGTACAAAGTGTATAATGTGTTGATCTGTTGGGATCGACTGCTTTAAGCAACATTAGTTAAAACGTTGTTTGTTTGTTTTTTCGCTTTTTTAAATGAAGCTACTCTTGCCCATTTTAATGCTCATATATCAGCGAGGCTCTGACTGTTTCCAGTGTTATATTGTAACCTGGTTTTCATGCAGCTGATTGGCCTATTGATTCACAACCCTTACAATGCTGCCTTAGCTAATGTAGCTCAACCTACAATGACCTCATGATATGGAACTGCTGGATTTGCAAAAACAGTTCCTTGAAAAATACACGCAAAGGCAAGATTGGCACCTCAAGGAAATGTGATGAATTTGCTTGAAAGTGGCTGAAATCCAGACAGCAAAAAACAGCACACCATTTCAAGTACAAACAAATAAATAAATAACAAATATTCAGTATTTCAACATGTGCAAATACTGACTCACGTTGCAATTGTTGTTTTTTTTTATACATTTTGTATGCAGTAATGTTGTTAGTAGTGAAAGTAAAGTAATTTTTTATGTAACTTTTTTTTTTTTAATACATAAAATTTCATTTTAGAAATTATTGTTCTTATTTATTAGAGGGACAGCACATGTAGGATGTTTTGGTGACAAGGTGAGGGAGGCGAGATTGAGATGGTTTGGACATGTGCAGAGAAGGGACATGAATTATATTGGTAAAAAAATGCTGAAGATGGAGCCACCAGGTAGGAGGAAAAGAGGAAGGCCAAGGAGGAGGTTCATGGATGTGGTGAGGGAAGACATGCAGGTAGTTGGTGTAAAAGAGGCAGATGTAGAGGACAGGGTGGTATGGAGACGGATGATCCGCTGTGGCGACCCCTAATGGGAGCAGCCGAAAGAAGAAGAAGAAGAAGATTCCTGCTGTCAAATGCACTGCTGTGACCAGTTTCTTCATTTTGTTTCTTCTTCTTCTTAATATAAGTATTAATTGTCATCAGTGGTGGACAAAGAACACAACCCAGGTACTTGAGTTAAATAGTAGAGCTACACCCTGTAAAATATTACTCCAACAATAGTAAAAGTGCTTCTTTTAAACTGTCAATTGAGAAAGTATTTGCCTTCAAATGTACTAACTGTAAGTATCCTGAGAACTATGATTTATTATGGCTATAATGTTCCTATTATCATTTTTGTCACAAAACCTTAGCTTACTAACTGTTCATTTGAAAAGACTCTAATGTTAATCTGAGCACAACAATCGAATAATAGAATGATATTAATAAGTCAAACACTGATATCTAATTAAATTATCATGAGCCTAAAACCTTCTTCAAAACACCATGTAAATAAGGCCACAGGTTTATTCCTCTCAAAATGTACTGGTTGCTGTTAAAATAACACTTAACTGAATGTTCATGCCAAGTAGATACCACCAAGCGACAATCAAAACAAGTACAGTGATTGGTGGCTTGCTGCTGACTTTTCCAGATAATCCACTATAAAGTACGATATTTGACTTTAAAATGGAAAATTAAAGTAAACATCTCCCCAAATGGAAATACTTCAGTAAAGTAGAGAGACGTGAAAAAGTTACTTAAGAATAATAACAAATTACATTTGTTACTGTCCACCACTGATTGTCATATCTCTCACGCATGTGGTGATTAATCAAGATAAAACGTGTAGTATTTGGCATTTGAAGCAGTGACAGAGGTGCAGACTTGTGAGTAAAACTATGAGGATTAGCTACTCTGTCCTGACACGCCACCATTGATCCCCGGTGTTAGTGTGACAGATCGGCAAGAAGCGGCTCTCCAGTACAACACAGGTCAGTGCGCTACACTGATGGGGTCACTGGAAGCCCTCATAAAAGATTAGAACCTGGCAACTCACTAACATTGTGCCCTGACAAAAAGAAAATACCCCCCAAAAAACACAAACACTTCACGATTCAGCTTATAAATGAACAGCTCACATAAGCAGATTGAGGGGGAAAAAAAATGCTGTTTCATCTCTAAGTGAAACTGCCAAGCCTGCGCATTAGCGCTGAATGTGTTGGTAATGAAAGAGAGGGGAAAAAAAAAAAGGACTTTTATTGAGTTACAGAAAACTAAGCGGCCGCTAATGCTTAAATCGTATTTTCTTACAGGAACATTGTTTGCCTTTTGCGGAGACACTTCTCATTTGAGCACTGCGGTGCGTAAAACGACACTGCATTATCTTCTTGGCGAGAACAAAAGGCTGGGAAAAAGCAGCATAGGCATTCGGCGGAGACAAATGTAATCGAAATGATTTCGCTTTAAGCCAATTTGCTACACCAGTTTTACCTGGTGGGTAGAAATGTGGTGCTAAACTGCTTAAAGGAAACTAAGAGTATTCCAAGCCGAAGGGTGTGGATACGCTAATTACCCATAAAGACGGTCACAAGGAAAGAGAGAGAGACAGATAGACAGAGAGAGAGAGAGAGAGAGAGAGAGAGAGAGAGAGAGAGAGAGAGAGAGAGAGAGAGAGAGAGAGAGAGAGAGAGAGAGAGAGAGCACATTAAAAGAATCTGGTATTAAACGTTATCCGAGTTTAACACAGGCAAAACATTGTGCGTGCACACACACGCACACACACACACACACACACGCACACACACACACACACACACACACACACACACACACACACACACACACACACCAAAGAAAGAAAAAACTAAGTCAAATATGTCTACTCTGTTCTTTCATGTTCCTTTACCTTAAAGAATTAATCTGCTTGGTTACACACTTGTATTTGACCTGCATTCCATTTGTAGAAAAAGAACTAGAGAGATAGGGAGAAAAGGGAGAAATACACTTTTTTTGCAGCTAAGAAACTCCTTTTCTCTCTCCTGGCTGAGTTGCTGACAGAATGGGGACACTTTAATTTGATGTATGGGTGATAAAAAACCTGCATCCTCAGCAGAGAAAAAAAAAAAGTTACAGGGAAAAAAATGTGAACATGCGTTCTTATACAACGTCCTAATTATCCCAAAAGATGTAACAAAAGTAAAAAACAAAAAAACAAATAAAGTAAAAATGACAAAAATAAGCATGCAATTATAGTGGAGGTGTTCAGTAGAGGTCACGGTGAAATAGGTGAAACAGCTGAACTCTGAGACAATAAAAAACTTCTGGTACTATTGTAATCAAACTGCTTATCCCTCTTGGGGCAATGTGTCTGAGTGGATATTTAGCAGACACCCAAACAAATGAGGGCGGAAACATGGGAGGGAAGAGAGAGAAAGAAAGGAAGAGAGATTCAGGTAGAGAGGTGGACTCTGGAGCTGGTTTTGTGTGTGTGTGTGTATGTGTTTGTGTCCATGAGACTCCTAGTGATAAATGATGTCTGAGCCCAAACTGACTGCATCCTTTCAGAGTCTTGTGTCACCGCTGCTTTGCGCTGCTCAGTAATTTATTTCCACCTTCTTGGCCCTTTAATGAAGGGTCCAGTAGCAGCACATTGATCAGCCAGAACCCTCCCCTCGTCCACACACACTCCATTTAACGTCATCATTTAATCTGCGATCCACCAACCTGTTCCTCACGTACTCTCGCTTAGATCTGTGACCTTTCAGGAAAAAAAAAAAGCAATCAATAATCAGCTTTACTGCCTCTGTGTCTAATTAAAACAAGCAGAGTGTGGCTCAAAGGGCAGCACTGATGCACAGGACCTTCTAGATTGCTCAGAGCAGCTTCGAACAAACCGGACCGTGAATGTTGCATGCAGTTTCCTTTGCAAGGGATGTGCCAAAAAATGCATGAAATGCATGTCATTTCCTATAAATCATTTACGTGATGAAAAAAGGACTGCATATGCAATCAGAGTTGAGTTACTTATGCATAGTGAGACACTTGTACTGAAACTGCATGTCTCACTTATGTGGTTTAAAGCGCATGTTCCTTGCACGATATCGGCTTGAGTGAAGGACTGTTTGATGTAAAAACCAGTAAGTGACACTGAAATGTATGTTTTCTGTGATAAATCAACCTAAAACGTGTGAAATGAATGAATTTGGGGCTAATATGAAATACACAAATAATATGGCACTAAATACAGAAATATGGCACTATTTATTTATGAGTATTCAAGATTAAGTACCACAATTTACTATCTTATGGCTTTTAAAACTCCAACTGGTTAATATGCATAATCCGAATAGATACATGTCTATGAATAGACTTAGATATGTGTGTAGCCCATCAGTGAATAAGTGAAACTTAAATTCCAGTTCAATTCAGTTCAGTTCAGTTTAATTCATATCAATGTTCAATTCAACATTGTCCCAAAGCAGCTTTACAGAGATTAACCCTCATAAGGTCTTCGTTTCCTGTTTACAAATCTGGTCTTTGGGGTCTATATGACCCCAACAATTGATAGAGAAATTATACAAAAAATATACATTTTTAATTATACAAATAATATATATATTTTTTTGTTTACTTCTCATCTATTCATTAATGCTGTGTTTTGGGAGATATGAAGTACTTTTGTACCTATTTACCACACAATTCCTCAACTACACCATAAGCTTGCATATGAAATATTAATTTTTTATGAAAAAATCACTTAAATGATGATCTAAATATCTCATTTATGCTGGATTTATAGATTTTTTTTTTGACAAATGAAGAAAAAATATTGAGTTTTTTTCACATTTCCCATTCATTTCAATGTGGGGTCATATTGACCCCGAAGACCAGAAGTATAAAAAATGTTTTTACATACCTTCAGAACAACCGAATCAAGCCCAGTTTTTTTGTGTGTGTATAGATAGATTATGTAGGAAAAGTCACAAAATATTATTCCACTCAGATGAAGGGAACCCTTTTTTTTAATCAAGGAAAAGTCGATTGGGGTCATATAGACCCCAAGGACCGATTAAAGGTTAAGAGTGTAAATGTTTACATTTAATGCCTATACGTTTGTCATAAGAAACCATGCGAGTAACCGGGGAGCTGGTAGCTTAGTGGTTCAGGCACTGTTGTGGTTCTGCCACCCCTGGGCCCCTGTGCAAGGCCCTTAACCACACAGCTGCTCAGTTATATGAACAACATAAATGTAGGTTGCTCTGTATAAGGGGTGTTTGCCAAATGCTGTAAATGTAAATAGAAGACCCAAAAGGGAACCTGTCCTCATCTGTGTGACACATTCATTATAGTTCCATCATTGTTAAGGTGTTATGTTCAGTGATGGCCACTTCAGAAAAACCTTGTGTACCTGTAAATATTGATGCTACTTTAATCATGGCCCAAAAGATTTGATTTGCAAGGTTTAAGAACTTTTCCATCCAATTCTGTGCTTTTTTTTAATATTCTGAATACTATATATTTATGAAAACCACTGCAAACCCATGTTCACCCACATAAACTCACCAAGTATATGCATTTCATTTCCTACAGTGAATGGTTTCAATCATGAATTTAGGTCTTAAGCAGAAACATTATAAAGCCTTATTCAGAGAAGCAAGGCCAAGAGAGGAATTCTAGAAAACGACTAGTAGGTATTATTAGGACAAGGCTTACTTTTAAGGCTATTATCATGTAATACACTGATTTCCTGGATTTATTCTCTAGTGTATTCTTCTATAAGTAACCTTCGACACTGCACATCTGCTCATTAAGTTTTCGCACCAGATTATGGGAAATTAGCATGCAGTAAAGCATTCCCATGCGCTTAAGCTCAAAAATATCACCTACTGCATGTTCATTCATTCATTCATTTTCTCCCGCTTATCCGTAATTCGGGTCGCGGGGGCAGAAGTCTAAGCAGGCCCCCGCCTTCGACTGCTGCCCAATCCTCAAAGCACCGTCCCTTACGGTCCCTCCTGCAGGTGGTGAGCCCACGGAAAGGCGGCCCCACGTCACTCCGACGTCACGGAGTTGTTGTTTTGTTGTTTTTTCTACGTTTCTTTTATGAAGGATGTCTTTCTTTCTCTCTTTCTTCCTGTTTTTTCCTGTGTGTTGGATTTATTGTTTATGATGTGTTCATTGTTTATTGAACGTAGCTTGATTTTTTAGCATCTACTGAAGTTTGAGGTGGATGCATCATGCTCAATATTGCACAATCCATTTTCAAGCTGTTAAACAAACAAGACTGTTATAAAGTTGAAATAATGAGAAAACCAGTCTCTCCATTGGATACCAAATATGTAGCTACAAATTAATAAGCAAACACATTATACGGATAAAACTTTCAGGACACCTGATGTTTCCAGCCATATGTGGTCTATTCTTAAACTGGTACAACCAAGCTGGAGGAACACAGGTGTCTTTAGATGTGGTGGCATAAAATTTTTTCTTCACACCTAAACTAGGAGACCCAAAAAATACCAAATATGAATATATATCATTTCCATGGGTTGGAGAGAAAGATCTTAGATAGCCTGCTATAGAGCTCTGATCTCAACTTTACTGAACAGCTTTGGGATGACTTGGAAGGCTGACTGCACCCCAGGCTTCCTCACTCTACATCAGTACCTGACTTTACTAACACCCTTGCGGCTGAATGAGCACAAATCTCCACAAGCACGAAATCTCCAAAATCTAGTGGAACATCTTCCCAAAGGAGTGGAGGGTATTATAACAGAAAAAGCAGACTAAATGTGAAATGGGATTTTCAAAATGGACACACCATTTTTATGGTCAGGTGTCGACAAACGTTTGACTACATAGTGTATGCCTACGAATATTAATATGAATAAAAAATTTATAAAAAAAACGAATAACAAGCAAGAGATATTTCAAGCTCATAAAACTAAAATGGGTATGCTTTATTTTATTCTTTAAATATTTTTTCTTGCAAATAAAATACACCCCACACCATGATTCAATACATTTCTTGTTCAACTTTGTGCATGCAATATTTTATCAGTGGTTAAAGTAAAAAAAAAAAAAAAAACAGAATCATAGTGTGCAGATTCCTGCTCTACCTAATAAGCTACATAAACAGCACCATAAAACCTGGAGGACAATAAAATGAGAGGAATTGAATGGTTGGTTACACATTTCATCACCCAGTTCCATACTACTAAATGGCTGATAGTATGCCACACCACTTATGGAGTGCTATTGTACATGTTCTAAAAATACATATGGTGTTGTTAATATGCATCTCGAATAGGAATGTATTCTTGACGAAAAGACAGAAGGTGGAGATGCTGCGATTTTCATTAGGAGTGACGAGGATGGACAGGATTAGAAATGAGATTATGTTGGAGAGGTGAGAGAGGAACGATTGAGATGGTTTGGACATGTGCAGAGGAGGGACATGGGGTATATCGGTAGGAGAATGCTGATAATGGAGCCACCAGGCAGCAGGAAAAGAGGAAGGCCAAGGAGGAGGATAATGGATGTGATGAGGAAAGACATGCAGATGGTAATTTAAAAAAGGCAGATGGAGAGGACAGAGTGATATAGAGACGGATGATCGGCTGTGGCGACCCCAAACGGGAGCAGCCAAGAGAAGAAGAAGAAGAGTAGGTTTGTATTGAAATAGCAAGCTAACGGGATTAATACTGAAATCAGAAAATGTTTAAAATAATTTTTAATGCATGGGGGAGCTGTGGGATGTGCATTGAAACTAAAAAAGTCTTAAGAGTGGGTGGTTTTAACTCTCTTGAGGGCTGGAGCAAGTGGTCAAATATTGAATGAAGCTTACTGAGAGAGATTAATAAACATATTCACATCAACATATTCTATTTCTATGTCGGTCAAACGATAGAAAACTTTTAATTGCAGTGAAAAGAAAAAAGTATACTCGATCGACAAAAGTGTAAAGATGTTCCTAACCCACAAGCTAACCCGCGATCTGTTTATGAACTCTTACAGATATTTGTATATTAAATGATAAAATGTAGTCAAATATTAAGATATAATATCATGGCAATCCCACAATATTTGAATCTATAATACACTTCTTTAACTCCAGGCGTCGTTCAAGGCTGACTTTCATAAAAGTGACAGGCTGTACTTATGGCAGGCTGCAATATGGACGAAGATAGAATATTTATCATAGACAGAAAAGGGAATTCCAGTTTTATAAAGTCGCAGTAGCCTCTTACATCAAATTTCTTCATGTATACAGACGTAAACTTGGAGAATCAACAGTCAGAAGCTCGCTGCAGGCCGCAGCTCCGCAGAGAGCATCTGCATTATTAACGAGGCCAGTGATAACCACAGATGTTTCCACGTCTGTGCTGTATTTCAGCCCTAGTCGAAAGCGGCGTCTTCAGTTGAATCACCTTTCACAAATCCGCAAACCATGGATTTTTACACACTCGTCCCAAAAGCCCGATAAATTATTCATGATTAATATTACTGTGATATCTGATTTTTTTTTTTAAAGAGTGCAACAAATATAGAGGACAAGATATATTTTTGTTATGAACAAAACCATAGTTCAGGTACAACAAAGCAGCTCTCACAACACACCACTATTACAACAAGAAGTATAAAGTCAAGGAGCATAAAAAAATATGAATATGAAAAAGGACAAAGAATATGGCAGCATTTCTTCGCCATGTAAATGCTGGTAACAGAGCCCTCAGAGAACTGCAGAGGCTGAATCATAAGCATCCATTCAGTTGTACTCTGTACTAAGGAGCTGCGTTTTATTTCCTCTTATAATGATGCCAGACAACTGAGGGGAAAATGTACAAATGACATTAGAAGAGGTCTGAAATGCATGAAGTGGTTCGAAAAAGAGCTTTCGTCTTGTTACAATAAAGCGAATTGCACATTTAGGAATGAAAGGTAAGATGCCCAAACACATTGTACATACTGCAGGAGGAAATCCAGCGCATGTTACTTTTGTTATTATCGTCAGCGAGATCTGTGTAAAGAATAAAGTGAAAAGCTGCGGTGATTAATTTTAAATTCATATTACAAGAGGATGATGAATTAGGTCCGTTTAAGGATTAGTCAGAGCCGGACGTGGAGGAGTAGCTCTCGATGACACATTATTAAGTTGTAATGAAGTCTCTTGAAGTGGTGTGTCAAGCAGCTCCAGGCTGAAGCCTTTTCTACCAGCATCATGGGGGGCTGCCAAAGAGAAAAGCCCTCCGAGAGCTAATCATGTCAGGCAAAATGAGGTTTAACCGCAGCGCCACAACTCTACTACAAACCCTCTGCTGCAGCCTCTCTGCTATTCTGTTGCTAATGATATCGGAGTTGCGCCTGATTTGCAAGCGTTTTGCCAGTGATTTATGATGTCTGAGAACAAAACTGCATCAGGCAGGACGCTCGAGTACATGTCGGCCCCTCGGAGGAGAAGGACTCAAGCCTGACACCGCACTGAAGAACACTGGCATAGCGTGTAAGTTAATCTCTCCCTTTGACCTCTATTTCTTCGCTGCCGCCCTTCTTATTTTTCTCGCTATCATTGTGTGGATATCAGGAAGCATGGCTGAGACCACAGTCTAACCCCTGCACAAACCCATCCTTTTTTCTTAATGGATTATCTGACATGGTCACTGAGGCACTGCTTTTTTTTTCTTATTTTTATACATGATTGATACCTGTTAACAAAGAAATGGTACATTCGACTTGAAATTAACAGTATATTATGGGGTAGATTGAAGTTTCTAGATTGCAATATATATTATATTTCCAAAAGTATTGGGTCACCTGACCTTCCCTGCTGTATGTGGTTCTTTTCCAAACTGTTACCACAAAACTGGAGGCACTCATTTCTATAGAACGGCTTTAGATGCTCTGTAATAAAATTTTGCATTCACTTGAACTTGGAAATCCAAACCTGTTCCAGCACGGGCACTACCCCTGTGCACAATGTTATCTCCTTGAAGATCTGGTTTACATGCTTCATATAGGAGATCTTGAGTGGCCTGCTTTAGAGCTCTGATCTCATTTCTACTGAACACCTTTGGGTTGAATTGAAACGCTGACTGCACCCCAGGTCTCCTCACCTACATCAGTACCTGCCTTTCATAATACCCTTATGGCTGATGAACAAAAGTATTCATAAGCACATTCCAAAATCTAGTGGAACATCTTCCCAGAAGAGTGGAGGAAATAATAAGAGCAAATTAAGAGTAAATGTGGTATGCAATGCTCAAAAATCACATACCATACTTATGAATAGGTGACCCAATACTTTTGGCAATATAGTGTATGTGTGTGTGTATATATATACATATACAGAAATAGACTATATTTCCAAATGTTTGTGGACACCAGGTCTTATGTATGGTATGTGCGTTTTAAGCATTGCCTTCCACAATTAGTTTTATATTGCTTATATTTTTCCCTCCACTCATCTGGGAAGATGTTCCACTACATTTTAGAGTGTGTTAGTAAAGGCAGGTACTGATGTAGGTGAGGTGAGGAGACCTGGGGTGCAGTCAGTGTTGCAATTCATCCCAAAGGTGTTCAGTAGGGATGAGATCAGAGCTCTATAGCAGGCCACTCATGATCCTTCTTTCCAAAGCATGTAAACCAGATCTTCAAGGAGCTCACTTTGTGCACAGGGGCATTGCCATGATAAAACAGATTTGGGTTTCCAAGTTCAAGTGAATGCAAAATTTTATATTTTTATTATACCACATCCAAAAAATGATTCCAAGTATGTTGTAAAATAAACGGTTAGTTCTGCACATCTGACTTTACCCAACCTTGTTATTCTGTGTTTGTTGGCCTGTATTATTTGTCTATTTGAATGTTTCCCATTGGCCCTGTTACACCCTGTTTGCCCTGTTTGTTGATTGCCTGACCTTAGCCTGATTTTGACCCTGAACGTACGATTTGGATTTGTTTGCATTGCTCTCATTAAAAACTCTGAACTGTGCTGTTTCAGCCTGAACATTCCAGACAGGCTAGTTAACTACAGGCTAAAAAATAATCTGTTCCTGAGACATGTCTGCATTATTTTATTTATTTATTTATTGCGGGGAAAAAAAAACTAAATCAAACCGGTCACATCCAACAAGTGCTAAGGGTCAACACGAGCAATTAATGATCATTTAGAAAGACTATTTGAAAACATTAACAAATATCTACCCATTCCTCATTTATACTGCTACACAAATCATACCTACGAGGTATAACTCAAAAAACAAAATGGTGGTATTAGTCAAGCACTTTCTTGAAAAAAAATCATAAAATCAAAACAAACAAACATTTATTAGGATTAGATCCCCTAACAAGCACTGCTGTGATTTCTGCAAGGTCCTAAAGCAATAAACACATAGATCTCATCCCAAAAAACAAACACACATATCATACGCTTCCAGCAGTGTGCAATATCATAAATGGCTCTTTCAAAGAGCGTTTCATTCACTGTGCTTTGAAATTGATATATCTTAATCCTATTAAAACTTTCCGGCTCTTGTAGCCTCCCAGGCTGTTAAGGTATTGCACTAAATCAGCTCGCTCTAATGTGTTTCTAAAACAAAGAAATAAAGAAGCATTATTGCGAGGTCATTGCAATATTAAATACCATGAAATTGTTTCGTTTAAATGGCTCGGGGTGGGGAGGGGGGGGGGGGGGTGTATAAGATATTTTTAAGATATTTTGCTAGGATAAAAAAAATAAATGTCATTCAAAGGACAGTTTTATCTCACCTGAATGAAATAAAGGAACAAAAGAAAGTGAAGCAAAGGAAATCCACCTTGAATGACTTGCAGATCGATCTTTATAATTAATACTCTTCAGTGGTGTCCAAGATTTGAATTCTTTTTTTACCTCTTTTTTCTTACAACATATTTCAGCAGCATTCTGGGTCTTTTTTTTTTTTTTTTTGGCCATCATGCAGTTAAACTTATGTCAACTGGAATTACTCCTAATCTCGATGTAAAAAGAATTATGAAATGGTTCTTTCCTTCAGTCTATTCAAATAAAAATATATATGTATATATACAGTGTGTGTGTGTGTGTGTGTGTGTGTGTGTGTGTGTGTGTGTGTGTGTGTGTGTGTATATATATATATATATAGTGTTTCAGAGTGGACTTTTCCACGAATCTTTTTTCCTTGGAGAAAGGCTGAAAAACTGGGACACTGCTGATTATTTCCGGCTCGGATCTGCACTCAGCATTAGAGTATTAAGAGTTCTCAAAAAGTGTTGAGTGTTCCGGGTGGGAGATTGAGTGCGGGTTTATGCAGGTCTTCAGATCTAAAGCCTTTTAAACAGGTGGAAGCAGCCAGTAGCTGCTTCATAAATTGAGCATGAGGAAAAATGCTCCAGTTTTCTAAAGTGCCAAATGGTGCAATGTCAACTGCAGGGGACGGATCCAGCCTCGTGCCATATGCTCGGCATAAAGAAGAGACGCGCAAACGGCGACAGCTGGTCAATTGAAAACAGAGATTTTCGTCGCGTTTCTCAAAGACTACAGACCTGTCTAATTCGATTATCAGTACGCATGCACTATACAGTGTGGTAGTGTTTGTGAGAAGACATGCAGACACATGCACTCTCACACACACATACACAGTTTATCATCTTTCAGAAGCCAGTAGCAGGTAGCATTGTCCTCATTGACAGCTCTGCCTCTGCAAATGACACACAAAGCTTTCTGGGTGAAAAATAGCCTGACAGAGCTGCTACCTGACTGCTGCGTCCCACTACAGTGCCATTTGACTGTCTATCAATTGCTGCAACAAGCAATTTAGTGGACCTGAACCTCCTACAATAACAAGACCGAGCACACAATCTTAAAAATGTGTACAACATCAGAAGGCTGCAAAGGGCATTTGGATTGAGTGAATTGCAATGCTTTTTTTGTTCTTTTTTAGCCCCCAGGTTCCTCAGAGCGTGACATTTTACTGAGACTGTAGTGAAATAACCTACAGTGAAGGCCGAACCATTTTGAATAGCAGAGGGTGCATTCCAACCTGATGATTCCAGATAATTCCCGGGTGGGACAGATATTTATCAAATACTCTCTCACTTATATACATTAAGCAGATACTTTCTTCTGCTCAAGGTCACGGTGTAATCATTGGAAATTGGGGTTGTGAATCCAACCCTGGATATGATGCCAATAAATCGCCATACTGAAAGTCTTCCATCAAAAGCATATGATATGATGATTAAATTGAACATTTTTCTGCTTTTTACTTGATGGCACAACAGTAACATCAACACAATACTGTATGAAGATGAGGCTGATTACTTTCTAGTCCAGACAGTAGAGTCACAGAGCCAATTAGAGACTGTTACAACAGCAGATTACAAGATGTGATCTCTTTTTGGTGATGATATTTTTCACACTGATGCATCACATAACACACCACGAGCCATGACCGAAAAAGCCTACGTGGAGTATAGTTTGGAGGACAAATAAATAGGTTAAGTACACGTTGTCTAGTGAAAGGACGATTTACACAATAGGAGAGAACTGCGCATGTAGTGTTTTCTCAAAAGTTACACCTTTTGTGTTTTGGTATTCAGAGGTAACACATGGAAAATAAAAATAAAAAAATTAATCTTGTCTTAATGTGTGTTTGTGTGTGTGTGTGTGTGTGTGTGTGTGTGTGTGTGTGTGTGTGTGTGTGTGTGTGTGTGTGTATTAGTTAATGCTCCACCTTATTCTACGTAATTATGGCTTTGATACACCGTAGTGCATTCATCAAAGCAAAAAAAAAAAGTCATTCTTTATCGTTTGATTCAATTTGTCATTTTTAGATAGATTTTGATTTTGATACATATCCGTTTCCGCCATCTAATATCACACCCATACATCACTGTCCTGACCCCTGGTCACAGTGTGGACCCCTTGAGTTTGGTCGTGACGTTTCCCAGACTCTCAACCACCAACACTGCTACTTCTCTGCACTTTCATTTGTCATTCATTGTGACAGATGAACAACTCTTTTCCGCTTCAGACTACAGAATTCCGCCGCAATTTATCGACAAGGTCTTCCTTGATTCGAAGAAGTAAATGGTAAGAAGTGAAACAAAGAAAGATAGGGGCTGTAAGGGTAGGCAACACCTGATAAATGTCATTCGAGAAGAGCCTTCAAGTTCATACGGCAGCCGAGTCTTCACCGGGCACAAACACATCCCTCACATCTCATTTCTTACATTAAGACGCTGAGAGAAATGTCAGGCCAGATAACGGTCGTCTCCGCTCAGCCCCTGACATTAAAGGACAGCGAGTGTGCAGACACGTGCGCAGTGTGTATATTGCTTTTTTGCACAGGAGTGATTCAAAAAAGCTCAGCCTTGGCTGCTTGTGTTGCTGGCGCATGTCCTTTTGGTAATAATGGGTAAATTAAAAGTGGCACGGGTTTGCCCGGGAGTTTAATAAAGTCGATATGAAAATGATAAGCTGTGATAATGGTGGGTTTGCTGGAGAGGACAAGACACCAAGGTGCAACATTCAAATACTTTTCATAACTTTATTTATATTTAACATTCGGGGATGCTTGCGTAACTAGTTGATTTATTATCTACCGTATAACTGATGCAGGAAAGCAGCCTGAATATGTTCTTTGGTTTCTTATATTTCATGCACCTCTATTAAGTTCTCTGTAATTACTCTGCAGGATTATGATAATGAAATTAGTGATTAAAAGAGCGCTCCCGCTCTCTCTTATTCTCTCTCATTCTCTTTCATTACAACAATGCTTTTTACTCCACCCCCATATTTAAGACATCAACACATTATCTCTGTAGTGATGCAAAGACTTTAAATGACTTCTTGTCTTAATGGCAACAAAAAACCGGACTGAATATGCTCAGGCCAGCTTAAAAGCTGCTTAGGCTTTTATGGGAAATGGAAATGGAAAAGTATTGATAAGAACAATAATTGGCTCCTAGGGCAAGTGGCCAATGTGAAATTAGCGTAAAAAGGTTTATTATTGGATCAGGGAGTAGGAAAGTGAATAGTTTGCTAGAGTGTCAGAATGCTGATATTGACTGGTCCTGGAGGGAAAAAGAGAAAGAAAAAAAAAACATAAAAGTGTAGAATATTGGCTTTTCAGGGGTTTTCTAGGGTTTTTTTATATTTTTTTTCTGTAGACCATTTTAGCTGATTTGTGTCCATTTCAATTAAAGTCAGTAAATCATCTATTTTCAATTGCCCTAAATAGTGAAGCTGGATCTGTTTCATAAAATAAAGTTGGCAAGAACATGACTGCACTTTGGGCTTTCAATAGATGTCCCATAGTCACAGAAGACATTTCTTGCAAATTAAATTAGCACGTGCCTGCAGCAAAGCAAACAAAACCCTAGATTTTTAAAATCCTATATATTTCAGAGTAGCATGAAGTCTCATTTCTACCAAACCTGGCGCATGCCTTAATGGCTATGCCAAAGAGTCAATGTCTCATTAATAATTCAGCATGAAGTGCACGTTCAATAACTGCTGTTTGCAAGTCAACGTCTACGTTTTGCTGCAGTTCGTGATTTTTGAAACAATCAGACTGAGTACAGAAAAAGAGCAAAGTGAGAAAATAAACAGTTATCTGGTAAAAATGAAAGGGGAATTCTTACCTCGAGCAGAACGATATTTCCATATAATGCTGGGTTCAGGCCGTCCAATCGCCAGACACATGAGACTGACGTTACTGCCCTCGTTTACCGTTATGTCTGTCGAGATGTTCACAATCCTTGCCGGAACTGAAACACATAAAAGAAAGTAAAGAAAGTTTTAATGAAAACGAATGCTTTTATCAAGTAATACATTAATTAAAAGCCCTTCGATTCAAAATTCAGTGATTTCTATTTTATAGAAACCTAACCACTTTGGAATCCTGCAATGTTGGCCCACAAAAATAATTCGGTGTTTCATCATTTCATGCGTGCAAAATCTCACAATTAGCTTCATTCTTTTCTGGTAATACAGGGAGCAAAGACAGTTTGAGTCCACATGAGCAATATGCACACTGAGCAAGTCCTGTGGGATGCGTTCTTAAAATCCGTTCTGCACAGAGGCAGAACCCAGTGTACTTAAAAGCCAGAGTGATGGAACACATAAACTACCGTCCAAAAAGTTCTACCGCTCTGGAGGTAGTGAATTCTAGGACTAACCCCAGGGACAGACGTCTCCCATTTAACAAGCGAGGATTTCTACTGCATCAGTGGTGCTGCTTGTCTGATTTACTACTGATATCACAAGATGGCACTGAAAGTTAGAAGCAGAATTACATCATCGTACTGTTTAATTTGGGATGAATAATAATAATTAATACACATAATCTTCTTCTTCTTCTTCTTTCGGCTGCTCCCATTAGGGGTCGCCACAGCGGATCATCCGTCTCCATACCACCCTGTCCTCTATATCTGCCTCTTTTACACCAACTACCTGCATGTCTTCCCCCACCACATCCATGAACCTCCTCCTTGGCCTTCCTCTTTTCCTCCTACCTGGTGGCTCCATCTTCAGCATTTTTCTACCAATATAATTCATGTCCCTTCTCTGCACATGTCCAAACCATCTCAATCTCGCCTCCCTCGCCTTGTCACCAAAACATCCTACATGTGCTGTCCCTCTAATAAACTCATTTCTAATCTTGTCCATCCTCGTCACTCCCAACGAAAACCTCAACATCTTCAGCTCTGCTACCTCCAGCTCCACCTCCTGTCTTTTACTCAATGCCACTGTCTCTAATCCATACAACATCGCAGGTCTCACCACAGTCCTATAAACTTTTCCTTTCATTCTTGCAGATACTCTTCTATCACAAATCACTCCTGTCACTCTTCTCCACCCACTCCACCCTGCCTGCACTCTTTTCTTTACTTCCCTAACACACTCTCCATTACTTTGCACTGTTGACCCCAGGTACCTGAACTCCTCCACCTTCTCCACCTCTTCTCCCTGCAACCGCATCACTCCACTGCCCTCCCTCTCATTCACACACATGTACTCTGTCTTACTCCTACTGACTTTCATTCCCCTTCTCTCCAGCGCATATCTCCACCTCTCCAGGCTCTTCTCAACCTGCTCTCTACTCTCACCACAAATCACAATATCATCTGCAAACATCATAGTCCAGGGAGACTCCTGTCTGACATCGTCCGTCAACCTGTCCATTACCACTGCAAACAGGAAAGGGCTCAGGGCCGATCCTTGATGCAGTCCAACCTTCACCCTGAACCAGTCTGTCATACCTACTGCACACTTTACTGCCGTCACACTGTCCTCATACATGTCCTGCACCACCCTCACATACTTCTCTGACACACCTGACTTCCTCATACAATACCACAACTCCTCTCTCGGCACCCTGTCGTACGCTTTCTCTAAATCCACAAATACACAATGCAGCTACTTCTGTTCTTCTCTATACTTCTCCATCAACATCCTTAAAGCAAATAAGGCATCTGTGGTGCTCTTCCTCGGCATGAAACCATACTGTTGCTCACAGATGGTCACCTCTTCTCTCAACCTGGCTTCCACTACTCTTTCCCATAACTTCATGGTGTGACTGATCAACTTAATCCCCCTGTAGTTACTGCAGGTCTGCACATCTCCCTTATGCTTAAAGATCGGTACCAGCACACTCCTTCTCCATTCCTCAGGCATCCTCTCCCCTTCCAGAATCCTGTTAAACAATCTGGTTAAAAACTCCACTGCCATCTCTCCTAAACATCTCCACGCTTCTACCGGTATGTCATCTGGTCCAACCGACTTTCCATTCTTCATCCTCTTAATCGCTGCTCTCACTTCCTCCTTACTAATCCTATCTACATCCTGCTTCACCAACTCCACATCCTCCAACCTTCTCTCTCTCTGATTTTCCTCATTCATCAGCTGCTCAAAATACTCCCTCCATCTTCTCAACACACTCTCCTCACTAGTCAACACATTTCCCTCTCCATCCTTTATTGCTCTAACTTGCAGTACATCCTTCCCAGCTCGGTCCCTCTGCTTGGCCAATCGGTATAAATCCTTTTCTCCTTCCTTAGTGTCCAACCTCTTATACAGTTCCTCATATGCCTTTTCCTTGGCTTTCGCCACATCCCTTTTAACCTGCTGCCGCATCTCCTTGTACTCCTGCCTACTTTTCTCATCACTCTGTCGATCCCACTTCTGTTTTGCCACTCTCTTTCCCCTAATGCTCTCCTGCACTTCCTCATTCCACCACCACGTCTCCTTGTCTTGCTTTCTATTTCCAGATGTTACACCAAGTACTTTTCTAGCTGCCTCCCTCATCACTCCTGCAGTAGTTGCCCAATCATCCGGCACCTCTTCACCACCACCGAGCCCCTGTCTGACCTCTTCCCTGAACCTCACACTACACTCTTCCTCCTTCAGTTTCCACCATCTTATTCTTCTTTCAAACCTTATTTTCCTCCTCTTCTTCTTCGCCTCCAAAACCATCCTACAGACCACCATCCGATGCTGTCTAGCTACACTGTCCCCCGCCAACACCTTACAGTCTCCAATCTCCTTCAGGTTGCATCTCCTACACAGAAGATAATCCACCTGTGTGCACCTTCCTCCACTCTTATACGTCACCCTATGATCCTCCTTCTTCTTAAAATACGTGTTCACCACTGCCATTTCCATCCTTTTAGCAAAATCTACCACCATCTGCCCTTCCACATTCCTCTCCTTAAAACCATACCTACCCATCACCTCCTCATCACCTCTGTTCCCTTCACCTACATGCCCATTAAAGTCTGCCCCAATCACCAATCGTTCTTTCCTAGGTACACCATCTACCACTTCATCTAATTCACTCCAGAATCTTTCTTTCTCCTCCATCTCACAGCCAACTTGTGGAGCATAGGCACTGATGACATTTATCATCATCCCTTCAACTTCCACCTTCACGATCATCACCTTATCAGAAACTCTCTTCACCTCCACTACACTCTTACTGTACGCTTCCTTCAGAATCACCCCTACACCATTTCTCTTCCCATCCACACCATGATAAAACAGTTTAAACCCACCTCCAATGTTCCTGGCCTTACTCCCGTTCCACTTGGTCTCCTGAACACACAACACATCTACCTTTCTCCTCTCCATCATATCAGCTATCTCTCTCCCTTTACCCGTCATAGTACCAACATTTAAAGTACCAACCCGAACCTCTACTCTCCTACACTGCTCCTTTTCCTGCCGTCTCTGTAGATGCCTTCCTCCTCTCCTTCTCCTCCTTCGGCCAACAGTAGCCCAATTTCCACCGGTACCCTGTCGGCTAACGATACCTGTGGCGGTCGTTGTTAACCCGGGCCTCGACCGATCCGGTATGAAATTCTCATTTGTGATCCGCATATTTGATTTGGCACATGTTTTACGCTGGATGCCCTTCCTAACGCAACCCTCCCCATTTACCCGGGCTTGGGACCGGCACTAAGAGTACACTGGCTTGTGCCCCCCTAATGGCTGGGTTAATTAATACACATAATATTAATAATAATATTAATCATAATAACAACTACAATTTGCACTTTTTGTGAATGTAAAACATTTCAACACAAGTGTAAAAATATGTATCACAGAAATATATCATCTTCATGCTCCTGAGTCCAGCAGAGAAATGAGCCTACTTTTTCTTTCTTTTTCAACCGCATGATTGACGTGATGCAATAGCTGTACCGGGAATACTGTTTACATAACTTAGACTGCAAACGCAATGATGACAGCTTGCCTGTCGCCCCCATCTTCTCCTTTTCAGTGTGAGCCAACCGGGCAGCTAGGAACCTGGAAAGATATCATTTAGCTGGCACACTATCACGCTGGGGTCTGCTATCTAGGTTTGTTGCAAAAGTAAATATTTCAGAGTAAAACTGCTAAATCTGTGTCACACAAACACACACACACACACACACAAACAGTCGCAGTTAGAAAGCTCTGGGCCAGGTGTATGCATGATAGGACATGGAAAAAAAATAATGCACTTCCATTTGTAATGCGTAATAACCTTCAAATACAGTTTTGTATTTACTTTGTAAAAAGTAAACAGTGTGGAAAATATTTGTACATCTGATCTGCTGACAGATTCAGTGATGGCTGCTGGGGGTTTTAGAAAAAGTATATAACACTGATGTACTTTTTTTCATACAAAATGATTCCATGATTTATTCGCCACAATTGTAACCCATGACCTAGATGAAACCAAGGAAAAAAATGAAACAAATTAAAAGAAAACCTTAATTTTTTTTTTGTGTACCTAGAGAGCTGTTGACAGTATTGATCAGAATAGTATTGATCTTGGTTGTCTCTTAGTCCTCGAATGTTCAGGACTATTAGGAATAACATTTTAAACTATGCATTTGGTCAAATACTGTACACTATTATGTTTATAAAGTGATTAATTAGAAAAATCAATTGAAGGACCATAGGGGCTGTGGGGGTGCGTCCAAAATTTGCGGATTTTCTGAACTCGCGTGGGGGTTCCCCCGTTCCAGGGGACCACTCTACTTCTAAATGTAACAGTTCAATAAAGCTACAATATTTGCTCAAAATAAAATAAAGTAATATACCATGCAGTAGTGTGCAAAGGGCCATCACCAGCCTTATTGTTAAAAGTCATATTCATGTTGTCTTTCTCTTTTTTAAGATACAAACAGAAAAGACCGGAAATATGTATACAAATAATAAAAAAAAGTCCTGTAGTTTTCTGAAGTAAACTTCAAGAATATTATATCAGGGATATTATCTTTTAGCACTTCCTAAATTTCTTTGTTAGATTTAAGTTGTTTTGTTTATTGTTATATTATATACTGCCACTATAATATTTAGACCTGGAGGCTAGTCCCAGACTGTCCGTGTTTTATTAGCTGTTTTTCTTTCCAAATATGATTTCACTGCGTTAGCAGTGTGCTTAGAATCGTTACCATGCTGCTATCCTGCTTTCCAGAAGAAATAGCATGATGATTTAAAACCTGTCTGTACATTCCCACATTCATGAACAAATCAATTCAGACAATATCGCTAACAACACTGGCAGAAATGCAGCCCCAAACCAGGACAGACCCTCCACCATGTTTCACTGAAGGCCTCAAGCACTCCCATTTCTCTCCAGCTCTCCTGCTCACATATTGGTGATGAGTCGACCCAAATATTTCAAACTTAGATTCATCACTCTATAATATTTTTTTCCACTTATCTTTATTCCAATCTTTTTGAGAGTTTCCTTTTAGAAACCGTGGTTTCTTGGCTGCTACCCATCTACAAAGACCGTTCCTGATTAAACTTTTTTGAGTGTAAACTTGGCATCTCAAAGAAGCTGCCAGATGCTGAGCCAGGTCCTTGTTCGACTTCTTCCGGCCTTTAAAAGAAGAAACTTTGTGCAACTTCTTATCGATTCTGTACATTTTTTTGGCCTTCCAGTCCTTTCTTTGTTCTCCACCTCTCCCGATTCTTCACATTTTTTTATAACAGCATGAATGCAGCATCTACAGGCATCTTTGAACAATTTTACACAGGCTGAACTGTCCATAGAAAATAGTCCACATTAACTGAATGAACAGCACAATACTGTAGGCAGATATTTTATATTCTGGTCAACTCAAATATTTAAGTTAAGAGTAAAGAACAATACAGACACATTTATAGGTAAACATTTAATTGTGACATTTTAATGACATTTTTGGGAAGGCTGCCCTTTTTATGTAATATTAAATATCTCCTGGGAATATAAAACATGCTGAATCAATTATTTTACAATTAAAACTGTGGACCTTTTTTTGCTGGAAAAGTCAAATGGTCATGTCTTGGCGTGCTTTGTTTGATTAAAAAAAAAAAAAATTTTGGTGTCCTCGGAATAAGACAAAGATTGCCAGATCTGTGTAATCTAAACATCTCATTTAAAATAAAATATATACAGACATAGCCTAGTTTCCCCCTTTTTTTTTAAGTCATTCATTTACTGTAGGTCTAAATTGGTCTTACATTAATACATGTTTTGTATGAATAAAATTATTATTATTATTATCATTAGTAGTAGTAGTAGTATTTCTTTTTTTGTATTATATTGTAGCATCAAATTGGAGTAATAATAATAATAATAATAATAATAATAATAATAATGAACAAACAGTTTATTTAAAGCAATTTAAAAGTATCCCTGTTTTGTTTCTACACAGTAAACCCAGTGTCTACAGTGTAAAAAAAAAAGTTTTTTTCCTATACAAATTCACCCTTTTTGCCCCCTCCCTCATTTGCATATTTATATATAGGATAAGGCAATTTCTGTGCGTATCAGGCACGGTGCTTAAATAGATTGTTTAAGCATTTATGTCTGTATTCATACATAACACACAAGGTTTTTTTTTTTACACAGAATTTGGCCTGATTATGCCTGAAAATAGGCACAAACAGCTTAGTGCATCACCCAAATCCAGAAAACGGCTGTTCCCGTTTCTTCTTGTTATCGTTTTCATTTTTGTTTCACTACCTAAAAAGTTAATGCTATTCCCACCGCCTTTTAATTCAAGGAATAGAAGAAGAAGAAGAAGAAGAAGAAGAAGAAGAAGAAGAAGAAGAAGAAGAAGAAGAAGAAGAAAAAAGAAGGAGGTAAAATATTTGACGTTAGTATTGATTTTAGATTACAAAAAAGTGAAAATTTTTAAAAGACCCACCCACTCATTTTTTATGAGACCCACCCACTAATTAATATTCATAAGTTGGAGAGCTGTTAACATATATATATATATATATATATATATATATATATATATATATATATATATATATATATATATATATATATATATATTTGTATTTTTTATTAACTCTAGGTCTCTAAACACGAACATCAGTCAGATGGAGAATATAAAGAAGAGAAGAAAAGGAAAACAAGAAGATAATAATTAGGTGCAAAATGTTAGAGAAGTGAAGAAAAGAGTGCAGGCAGGGTGGAGTGGGTGGAGAAGAGTGATAGCAGGAGTGATTTGTGATAGAAGGGTATCTGCAAGAGAGACCTGCGATGTTGTATGGTTTAGAGACAGTGGCATTGAGTAAAAGACAGGAGGCGGAGCTGGAGGTAGCAGAGCTGAAGATGCTGAGATTTTCTTTGGAAGTGACGAGAATGGACAGGATTAGAAATACATTTATTAGAGGAACATGGCATGTAGGAAGTTTTGGAGACAAGGTGAGGGAGGTGCAAGTGAGATGGTTTGGACATGTGCAGAGGAGGGACATGGGGTACATCGGTAGAAGAATGCTGAGGATGGAGCCACCAGGAAGGAGGAAAAGAGGAAGACCAAGGAAAAGTTTTATGGATGTGGTGAGGGAAGATATGCGGGTAGTTTGGTTGAAAGAGGCAGATGAAGAGCACAGGGGGGTATGGAGACAGATGATCCGCTCTGGCGACCCCTAATGGGAGCAGTCGAAAGAAGAAGAATTAAGTACATTCAAAAGCAAGCAAAATTTTTTTGCAATTCATGCACCACTGGTCATTTGAAGGACACGAATGCACTGTAATTGCCAGGGTAAATTTAACATACATAAATGTTATGTATCTTGTTGCTGTTCCAACCCTAAGAAAGTAATTTGCTGATTCATTGTTGTGAAAGCTGCAAGCCAAATCAACTGCATGTCATCACACGTATTAGGAACTGGCAGTTGGAGGATAGCTTAAAAGCAGACTTTGACAATTTGTAATTGAGAGCTTTCTCCCTGGTGGACAAATGAAGGGATTTCTCCACAATGGTACACCTTGAAATGGCACCTCAAGGATTTTTGCAAAGCGCTGAGCTCACTAGCAAGCATTACTTTATAGGAAAATGTGTCTAGTATCACTTCAGTTGTTCTACTATACGTTAAGCGTAACAATTGATGTATACCTGTAAATAGATTATGTCTGTGATTTTAAACAGCTGGCTAAGTCACAGGTAGAGGAAACCTACATGCCTTTGGGCTAAGATTAACACATCTCTTGGAGGGGCAAATTTTCTATTGGGTTCAAAGTGTTCACTGAGATTTTTGTGAAAGTGTCAGCACACTGTGCAGCATTCGGAAGTAAGAATCACTGACACCTCAAAGAAAGGGAACAAGAAATTACTTTTCACTGGTTAAAAAAAAAAAAAAAAAAACTTAGAGCACACAAAATCTTGTCAAAGACATGGGTCAAGGTACTTTGTAGCACAAAAGTGTTGAAACGTTCAAATACTCACTTCATGTTAATATGCCTAAGGCAGCTTTTTAACAGCAGATCTATTATCTGTGGGAGGCCATTAAATCTGAATGGAGCCACATTGACATGTCCGTGTGCAAAATGCTGTTAAAATTTTCTTTTTCCCTAAAAGTGTTATTCTTTAAAAAAAAAAAAAAAAAGAAAGAAAGAAATCAGAATAGCAATCCTATAATTGGCTCCATATTAACCTTTTACAGTGTGAAGCAATAATAATAATAATAATAATAATAATAATAATAATAATAATAATAATAATAGAAAAATGCCATGCACTATTTCCTTGTCTGTTTTTTCCCCTGCCCCTATTGTGTGTGTGTGTGTGTGTGTGTGTGTGTGTGTGTGTGTGTGTGTGTCTGGTCCATGTAAGTTGTGTCTCTTTTAATTTTGTTGTTTTGAAAGTTAAAAATTATTTTAAGCAAACAACATATTTTTTCTTCTAAGAATGTAAAATTAAAATAACTGATCAATCATCAGGCCATAATCCAATTCATTATAGATCACTACATTTTTTCAAAAGCAACAAGATAGTGAATGGAAATGTGAGTCTGACCAAGTCTTATTCCTACTATATTATTTATCACACTGAATATTTGGATGTTTATTGCAGAACAACCCCACCCAATATAGTCCATCCTGCTTAACCCCACCCCAAACCATGTTCTAGTACATTGTCTGCAATTTCTTAGTATGTTGCTCTGGTTTGTATCATATTATATATCATTTGTGCAAATGGCTCCAGTCTGGACATTTCTCTATTGTGCATTTTATAGCATTAATCAATGTGGGTGTTATGATATTCTGATTACTACTCTTTGTGGGATTAAACAAACAAAACAAAAGTCATTTACGTGCTCAAAATAATAAAAAGCTGTTTCCTCCTTCTTCTGCATTCAATATGTATAATCAGAAAAAGAAAAATAAATGCATCGCAATTCACATTTTTTTTATTGCAAAAGAACAAAACAAACAAATGAACCCAATGTATACAGACCTTGTGTGTGTGTACATTTGGTAAGAGTAAGGGGTATATTATATATTATATATATATTACTCATTCAAAGAGTTTTCTTTATTTTCATGACTATGAAAATTGTAGAGTCACACTGAAGGCATCAAAACTATGAATTAACACATGTGGAATTATATACATAACAAAAAAGTGTGAAACAACTGAAAATATGTCATATTGTAGGTTCTTCAAAGTAGCCACCTTTTGCTTAGATTACTGCTTTGCACACTCTTGGCATTCTCTTGATGCCTACTTTGAAGAACCTACAATATGTCATATTTTCAGTTCACTTTTTTGTTATGTATATAATTCCACATGTGTTAATTCATAGTTTTGATGCCTTCAGTGTGACTCTACAAGTATTGTGTCACCTACAAAAAAATCCCAGAATCACACGGGGGGACCTAGTGAATGATCTGCAGAGAGCTGGGACCAACAGAGAGCAGGCTACCATCAGTAAGACACTACGTGTGTCTTACTGATGTATGTGTGTTTGTGTGTGTCTGTGTATATATTTAGATTTGTGCACTTTTTTGATTGTTGATTGTATTGATTTGTGTTACTGTATTTAAATATAACTTTTTAAATATAAAAAATTATTGATAATAATTTGAATCATTTAGTGGATGCAATAATATAAATAAAGGTAACACTGCCTGATAATAATTATATGCTGCAGCTGATGCATTCGTAACAGAACCACACATTACCAACTCTGTGTCGCTGCTATGCTGAGAATGATCCTCTTCCTAATGGACATCTGGACAGGGGTAGTAAATTCCTATTCATTTAAAGTGCACCCGATTTGATTTTGTCAGAATTGTGGACCAGGCCTACGTTTCCCTTTAGCCACATGACTGTGAAAAATATCACTAATCACTCACTCCTTGTCACCCTTGAACTGATATGTACAGTATCTCACAAAAGTGAGTACACTCCTCACATTTCAGCAAACATTTTATTAAATGTTATCAAGGCACAATTCTAAAAAAATTACAAAAGTCTAACATTCAGCAGCTCTGTTATGTCATTATGGAGTGGAAGAGGATCCCAGCAACAACCTGTGCAGCTCTGGTGAATTCCATTCCAATTCCAAGGCAGTGCTGGATAACAATGGTGCTCACAAAAATATTGACACTTTAGACACAGTTTTGACATGTTCATTTAGGATGTACTCAATTTTGTTTGGCAGGTATTTAGACAATAATGGATGTATGAGTTATTTTCTGAAGAAACAATATCTATAATCTACACTGCTAAATTAGCTTCACATTGACTAGAATATACCGTATTTAAACCGTATTTAAACAACGAAGCGGCTAATTTATGAATTTTTCCCGGTTTCACAAACTTCAAGCCAAAAAACTGTAAAAACAATAAAATGTCCGAACAGAAACGAAAAAACGCACCTCACCTGTGTTCTGAGCTGCACGGCTTCGGGAGAAAAAATTTCCAATGGGTGATTTTTAAACGAACGCCGATGCCAAAAGATAAACTCCCCTGAGAAATAGTTGTGAAAGGAAGGAGGAAGACAGTGAACAATGACTTTCTTGGTCGGCTACTGTTTAGATACAAGCCGTTGTAACGCGTCGAGTCAGTGTGAAGTGATCTGGCATGCTACTCCCAAAATACCGCTATGCTACTAAAGGAAGCACAACATATTTCACCCGTTACACCGTGTGTAACCTGTCTTTCGTGTAAAGTTCGGCTTATAGACAGGTGCGGCTTATTTATGTTAAAAATAAAAATATTTGTAAAATTCAGTGGGTGCGGCTTATATATGGGTGAGCTTTATAGTCCGGAAATTGCGGTATTCAAGTTTGATTGCTATAGTTTTGTCCCTTGAGAGGATCTTCTACCATGGTTGCTCAAATGGAAGGTAGACTCACTTTTGTGAGATACTCTATATAAGTATTGCTTTATTGCTTCCTGTAAAGAGAAGCAGTTCAGCATCTACCAAAAAAAGTGCAAATAGAATCACTGTGCAACTTTACAAATGCAGATAAATATGTAAATATATGTGCAGCAAATAAAAATAAAGGCTATAGACAGTGTAAACTGCAGAAAAGAATGTGCAAGTACAGTAGAAATATACATGTATATAATTATCTAGAAGTGAAAATTAGGAATATGTCTTTATAGTTCTATAATTTGAAGGTGACAGATTGCAATTTTGGTCTCATATACCCTTCAGTATTTTTTCATATTATTGATATAAAATACATTAAATTGCTATATAAAAGGTATCCATTTTACACTAATTCAGAGTGTATATGGAGACAGGAGTATAAAAAGAATTTAACACATTTTTAAGGCTTTTATTTCATTGTATTCAAACACACAAGAATCATTCTGACAGCTCTAGTGGATATTCCACTTTTCTTCGGTTCTCTTTCAGATGAGAAAGTGTTCATCGGCATTGCCGTAGCGGGTAGCCATGAATGTTGCCTTACTTCTGTAATGCAAGAATTTATTGATCTTTATTGTTGTCTGACAAATTTTGCACTCAGCAGTCTTTCTATTTTTGCACGTGGTGCAACCATCAGCGGAAGATTAAAAACTCAATGTGTCTTATGCACAACAGAATCCGTATGAGGGAGACAAACATCACTGCACTATAGGGGGTCCCAAAAATTCTTCTTACACACTGCACTGTATGCCAATCACCACATTGAGTGTCTCTTTATCAGTGGCTGTTTGTGGATCTCGACTTCTCAGTTGGTCAACAAGACTTTTTTGACAAGTCATTTTGAATCCGTTAATAATATGCCGTTGAATCTGATGTGCCTCCCATGTTTTCTGTTCAAATTTATCCCCATTTCTCAATCCAGCTATAACAAATATTTTGATTTATTCTTATTTTGTCAAAAGGCATTCTTAAAGGATATTGCGGAACATTTATAAAATAGTATATATATATATATATATATATATATATATATATATATATATATATATATTTATATATCTAGTTTACATATAAAAATAGTGTGTGTGTGTGTGTGTGTGTGTGTGTGTGTGTGTGTGTGTGTGTGTGTGTGTGTGTGTGTGTGTATATATATATATATATATATATATATATATATATATATATATATATATATATGAATTATTTGGGCATACAGTTTCTTCACTGATTTATAAACTATTACACAGGGCATTCTTCTCATATCTATCATATAAAAAAAATATTATCACTCTGGAGAATCCATGGCTCAAAAAAAAAAAAAAAAAAAAAAAAAAGAAATCTGTCAGTTATTGAATTAGAATATGGAGACTGAGATGACGGCAATTCTTACGCCTGTCAGCAAAGAAAAGCTGTCATTCAGTTAGGGCATCACAATGACAATAACAATTTCATGTTGCATGACCTGACTTTTTCTAGGCCATAAATGATCTCTATGCAATATTCACAATGCCTGTAGGAATGATAAGAATGTATAAGGATGGGATTAATGTGAATATTGCTGTACATTCGCAAAAAAAAAAAAAAAAAAGGTTTTCATGTTTCATTTGACGGCATAAAGATAACTGGTAATTGATTCTTTAGAACAGAACAAGTGTCAGACATAAGAGAATCTTGTGATTCTCTGAAACAGCACAGTCTCTTTGTGTGAAAGCCGTACTGGACGATGGCTGACCAAATATCGGATTTGAGTTCAATCTAATATTATTATACTATGTGACAAAGTGTCTTTGCTTGTTTGATTGAATTAAACTGCTTTCCTAACAGCCCAATGGACATAAATTAAACATGTTAAACAGATTAAACATTTTGGGCTTTAATTGCCAGTTCACTCTTTGTAATGTTACTACAAACCTGTAATTGAACCAGTGGAAGGAGCTACTCTGGCTACTTTACCCTGATTAAAGTTTTGTGTGGAAATATCATTATCTGTGATCTGTCTCCATGACACCTTTATTATCTCTCCTTAATTATGATCAACTTGTCTTTGTCACCTTCTTCACATGAGGACCAAATTCTAGATTGCAGTAGTATATGTTTTATAGAATATATACATATTATATTTATTAGTAGTAGTATATATAGACTATATCGCCAAAAGAATTGGGTCACCTGACCTTTATGTGGTTCTTTTCCAAACTGGTACCACAAAGCTGGAGACACTCATTTCTACAGGACGTCTTTAGATGCTCTGTAATAAAATTTTGCATTCACTTGAACTTGGAAACCCAAACCTGTTTCAGCATGGCAATGCCACTGTGCACAAAGTGAGCTTCTTGAAGATCTGGTTTACATGCTTTGGAAAGGAAGATCTTGAGTGGCCTGCTATAGAGCTCTGATCTCATCCCAACTGAACACCTTTGGGATGAATTGGAACGCTGACTGCACTCCAGATCTCCTCACCTACATCAGTACCTGCCTTTCATAATACCCTTGTGGCTGATAAACACAACACAAATATCCATCAGCACACTCCAAAATGTAGTGAAACAGATTCCCAGAAGAGTAAAGAGCAAATTAGAACTAAATGTGCAATGCAATGCTAAAAAATCATATACCATACATATGACCTGGTGACCCAATACTTTTGGCAATATAGTGTATATATACATACATACATATACACATATATAAATATATTTTATATATATATATATATATATATATATATATATATATATATATATATATATATATATATATATATATATACAGGTGCATCTCAATAAATTAGAATGTCATGGAAAAGTTTATTTATTTCAGTAATTTAACTCAAATTGTAAAACTCTATTAAATAAATTCAGTGCACACAGACTGAAGTAGTTTAAGTCTTTGGTTCTTGTAATTGTGATAATTTTGGCTCATGTTTAACAAAAACCCACCAATTCACTTTCTCAACAAATTAGAAAATGGTGACATGCCAATCAGCTAATCAACTCAAAACACCTGCAAAGGTTTCCTGAGCCTTCAAAATAGTCTCTTGGTTTGGTTCACTAGGCTACACAATCATGGATAGACTGCTGAACTGACGTTTGTCCAGAAAAAAATCATTGACACTCTTCACAAGTAGGGTAAGCCACAAACTTTCATTGCCAAAAAGCTCGCTGTTCACAGTGTGCTGTATCCAAGCATGTTAACAGAAAGTTGAGTGGAAGTAAAAAATGTGAAAGAAAAAGATGCACAACCAACCAAAAAAAACCACAGCCTTTAGAGGCCTGTCAAGCAAAATCGATTCAAGTATTTGGGTAAACTTCACAAGAAATTGACTGAGGCTGGGGTCAAGGTATCAAGAGCCACCACACACAAATGTGTCAAGGAATTCGGCTACAGTTGTTGCATTCCTCTTGTTAAGCCACTCCCGAACCACAGACAATGTCAGAGGCGTCTTACCTGGGCTTAGGAGAAGAAGAACTTGACTGTTGCCCAGTGGTCCAAAGTCCTCCTTTCAGATATTTAATTTGGAAACCAAGGTCCTAGAGTCTGAAAAAAGGGTGGAGAAGCTCATAGCCCAAGTTGCTTGAAGTGTAGTGTTAAGCTTCCAAGGTCTGTGATGATTTGGGGTGCAATGTCATCTGCTGGTGTTGGTCCACTGTGTTTTTTAAAAACCAAAACTGCACTCGTTTACCAAGAGTTTTAGAGCACTTCATGCTTCCTTCTGCTGACCAGCTTTGTAAAGATGCTGATTTTATTTGCCAGCAGGATTTGGCACCTGTCCACATGGCCCCCAAAAGCACCAAAGGTTGGTTAAGTGACTATGGTGAAGGTGTGCTTGACTGGCCAGCAAACTTACCAGACCTGAAAATCTATGGAGTATTGTCAAAAGGAAAATAAGAAACGAGAGACCAAAAAATGCTGATGAGCTGAAGGCCACTGTCAAATAGGCTTCCATACCACCTCAGCAGTGCCACAGATCACCTCCATGCCACGTCGAATTGGTGCAGTAATTAAAGCAAAAGGAACCCCTACCAAGTATTAAATAGACGTACAGTAAATGAACATACTTTCCAGAAGGCCAACAATTCACAAAATTATTTTTTTTTTTGATTTTGAAGTATTCTAATTTGTTGAGAGAGTGAATTTGTGGGTTTTTGTTAAATGTTAGCCAAAATCATCATAATTAAAAGAACCAAAGACTTAAACTTAAAATGTCATGGTTTTTGTCATGGATTTTAATCAAATTGTGAAACTCGTGTATTAAATAAATTCAATGCACAGAGACTGAAGGTGTGCATTGAATTTATTTAATACACGAGTTTCACAATTTGATTAAAATTGCTAAAATCGATTTAACTTTACCATGACATTTAAATTTATTGAGATGCACCTGTATATATTTCACTCCCCAGTGTGCAATAAAATAAAACATACGTGCAATACCACTTTTACTAATCTAAATCTGTACTTATTTTATTAAATAATACTTTATTGATTTTCATTACAAGAAATGTGCAATAACTTTTTTTATTTTTACATTTTTTTTATTTATTAGAAAATGTGCAACTGGAAGCTTCTGTCACCAAAACAAATTCCTTGTGAGTGCCAACATACTTGGCAATAAAGCTCTTTCTGATTCTGATATTGTAAATTTAATCAAATTAAATTTAGTTGAACAGAACATATGAACAGACTGTCTAAAAGAGGAAAGGATTTAACCAATTGAAAATGTGTTTAAGCTGAAGAACAGTGTAGAACATAACGGGATGTTGCCGAGTCTCGGCTGGCATAATGCTGCTAACTGAGTCAAGACAAGATATATGGTGTGGTGGAATAATTAAGACAGTACAACCTCATATTACTTATTTGTGTTTCATGGCAATTTGTTTTCACACAGCTTGCTTTTTCCCTGCTCTCTTTCACAAACTACTTGTTTATCTAGTTGTATGCTAAAGATGACTGACATAAACTAAATTCTAAAAAGTCTATTAATGAAATATATGTAGTATAGATTACAAAACTGCCCAACGGTTGAGAATCAGCCCCGATTCCTAGCCTGTCTCCATCCATTCTCCATCATAATGTGCCATAACAATATCCCCATCTTGTACTTTAGTGCTTCACAATTATTTACCCTCCATCACCATCTTCATGCCATCCACTAGTGCTCCAAAGCTTCTCACACTATCCGCTAGTGCTCCAATGCTTTTCACATCTGCATCATCATCTCCACGCCATCCACTAGTGCTCCAATGCTTCTCACACCTCCATCAGCATCCCCACACTATCCGCTAGTGCTCCAATGCTTTTCACATCTTCATCATGATCGTCACACCATCCACTAGTGCTCCAATGCTTCTCACACTATCCTCTATTGATCCAATGCTTTTCACTCCTCCATCACCCTCCCCACGCCATAGACTAGTGCTCCAATGCTTTTCACTCTTCCATCACCATCCCCACGCCATCCACTAGTGCTCCAATGCTTTTCAAACCCCTGTCACTATCCATAACCCATGCATTAGTTCTCCCTCCACTAGTGCTGCAAAGTCATTCACCTGCCTCTTCACTCCACCCCTAATGCTCCTACACGATTCCTACCCAAATCTCCTAGTGCTCCAACAACATTCTCAACCACACAGCATTCCAAAACCATTTTAATCCCACTTTGGTGCCCAAACACAGTCTAAAATTCATCCCTCTAATAACCTCAACATCATTCTCACCTGTATTTTCTAGTATCCCAACCCAGAGTGGCACAAACCCCATCTAAACCATTCCAGTCCCAATTTAGTACTTCAACACAATCCAAACTTTATCCCCAGTGCCCCAGCACCATTTCCAGGCATATCACATAGTACCCAATCGCTTACTGTCCCATTTCAAAATACCTTTACACTCTTCCCATATTTATCAGTGTGCTCCAGCACTGCCCATTTACATGCAGACTTTTCCCATTAAATAAATTATTTAACAATCATTTAAATAAATTTTTAAAAGATCACACTGATTAAAATGGGAGCATTTACAATTTCTGGTGTAAAATAAGCTGTTTTACTGTTAACATTCTTATTGTTTCAACTTACTGTAGTGCTAAAGTTCATTTATTAACATTCTTGCTAGAATAATATGAAGCTCACCCCTGTTACCTTTATTTAAATAAACCCAAATTACAACGTCCCAATTCCCATACAACTCTCTAGTACTCATTTAATCCCATTTAAAAAAGCAGACTCAATGTCCTTCAAATAGTTTTTAATTCAAGATGCATGAATTTTTGAGCATTGATACATGAGGCTAACAAATCTTCAATCATCTCAAAAGTCCTGTCATGATAGCATATGTAAGATGGCTAGGATTAGCATTTAAGATCATTAATGCTTATAAAGTGGGACAAATAAGTATTTGATACACTGCCGATTTTTCAAGTTTTCCCACTTACAAGGAACAAAGAAATCTATAATTTTCATCTTAGGTACACCTAAACTGTAAGAAACAGAATTCTTGCTGGTTGGTAGGTGATCAAATACTTCATGCACTAAAATGGAAATTGATTAATTAAAAAAATCATACAATGGGATTTTCTGGAAGTTTTTATAGATTCTGTCTCTCACAGTTGAGAATTACAGATATTTCTGTTTTTTGTAAGTGGGAAAACTTCGGCAGGGTATCAAATACATATTTGACCCACTGTAAATAAAGCTAACATATTTTCACAATTAGCTCATGTTATCTACTCTATCTGGCAAAGTTAATGATTATTACTATCTATAAATAGGCTATGATGGTTTCAGAATAGCTACCTGATTTCTGCTTTAAAGCAAGTGTCATGTCAAGAAGACTAAACTTATGGATACTTCAATAATAAACATTAATCTGAAACAAGGGCTTAAATTTACACATGACCACACTGACAAAATCTTGGTGTCAAAACATTCTTGACCTCTTGGATGTGTTTGACTGAAATCAAATGTTCCGCACATTTCTATCCTCGCATATGCTGACTTTTTTTTTCTTTTAGCCTCCAATCTTAGATCTATTATGCTGAAATGCAAGGGGGGTGGAAGCAGTGGTGGGGGGTTAAAGGAATTGGCAAAGCCGGCAGGATACCCAAAGAACTCTGTCAGTGAAAAATGGACTCCACACTGCCTGTGCTGAACTAGCTGCCACTAATGTGTTGCACGGGCAAATTGCTGAGGACTCTTTTCCCATTTACATTCTCATAACACAGCTGAATCCTTCCAACGGCTCATTACTGCTGTTTAAAATGAGGAAAAAGGCAGCTTCTCAATCCAATAAACGAGAATTGAAGCTTATTACACAAATGTGCAGCTAGTTGAGAGGCCGTCGGATATATTCCCCTAAGGAGGAGAGGGTTTCAGCACTAATCTAAAACAAAGACACATCATTTCACTTGAGCAGAGGGGAGAGAATAAACCTGGCTGTCTGTAGTGGGGTCTAATTGAATTGAACGGCTCTTGCACTTTGACACATCATGGCGGATAACCCAAAGGACATTCTGGTCATAAACAATTTTAGAATTAGATACACAAAATCTCATTATTTCATTATACACGGATCCTCTGAAGTTCATGAATAGATGAATTTATGTTCACAGTTGTGCTCAGTTGTATATCAGCAGATCAGATCAGAACTTCAACTTACAGTTGCTAAATACACCAATCAGGCATAACATATGACCACCTGCCTAATATTGTGTTGGTCCCCCTTTTGCTGCCAAAACAGTCCTGACCTGTTGAGCATTAAGAGCAGTAACTTCTTCAGCAATTTGAGCTACAGGATCTCATCTGTTGGATCAGACCACACGGACCAGCCTTTGCTCCCCACGTGCATCAATTAACCTTTGCCACCCATGACCCTGTCGCCGGTTCACCACTTCCTTCCTTAGATAACTTTAGATAGATACTGACCACTGCAGACAGGGGAACAGCCCATAAGAGCTGCAGTTTTGCAGATGCTCTGACCCAGTCCCTTGTCAAATTTGCAGAAATCTTTACACTTGCCCATTTTTCCTGCTTCTAACATATCAACTTTGAGGACAAAATGTTCACTTGCTGCCTAATGTATCCCACCCACAAGTGCCATGATGTTATTCACTTACTCACCGGTCTTAGAACATGCTTAAAACATGGCATGATTCCTGCATGTTGTTTTCTTTGTCTTAAATAAGTAAATTACACAACAACAAGTAATTGGTTGCATACCCTGTAACTGCATCAAGCTGGTAAGCCACTGATATCACCAAACTCTTGCATTCTTCTTCTGTGATGCATTTCCAGCATTGCACCATAGCTTCTGTCAGCTGTTGTTTGTTTAGGAAATGAAATGCACGTGCATTGTGTTTTAGGTTCATTTGCATCGAGTTCCTTCCAAAAATTATTGCATGCATTTCTCTGTAAATTGGCAGACAGTGTTCTGACTTCTGAATTCATTCTGCTGCTACTGTCAGAAGATACATCATATACATCAATAAAGATTAGTGAGATCAGTGAGCCCTCTCCAGAAGCAGCCATGCAATCCTAAGCCTTGACACTACTTCCACCTGCATGACTGATGAACGTGTATGTTTGGGATTATTTCCGGATCCTTTTTTTTCCTCCATATTTTGAATCACTTTGGAAGAAGTTAATCTTGGTTCCAGAACTTTTGTGGTCTGTTTCTGAGTGGTTTGCATCTTGCATCTTGGTGGATTGTGATACTTTCTACCATTCCCTGTGGAAATTGCCTTGAGATCACTGACTGTGAGAATGAGAATGTCAACTGCTGTTGTTTTCCTTGGTTGACTTTCCATGTCTGGTTGTTAGTATATCTGATGATTCTTTTTTTTTTTTCAGGACATCCCAAATTGGTGAATTGGTTACACCTAACAATTGTGCAATGGCGCTGACCGATTTTCTTTCTTTTTAAAATTACTTCCTTTTGCTCAATCTCTCCGGCCTTCAAGTTGGTTCATCCCTTAAAAAAATGCAGTGTTCACAAGCAAAACCAATCAGACTAACGGAACACCCCTGACCTACACCTGTTGTGATTTTTATATAATATTATTGCAAACAATGCAAGGTTTGTTATTGCATGATGAAAAGCTGTTTAACTCAATTGCATTAAAAAAATCGACATGTTCATTACGGGTTTTGAAACCCAAATGTCTTCTATGTATAGCAAAACTGAAATGATAGGCCAAAATGAAAATGAGTGAAATGTGAAATGTTCAGGAATAAAAAGGTCCATTGTTGTGCTGTAATAAACAAATAATACATTATTGTGAGTTTCTGACCCCAAAAAATTTGAGAGCCCTGGTTTTACACTACACAGGATGGCTTTTCTTTGTTTTACATCAGTACTAACAAGAATGCATTAAACTTTCTTTCGGCTTCTCCCATCAGGGGTCGCCACAGCGGATCAGCCGCATGTTTGATTTGGCACATGTTTTTACGCTGGATGCCCTTCCTAACGCAACCCTCCCCATTTATCCGGGCTTGGGACCGGATTAGGATGCGGCGCTCTCACCACTGTGGCCCGGGTTCGATGCCCGGTCAACAGTGGTGAGAGCGCCCCATCCTAATCGCTAGACCACCAGGGGACTCTAACAAGAATGCATTATTTGACTAAAATGATCGTCATATAAGTAGCAGTAGTTTAGCTTCAATACATTGTTTTAGTGAAGATCTACTCAAAATCAGAACTCTGAAATCACTGCCAGCTTAAATTAATAACAAAAACTTTTACACTCAAACCAAAATTAGTTCCTTAAAAAAAAAAATATATATATATATATATATATATTATATAATATATATATTTTTTTTTATTATTATTATTATATTAGTAAAACATGTTGTGAACTGGATGATTCAATATACATGTATAAAATATAAAAGAAAAAATATTAATAAATAATTACTTTTAATGTCTAGTCATTTACAAATGAGTCAATGTCCTTGGGCATCACTAAGGAATAAAACTTTAATTAGCGAAATAGATATAGCTGGAAACCATGCATGCAATTTTTCTTTGCTCTGCTTTTACTAAGCTAGATTTACCCAATCATTTGTACCCTGACTGTGCGCACTGAGAGGTGGAATCAGTGAAACATATGGTGTGTTATCATCACCTCCAACACCCTACATGCACAGGGACCGACACCTGCACTGATCTCCTACGTCACTTAGCTCTGATCAACTTCTTTCAGCCTGCGATGATGTCTCTTCTTTCTGCTTCGCTTTGCTCTCACCTGCCTCACTTTAAAACCCAGCACATTCACTGTATATGGACTGAGGAGACATTTAACTGGCTGAAACCCAAACTTAAACTCTACCCCAAACTTTTTAAAGATCCTCCAATGAAATATCTTCTTATGAGTCCTCCTGATAGCATGGCAATATTACTTTCTTTTACCATTGTTCATCTTTAGGGGAAAGAATGAAAAAAAAAACAGTAGACATGTATGCTATAAATATATAAAAAAAAACCTTTCCCAGACATGTGTTGTTTTTTTTTTCTATCGAAAAGCTGAAGGCACACACTTGCAAAGGGTGTCTTTGAATGCAGTAGCATGAAGTTTTCCCTTCACTTGAACTAGAAGACCCAACCTGTTCTAGCATGACAAGTCCCCTGTGCACAAAGCAAACTCCATGAAGATATGGTTAACATGAAATCAACTGGGATGAATTGGAACGCTGACTGCACTCCAGGCCTCCTGACCTCACCTACATCAGTACCTGACTTTACTAACACCATTGGCTAACCACCTAAGAGTGGAGGGAATTACAGTATAAGAGCAAGTTGGGACTAAATGTGGAATGTGATTCTCAAAAAGCACGTCATAGGCTTTTCCCATAAATTGCAGTGACAAATCAGCATTTCAAGTTGAATCTGACAGAAAATGTGTCACACTAGTCAAGCTTCGGCTGTTATTTTTATCTTCCCGTGACAGTAAAATCAGCATCAAATCTAAACTTCGTTTGAAAGACAATCGGGGACTCTTCTATATCTTTTTCATTGCTTTTTTTTTCTATACAACAAACAGCTACAACAAAAAAACAGCTTGTCTCGCCACAGCCACTGTTCTCTCGAGAGTTAATGCAAAGTTTCTTCCTGTCACCTGTCTATACTATTAAGGGGCCACCCAAAGCGTATAACACACAAAACACCATGCAATCTGTCCTAGTTTTAAAGTACAGGCACTTTAACTTTGCATCAATTATAATACTCTGGTTTCCCGATGCTGAATAACATCCAGACGCTCGTGTTCCCAATGGAACGTATTTACGTCCTTGCAGTATCCAGGCAAAACAATTCTTACTGCTGCCTTCTGACAACTGGCATTTGCTTCCCTCTAAATCACTGACATGCGTAGCAGGTGCTTGGAGAGAAGGTTTGTTTTTGAGAGGGCATTGTCACAGCAGGATGGTGATTGGTGAAAGCTTGTTAGACCAAAAAGCTGACAGAACAGTGGATGGCAGTGCAGAGAACGTTGGCCTGTGTGTGCATGTGTGTGCATATGTGTGTATGCTTCACCTGGGTGTTATAGTGCAGCTGAGGCCAGTTAGAGTTCATCTATTTCCAAAAACAAAAACAAAAAAAACAAAAAAAATGTATATAAATATGAACCAACCCCAGCCATTAGGGTTGCACAAGCCAGTGCACTCTTAGTGCCGATCCCAAGCCCGGATAAATGGGGAGGGTTGCGTTAGGAAGGGCATCCAGCGTAAAAACATGTGCCAAATCAAACTTGCGGATCATGAATACGGATGATCCGCTGTGGCGAACCCTAATGGGAGAAGCTAAAAGAAAGAAAGAAATTTGAGTCATAACCCTGAACAGTATGTTTAATGCTCTGGGATCACCCATATATCAGGTGTGTATATATAGTTGAATAAGAGAAGACATTTTTTTTTTCATAAAAAAGCCAGGCAATGGAACAAGATGCAATAAATATACAGTAGCTTAGAAAAAAATTTGCAAGAATTTGCAAACGAATGCAATATCCAAGAGGCATGAATGTAATATTATTCTAAGGAAAAAGTACAAAGTGTGGTGTACCTTTCACAAAAGGTCCCAAGTAGAAGCTAGAACAGAAGAATCTTTTTTTTTTTTTTTTTTTATCTGCAAATGTGTTTGTGAATTGGGGTAAGCCAAGATAGATGCTGGAGAAACTCGAAAAGAGGTGAAAAGCAAAACAAACAAAATAAAAGCAAACGAGAAACTGAAAGGATTCATGAGAGAGAAGTTGAGCCATGCACAGGAAGTTTGATGTCGGATAACTAAGACTAGGCAAAACTATTTTAGCCCCACCACCACCCACCCCACTGACGGTGCAGCATTCATCATGCAAATGTCAGTGTTACAAGATATCTGATGGGATATTAGACGTTGACTGATCATTTTTATCTCACAGCTGAGAAAAATGTCTCTGGGCCTACAGTAGAAGCCCGCTAGCTTTGCAAGGCAGTGTTCAGTGCTGAAATATGTCGCAATGTTGTGCATTTGTCTAAAATGTCTTAAATGTGTCTAAACAGGGAGGAAATCAGTCTGTCATATAGGTTCCAGTGGACACATCTTCTTAGTATCATGAAGATACCACACCAATGTACATTTTACTGTAGGTAGTGATGCTATGAAGTTTGTCAGATGTATACAACTCTTTTATACACTATATTGCCAAAGTATCGAGATACCTAAAGCATGAGACTCCTGCCATATTCTCCAAACTGTTACCACAAACCTGGAGGCTCACAATTCTATAGGTCGTCTTTGGATGAGGCATGATAAAAGTTTGCGATCACATGAACTTTGAAACCCAAACCTGTTCCAGCATGAGGTTTGAAGAGGAGGATCTTAATAATAGATTAAGCTCTGATCTCAACCCTACTGAAAACCTTCAGGATGAATTAGAACACAACACAAATGTCCACAAGCACACTCCAAAATCTAGTGGAACATCTTCCCAGAAGAGTGGAAGGAATTATAAGTGCAAATTAGGATTAAATGTGTAATGCGATGCTCAAAAAGCAAAAAACATACTTATGACTAGGTGTCCACAAACTTTTGGCAATATACTGTATGTGAAAACTGATCACTACAGAGAAAACACTGACCAGATTTGTTTGGTGATTCCTTCCTATTGACACTAACATGTACATCAGAGTGCTTGAGATCCACCTGATAGGCCTATAGTTATAAGCTGTAGCTTTTCAACCAATCAGTTTTATTGTGTGTGAAGATTCCAGAAACAGAGCTGCACCGGATATACCAATCATAGCTTTGTGGAGCTGTTGACTATCTGGGGCAGTGGGAAAATAAAACGGCAGATGGTAAAAAAAAAAAAAAGCAGGTTAAATGGTTTTGCGACAACATTTAGAGTCGATTAAGCCAATTGCACAGTCAGCTGCAGACTACAATGGGAAAATATTTGTTTATTTAGCTTCAATAGCCAGTTTTGAATCCACTTTTTTATAAAGTGTTGGATAACCTAATGATAACCTGGCAGACCAATCCAAAATGTGAGCAAGATCAGATCAGGAAAGGGTCAGAGGATGAACAATCAGGGCTAGGCAAGATCTAAAAGGAGATCTGAAGTAGGTCAGTATCGACAGGATATAAAGGCTCTACAACAGGAGTTCAAAGATTGATTGATGGAAATGAGCGATATACACACACACACACACACACACACACACACACACACACACACACACACACACACACACACACACATACAATTGCATATTTGCAATTTGCAATTTGCATAATGGGAAAATCGTATCGTTTTAATGACTTGGTTCATTCATCAAAATAAACAAATCTATTTTTAAACCATTTACTTAATTTCGTTCCTTTAAACCTTCATAGCATGTGTATAACTATGACTCATGAGATAAATCACTCAATTCTGTTTCCTGTATAATGCACTGCATAGCGTATATGGGAGTGAAGCGATAAAAGAGTGAACGACTCGGACTAATACAGTCAAGAAGTAAACTGCTCAATTCTGTTTCCTCTATATAACCAACTGTACAGAGATTTTGCGATGCTTTGCTCACGCACGTCTAGTAGAAAATCTACTACTTTTTTCTAGTAGAAAAAAAACACTCTTTAAGACTACTCATTCTCCTGAGACACATTAAAGACTCGTTCAAAATGAACTGGGGCTGTAATGATTCCTTGAGTAATTTGATTACCAAAATGCTTAGTTTAGCCCATTTAACTAAACACGGAGCATTGTGTTTCCTACGGACCGTTATTACCGACGCCCCACCACCTAAACTCTGGAAAGGTAAATACATGGTGAAAAAATGTAGGAATGGGGAGAAAACACTGAGGAAGATTCATGCCAAAAAAAACACCAGAAAGTTTCCAAAGTTTGGGATCATTTCAAACTAAAACATAACAAAAACACCGTACAGTGCGGCTACTATTTGTAAAGTCATTTAAAATTGATTTTAATATTTTTATTTATATACAGTGTGTTTAAAAATTCCCTTTGCAGCGGTCGCGTAGAGAGGGTAGTCTGGCGATGAATACACGGATTTAGTACGTGGGAAATTTCAAGCTGCTTTCCGTAGACAAGAAAACCACATCGCGATACTGTGCGAGATTTCATAATTAAATGCATGAGTGAGAATAATTGCGTTTCATTAAAAAAAATGGTTTCCCATAAATTACTCTAGGTGGCCACTGCAGATTGACTTTTTGGACGCAACTATATTTGCATTTTGATGTAATATGGCTATTAAATGGGTTTCGTTTTCAGTTGTCAGAAATTTCAGCAATAGAAATGTAAATTTGTCTGAAAAGAAAAACAAATCATTGTTCATTTTAAAAGACCTGTTTTATTTTCTCTCTCTTATTTACTATTGCTCTTAAATAAATAAAAAGTACATATCCGATTATTTGAATAATCGATGGAATAATCATTAGAATACTCTATTACTACAATATTCGATAGCAGCAGCCTATTCGTGAACGACCCAACACTATGTGGCGCCTCTATTCACTGCATATCCTGCATACCCCATTTTTGCACCTCTGCACACACACATATAACTGAGTCCAGGTGTGTTCAATTAGTGACTGGGTGGCTATGAACATATGACTCAGGGTGAAGTCTTGGGAGGATAGTCTTTTTTTGCAGCTATGTTTGCAAACTGTGGTGTTTGCTGGGATTAGGAATTTGTGGTCCCCAGTGACATGACCATACCTTCTCATTTTGGAATATTCTTGCAGTTAATATTATTTTTCTTCAATTCTTAACAAAAGTGTAATAACATTCTTACACCCTGCTGTGACCAGTGGTTTGTAAAAGAGCACTTTTAGAGCCATGGGTTGCAGGTTACTATCCAATCCCCCTCAGATACTTTAGAATCAGATCAGTGGTGCATGGCAGCTCAAAGAGGCTGATCCAGACTTATTTTTGGATGCACACGGTGGTAAAATTATCCGGACACTGCTGTAGATAATGCCTGTAACATTATGCTATTAGGAGATGACACAAAGCTGTGTGCACTCTGTTTCAGAATCAGCGCTTTAAACCGAGCAGTCAGCTTGTCTAGACGATTGCATTTAAATACGGCGAATGTACATAAATAATGGAATATGATATTAATATTGAATACGTTGCACACGTCTTTACTTTTTCATCTTAACCTTGAACCCTATGAAAGCACTGATGATGAATTGAGTGGGTAATATGATGCCTTTATGCTGCACTAATAATTCAGTCAGAAAATAACAATGCCCTCAATAAGTTTTGGATTTCATTTAGGAAAAGTCTTTACTTTGTTGCTTTACTTGTCAACAACTAGCCGAACAATCCCTACACTTTTTGGACAAAAGTTTTGGGACATCCAACCATATGATTCTTCTGTTACCACAAATGCTGGAAAAAGCAAAAAGCTGGAGGCAGGCAGTGGTATAGAATGTGTTTGGTATCATTACATTTTAATGATTCTCTTCCCTTGAACTAAGAGACTCAAACCTGATCCGCTAGGACAATACCCCGACATGCAAAGTGAGCTCAGTGAACATATGGTTTACATGGCTTGGAGTGGAAGATCTTGAGAGGCTGGCCATAGAGTTTGACCCTATTTAAAGCTTTTGGAATAAATTGGACCTCTGCACTTTAGTGTTCTTCACCCTACATCAGCACCTGACTGAACACAAATCTCCTTTAAACACACTCTAAAATGTTGTGGAACATCTTCCCAGAAGAATGGAGTTTATTATAACTGCAAATAGGGACTAAATGTGGAATGAGCTGCTCAAAAAAAGCACATACTAATCTTATAGTCAGGTTTCCACAAACATTTGTCAGTGTAGTATACTGTATGTTACCCATTGCTATGCTAAAAATAAACCCTTTTCAAAATAACATGTACAGTGGTGGTCCTATAGCTCTCTCTTTATGCAGCTGGACAACAAAAAAGGAGGTGAAAAGTTTGCTGTAACAGATGGGCTGTGACATATGGTAGATCTGTCCTAATCAAATGGCTAATTGATATAGAAACAAGGTATAAATATCTAATAAACTGCCCACGGAACATATATCCTCAAGTCTATATGCCCTAAAAGAGAAAATAAAAACAAGAAATGCGTTATCCAGATGATGTTCAATGCATCATTTCACTCTTCAGGGGAATTCGAGGGATGAGCCTTGAATGATGCCTCTGTTAAATCAAGCATTAGCAAGCAAATATAAATGAAGTTAAATACATCAATACCTCATTACACATAGCTCATATTTGACATTTAAGCAACCGTGATTAAGGAAAAACAGATGCAAACAGATCAGCTTTCAAATCTTCAACTTTTATGCAGATCCACTATAATCTTTTCTGCACTCATAATAATAGATCATGAACTAGTCAAGTGAAGGCTCTGCAATCACTTTTCAACATAACTGCTAAGCACATCAAAAAAAGAACAATATAAACATATTAATGGCTTTTAAAGGAGGATTTTTCTTTTGAATATTCCATGTAAAAGTGCAATGAATACCAGGTGAAATGGGCAGAGGAAACGCTATTATTGAAAACAGGCAGAGCTTTTAGTGAAAAATCTCTCAGGTAATATTGCAATTTTTACTAATAAAAATAGGCTGCATTTGGGGTTTACATCATGTGTATGTGGTATGTAGTTTTTCAAGCACTGGAACTCTGAAATAAAAGCATAATTAGCTGCCAATAGCCATTGCTTCTGATGAATCACTAGTCTGTCCTTCTTTTGTGTTTGGTTTTTCCCCAAAAAATATATGAAACTGTTATATTTATATGTTGTGTGTAGGTGTTGAAAGGAAGTAGTGAGCTAATAATTAAATATAAACTTTAAAAGCTCATAAAATTGACAGCAATCATTATGCTCACAATCTATCATCTTTGAAAGGTCTAAGAAGCTCAAAAAAAAAGTTTTCTTGATTCAAATCCGCAATAACCTTTATTTGTCTTCTCTAGATGACAGCTTTTCGTTTGAATATTCGTGTGCTTTTGAGAAAACCCGGGTCAAAAAACGGTAGGTTTTAGATTGCGCCCTTCTCTAACACATTGTACATCTCTCCTTGTATTACTGCTGATCAATGGAGCAGATCAATAGCATGGAAGACGATGAGTACTTTTTACCCTTTTACAAGCCTATCCAACCACCATCATCCACCACAAAAATAGATGTAGTGCTAATCCAAGACATGATCTAGAAGTGTTTGGTTTAGGGAGCGGGGGGTGGGGGGGTGGGGGGGTGGAATAAGAAAACACGATCCTACCCACAGGACACAATGATAAGGGGCCAAGAAAAGCAAATAGCTTGGAGAGAAATCTACAAAACACCCGAGCCAATTGCTCAAATTAGGTCTGTGCAAAAAAATTAAGTAGCTGTATCTTTGTATATGATTATGAATTAGTTTCCAATATGTATGCAGTGCATGCATAATATCCTTATCAATATAATTTTTAAATAACCAAGCACTTCACTTAATAAAATGACATGGACTTTACAGTCATTAATCAGATGCCAGAATATGCCAAAACTTGCATATATAGAGTTACACAGACTCCATGGCGTTACTTCTGTTCCACACTTAGCTTAAACATCACTCAAGTTACGATGTGGCTCCCTTATCTCATCTGCGTTTCTGTTCATTCATGTGAAATACCTTGAGGGAGAAACATGCATATGTTCTCATTACAATGTCTTTTGGTGCTCAGTGCTCACTCTATTCATCACCAGCTTCTGTCTGCTTTAATCTTTAAACCTGCTCCACACAGCTGGCAATAAATAAATATATAAAAAATTTTGTCCAGTTCCACTCACCACCTGGACAATGCTGGCTTCTGTGCAGAACGCTGGGCAAAACCAATCTCTCTCCAGAGAATGATCCCAGGAGAAACTTCCAAATAAAGCCTGCTTTATTCCACATCCTAACATGCAAGCTAATGTGCACACCAATAAATGCCAACTCCTCCCTTTTTTCTTGCTTTTTTTTTCTATTTATAGCTCTTAAAACACAGGGCTTAGCCAATACAGCTCTTCCAATATTTTCAATATTCAAGATTTCCAATCTGTAACCTTGGCCTTCCCTCCCATCTTTTCAGCCTCTTGGCTGTCTGCAATATTTTACTTCCAATAACCATACGCACCAAATGTTGGCAGCTAATGACAACTACAGCAGCCACTGCTATGACAGAACTTTGCTTTTTTGGTATATTTGGATGCTTGCGAAAAACAAATAGATTACACACTCCATTTGTAACGTAATTCTTTCGTTTATTTTTTTGTTTGTTTGTTTTTTGCCATCTCTTACTGCATTACTGCCCAATCCCTAAGTTACGCTAGTCAGGAAAAAAACCCTCCACTCTCTATCTAAATATTAAATATAAAAATGAATCAAAATTTAAGCCCAATTCAATTAAATAACATCACTCCTACTTCTACAAGAATTACACGTTTAAAATAGGAAGTTGGTTCTCTCACTGCCCATCAGCTTCATCCAAAAAACAGCCTAAATCCCATCAACCTAAGGTAAAAAAAAGTACTCATGTTATTTAAACACAAGCCTCATCGCTCAAACTTCTTTGAGGAAAATAATCACTAAGTAAAATCTGATCCTTAAAATTTCATTTGAAAACATTTTTCCTCATTAGAGTGTGTGAACACTTTCCTCTGTTTTGGTGATTGTGTAATTGTACAGGATACTGAACACAGAAATTGTGACAACCTCAACTGATCACAAACTGAATCATTTGGAAAAAGAACCTTTCCAAAAGCTTGATAAAGTTGTAACAGAAACACTAAATAATGTTTTAGACATCTTTAGACAGACTTACTGCATTTATTGCTATGTTTATTCCACTTGCTCAATACAACATGGTCTTTTTTAAAGATGTATAAGGCAAGGTTACACAGTTAAAGAATGCTCCTGAAGTAAATATGTTAATTATTATATTATTTGGCAGGGGACAACAGGTTTTTCCTCTGCCAAATGGAAGAAATGGACAGGCAAGTTTCTACTGATATCTACTACTGATATCTACTACTGATATCTAACTATTTTTGCCCGTATAAAGACACAGGATTTAGACATTTTTCTTGAATCTAAATATTTAATTTCAAGCAGATTTTACATTTCAGTTCAAGCAGGTCACTGATTTAAAAAAAATAATAGCTCTTTCTGAGATTAATCAATACTGTCATGAAACTCACACGAGGAGATGTACAACCAAAAACATAGCCAGACCAGACAGAAGTTATGCGATGTGCAAACATAATCCAAAAGTCAAAAGAAGACCAAAAACAGAACCAAACAAAAAAAAAAAAAAAAAAACAAGCCAGCAACATGATATCAATCATAAACTACTCTATAAGGCTCAGTAAGTCAATGAAGCGGGTCACAGAGAAGGTAACTTCACAGACAGTTTGTCTCTTCTTTGTGTGTGTGTATGTGTGTGTGTGTGTGTGTGTGTGTGTGTGTGTGTGTGTGTGTGTGTGTGTGTGTTTGTTTGTGTGTTTAAGACTGAGCATACCTTTGCTACATAAGTGAGTGAGTGAGTGAGTGAGTGAGTGAGTGAGTGAGTGAGTGAGTGAGTGAGTGTGTGTGTGTGTGTGTGTGTGTGTGTGTGTGTGTGTGTGTGTGTGTGTGTAGTTTGGGAGTTGCAGTTTGCGGCTACCACACTGTCTTTGTAATAATTGTAGGGATCTAGAATTCACAACAGGCTGTGATCTGACAAATACTATATAATTAGAGCTCTAAAATATTATTTGATCATATAATATTTGCAAATGTAGACTGTCCTTAAACCTAAAAATGTCTGCATTAAGCCCCTTCTGGATTTTAAAATGCCTTTAGAACGTTACAAAACGGGATTTAGCCTGTAGCTTCTCCATGCACCGTAAGCCATGCTGGCTGCATTCCAGTAAAAGTTCTTCTTTCTTTAACTTGCCATTTTCTTATCTTAAGGGCCATTCCAAATTTATCTGCACAAGCTATGGTTGTTAAAAGACCTCTGCAAGTTTTAAAATAACAGCAGACTTAAAATAAATATGAACAAAAAGCTCATCTATTACCTACATATCTTGATAAGTATAAAACGTGCAATACCATTATTTCTTAATTTTTGTATTTTTAACCGTTTGTAACCATTAAAGATCTGTTTATAAATGGAAGCAAGTTAGGTAGTATAGATAATATTGCAATATTGCAATATGTGCAATATAATCTATGAAAATTAGCATATGGTTTGCTCTAAGGAAATGGATAATATATTGTACAGCTGTAAGCTTATTCACAAGCTTGCTAATTACCATGCTAGGTAGTTATCATGCCAACTAACAGCATTAGTAAACTGATCTGGCTCTGTGCACGAGGTAATATTATACAAATTGGCAACATTTCTGCATTAACTGCTTAAGGCTAAAACTTTTATAGCTTAAAAAAAAATCCACACCCTCATGTAGTTGACACTAGGATGTAAATGGGACAGCTAAAAACAGGATCGAAAGGCAGAAAGAGAAGCTCAATGCTAAAGATCATGTGATGTACTAATCCCCAGTCCCAGTGCAAGTAGAGTTTCTCTCCTCTTTTCTTATCCTAATTTGCTAAGTTTTTTTATTTTTATTTTGCTCAAATTGCCTCACTAATAGCTCAAAAAAGATCAGATGGTATAACATAATGTGGTCTTATGAAGCAAGACCAAATATTCGAGTTTCTATCATTTCTAACATGTTTTATAGGAGAGGCTCTTGTTGGTAGATTTATATCGTGTATTTTTCCAGTGTATGGCTTTGTTCTAATATGGAGTATAATTTTCCTATTTGTAATGCAATGCCATGATACCCTTCAGTCAATACCGTGTGCTAACAGTAGGTGGGCTGGGTGTGTGTCAACTGGGAATGTTTTCAGCAGAAATGTGTTATGTCTGGGGGTTGGGGCTTTGGGATTGTATAATTAGTGAAGAGCGAATACATGACCACAGCTGTTCAAAACACAATCCAGAACATAGCACGGAAATATATATCTCATGGAGGAAAGAGATGTGCTGCATAGCGATGTTCTTTGTGAGAGCATGTATGGATACATTTACATTTCAAGCAAAGAAAAGTTAAAATGTAATGCACTAGCAGCAGGATAGGCACTCAATTATAAAAAAAACTCATTAGCTAAATATATTTAATATCCACAAAACAAATCAAATATGTATTACACAAAACATTCAGGACAATGTGTCTTTTATTTATCTCTTTTTCTGGTTATTTATTATTCATTTAAATTCTTATATACATCACATTCATTTTCATTCCTTTTATTTATCGTTTTTGTTTTATTTCTGGTTTGTAGCTGATTTTGTAAGAACACTGCTATATACAGTACTTATAGGAGCAATGCTATAAGCCTTTCATTAAACGGCTCCGCTGCATTTATGCAATTTAATAATGTGATAAGAGGAAATCACAAGTGATTACGTTGTAAACTAAGCTTTTTTTTTTTTTTTTGCAAAACTACAGGACATTTTATTAGGCGCTTAAATACTAATTAACACTTGGTATATCTAATCTCTTAAAATAAATTGCCTTATCCTATTTATTTGTTTTGTTGTTTTGCATGAGGAGTAATTAGTGTCAGGACTAAGCGCCAAAAGTTAATGAACAGTAGATAAGGTGTTTAATACAAAAAAAACAAACAAAAAAAAAAACATTAAAAATCCTGCTTTTCCACTTAATCTCTAACTGCTAAAAAAAAAAAAAAAAAAAAAAAGATTTAAAAAGGGTGCTATTTTTTACTGAAAATGATCACTTCCTGTTCCAAGAAAAATCCAGATTCATGCGATGTTAATTGATTTTGAAAAGCAAACGTGAGGGAAATTGCAGTGTAAATGATGACAAAAGTCTGCATTTTGACAGCTGATTTTAGAGAGTGTCGAGTCTGAGTGATGGCCAGTGCTCGGGCGCTTTCTCACTTGCTTTGCTCTCCGTCGCTCCCTCCCTCTGCTGTGTGTCCTAAATCAATATCTATCAACGATTTGAAATTAAACCCAGATTAAATTCCAATTTCATCACGGGGAGTCACGTCTGGAGAGATTCGTTTAATTATATCAGTCTGCGGAAGGAGAATCGAAGTTGTTCTTCACCTTTAACCAGCTTGCTGAAATGTCAAGCGAACCAAAAACAATCTCCTGCTAGTTTTGATACCATTTTTGTAATCCCAACAGTGAATGATGAAAACAGAGGCTGTCAAAGATGATTTTTCTGCTGTGGGGTTTTATATATATATATATATATATAAAACACAACTGCACCACTTTACAAATCTCCAAATCCACCCATATTATCAGTAATTCGAAAAGCAGTTTACCTTGGACAATGAGATGGACTTTGGTGGACTCGGGTTTCTTGTTTGTGAGGATGGAGCATACATACGGCCCTTCATCATGCAAGTTCACGTCCAGGATCTTTATACTGTACTCGGTCACTGCTGTGTTATTCAGCAGGACCACACGCGGGTCCAGAGACCATTTCTCACTCCCCGTGAAGAGAATGGTTGTGCGGTTCAGCCAGGCTACCCTTGATACCTTGCTGTCCACACTGCATCTGTTGAAACACAAAAAAAAGTTGGATTGTTTTATTAAACATTGGAAAAGTTGCCTTTTTTGGAATTTTAGTAACATTTCCCCAGCATTTGGTAAAGCAAAAAAAAAAAAAATCTTGTTTTATTATTTATAAAATACTTCTTTTCTCCCAGCATTAAACAAAGGCAGCATTCTTGCGTATTCTAGGATCATCAAAAGAGTTGAAAAGAGTAAAATCAGTAGTGAAATACTGCAATTGGATTTCAACTGAGAGAATTAATCTCTAAAGAATAAGTGACATGCAGTGCAGTATAAACAAAAAACTTTTGCCTATTTATGAGCAAATATAAAGAGCTTGTTTAGAATATGCATTAGTGTATGATAAAGCAATAGGGCACAGCACAATCTGGAATAGACTGGAAGCTGGAGGCTGGTAGTCACAGTCATACTGATATTCAGTATAACCTTATGTTTGTGAGTGCACTAATGCTTTTTGACCTTATAAGTAAGAAATGAATATGAAGTAACTGGCATTTTAGACACAATATGGCCAAGTGTTCTGTTTATATTTGTTTTGCTCGCAGAAATAGATACATACCAAATATGATTCAAATACACTCACTTTATAGCATGATGACTAGCTGGTGTATGTTGAGTTGCAGATTTTAAAGACATTTTAAGCTCCCTATAACTGCCATTAGTCAGTAAGTGTCTTAACAGCAATTTATTAGCCAGGAAATTAAACTAATCAAGGTATTTTGTATGGGATAATGTTTTTCTTTTGATTTTTAATGTTTCTGCCTTATGGGTGAACTTTTTAACAAAGAGTTTTTAACAACAAAGTGTATTTTGTTTCATTCCATTTCAATCATCTTTAAACTTTTAATGAGAAAATGAATTTTACGAACCCAGGAATGTGCTGAAATTCACATCAAACATGTCATTCAGTATTAAGATTTTCTATTTGTTTATTTTTGTATAAGAAGAAGACAAGTGAATTTCCTTGTTTGTTTGGTTTTTTTTTTGCTTCTCCTCCCAAACAGTTCACTGCGTGAGTAAATGGTATGCCTCAGGAGTGTCATTTGTGTAATTATTGCTATATTTCTGAGCAATTATTTGTTGTTGAGACCATTTAAAGCCTAATATTTTGCATTTTTTTGTAAAAAAAATTTGATTGTGATGCATTTCCATTTAAATATATTAATACTAATAATAATAATAATAATAATAATAATAATAATAACAATATTATTAATAATAATAATTATAATCAATATAATAATAATAATAATAATAATAATAATAATAATAATAATAATAATAATAATAATGTTTTCCATGTTAAATGTCTTTTATTTATTTTGGGGTTATGTATTTGTTAATATGAAAAACACACTATGCAAACATTATTATTATTATTATTATTATTATTATTATTAATGACAAAAACAAACAACAACAAAAAGACATTGCAGAGGATGTATATTACATGGCAAATTTGGAGCAGCATTACACATTACAACCATCTGCACTATAGCTATAAATAGCTATTAAAAAAAACAGGTTTGTTATGTCAGAAATGTTTGGTATGCTGTGTAAGTCTATTATGTGGATGGAGAAGAGCAAAAAATAACATTGCAGAATCTGCTGACATCCAGAGATACATTTTCCCTTATTCACTGTTCACAATGACAGGAAGAGGCAACTAAATTGATTAGTTTCACAAAAAAAAAAAAAAAAAAAATAATCTGATACAAAATAATCCTGTTAAACGATAGCACATCTCCTAAAACGTATTTTTTTTTTTGCCAGGAATCATCCAGATGCCAGCAGATTTCGAAGCATGAACGTAAGGGAAACTGCACTATCAATAGTTTAGCGTGAAGCAATAGAACAGACCCAGAAACCAGCCTCCATAATGCTGCAACTTTAGCACGGAAGCTGTCCACGCCACCCCCTCCACCTTAGGGAAACCCTGAAATAGTCCTGTCTCTGCTAAGCTCATAGGAGAGAAGCCTCCTCCGAGCTCAGCACTGTCCTTGCTTATCAGGAAAAAGCAGAAGATGCACAAGGTAGCAGGCCAGTGCGACTTGGCCAGGTAGCTGGTGACACTTGCAATGTGCTGCAAACCTCAATGATGCTTACAATATGCTGCAAAGATTTCCATCCAAACGCTGCCAGGTCATTTACACGAGCATGCCTATAATACCCCTCAGGCATGCTTTATTTTCCCTCTCAAGGACAAATCCACAACAAGGTCAAAAGCATTAAGCGGATTATCTAATAGCGTTTATTACCAACATCCTCCACTCCTGAAAAAAAAAAAAATCTCGAAAGCTCTTTGGAAAGATGGTCTGTGAATTTCCAGGGCAACAATATATCATGTGAAATAGATGCTTTTTCAGGATATTCTTCAAAGGGATGAGCTCATCCAGAGAGTGCTAATCTGTGCGAATGAAAGAGACCTTCGAAATCTGTTTTTCTTCTAAGCGCACTAAATCATGCTAACTAGAAAGGACATTCCCCAGATTTATTAGGTCATTAATTTAGTATGCAGAGTCCTCCTTCATCAAATCAAGGCTGTTCATCCAGGCATGTCTTAATGTGTCCCATGATGATACGTAATTCTACCACCTGCTGCCTGTAATTCTAGTGCTTCTTCTAACAGGCTTTAACCCACCTGCACCAGTCTAGCTTAGCTTCTATAGCCAGGAAGAAGGATTGCCTTTTTTTTATTTTCATGATCCTGAAAAAAAATTAATCAAGGTCATACTGTAATAGAAGAAATTTCATCAAGATAAGTTCTATCTCACCATCCTAGTGTTCTTCAAATGTGGCTCTTCTACAAAAGTATTTAAAGCAGAAAAAGTGGTGGTGGTGGGGGGGGTCAATCTAAGCCAATGATATCGAAAAGTAACAGCAGTTTCCTTGAAGGCAGTGTCTCCATTATCGAGCACTGACAAGATGAGATCAAGACTCATTCACTAGACTAATGGCTCTGTCACACTGCTACTATGCAGTCTACGCTAATGGATTGTCAGGCACCCTAGTGTAGGATCGTTAATATAAAGAAAAATCCCCACTGCTCAAGTACATCCCATAAAAATGTAGATGGATTACCAGTACACTCTAAACTGTCTTTATGTGCAGACAGTTCTTAAAAAAAGTCAGTTTCTTTAACATAACCACAAAAGTGAAAAAAAATCTGCACAAGAAAAAAAAAAGCTTGTTCTACGCTGTACTAATGCTGATCATGATCTCCTAAAACAGTACATTTATTAAAAAATATAGCTAGCATATTATAAATAACTATACATTATGTCAATAAGACCATTTTCATAGAGTGACTATATGAACCAGATTAATTTTGACAATATTTACAAAGCATTTAATACTGTATATTATAAAATTTCTCCATATTGTTGGAAATACAGTACATATGTCACCCTGACATCATCATATACTGTACGTAACAGTGTTTCCCACATATATGTGATGCATGGGTTAGGGGGCTTCAGAGTTTCAGGACAAAATTGATTGTGCTCTCTGGAAAGAAGTGGCAGCATTCATTCTCGCACCTGTCAATCACAGTTACACAAGCACAGAGCTCATGTATGTGGAATAGGACGGACACTTCTTTCCTCTAAGTGTGGGTTTACATGTCTAGAAGAATGAGTTTTTACCCTCCCTAGTTGGTAGGTGTTATATTACATGTGGAGTCACATAGAAGGGAAAGTGTGATGTGATATCTGGGTGTGGCATTTAGGTATATTGGTGTGCCCAAATATCATTTCTGACACAAAGAAAAAGTCAATTCAAGTTGGCCCAAAGTCTCACTCACTGGCTCACTTCTGTACACAATAAGACAACCGACTGTACGATATTCGGCTGAAGAAGATATTAAAAAGTAGAATATAGAGTTTTACTTAGGAATCCATTTTTGGGTTGGTTTTAGGTGAAGGAGAAGAGAAAAAGAAAGAAGGGAGGTAGAAGAGGTGACAGGCCTACAGTAGTATAACATTCCCCATTCCAAATACTGCTTTTAGGGTAAGTTTGGTAAATTAAACTTGGAAAAAAGCTGGCAAACTGTGTTTTGAGGTGTCAGGTTATCTGAATTTTGTGGTACAGTCATAGAAGCTCTTATTTTTCATGCCTTCACATTGTTTTTTACCCGTTTTGTGTCTCTAATGGAGCACATGACAATGATCAACCCATACCAATAATGAGTACAGTGCACTGGAATATACGATCATGTATTACCTAACTGAAGTTGTGTATCAAACACAAGTTTCAAGAAACTCATATTTCTAATAATCTTGTTCAATGTTATATGATGGCATACACAAATCATCCTTCTCAAAACACCAAAAATGACCAATAAATTAGTACTCTTACTTCCAGCTTTTTCACTCTCGCTCTTGAGTGATGATTACATGCTGCGAAACATAGTATATAAAATGTTTTTCCCTAGATTTCTTCATGGCTGCCAAGCGCTGTATGATTTTAGAAAGGCAATTCTTCGTTCTGCAGATTAAGTAACAGTTTCAGGAGTCTAACTGACAAGGCGATTGGCAGGCGAGTTAGAGATTCCTAGCAGGTGAGGACGCAGACTCCATTACAGTCAAGATGAAGCAGGTAATGAGAAACAGAGTAGTGCAAATTAATGTAAATTTGATTTTTAATATATGCCAAAAACCGTATATTGGCCAAATACAAACCATTTTACCCATAATACTTTTAAAACCTAAATACTGCACTACCATTTTACCCCCTCGCCCCTACCTTAGTGTTGATGGTTCAAACTGTCACAATGTGCTGCATTATAAACTTTTTTACGAAATAATATTCAAATACAACATTTATTTGCCTTTGTATTAGCATTATTCATTTATTAGTTCACAAGCATTATATCATACGCAGCTATATGGACTGAACATAAGAGTTCTCACATCTAGTGTGCTAGCTAATTTATAACCGCACAACATGCTAACAAATAACTCCATGACACATTTGGGAGACAACCAATGACACGATATGGAGAGAAACAAGACATGAACTACAACAAAATGCACATGGCAATGTGGGTGCCATAGTGCTGGGATCTGTGGCTTGCCTTGAGAGCCACATCATGCAGAGGTCAGTAAGAGATATGGAATGCGACACTTACAAACACACACACACACACACACACACACACACACACACACACACACACACACACACACACACACACACACACACAGATCAGCCATAACAATAAAACCACTGACTTGTGAAATGAATAACATTGATTATCTCATTAAATGTGCACCTTTAATAGGTGAAATATATTAGGGAACAATCTGTTCTCGAAGTTGACGTGTTAGAAACAGGAAAAATGGGCAAGCATTAGGATCCGTGTGACTTTGACTTTGAAGGGCCACCGTGTGATGCTAGATGTCTGTCGAAGAACATTTACAAAATGACAAGTCTTAAGGGTTTTCTCAGTGTACAGTGGTTGGTATCTATCAAAAGTGGTCCAAAGGTGGATATGTTTATTAATTAATTTGTTTGCTAGCTGGATGACTGACAGACTTTATATTTCAAACATACTGATTTAAATAATTACGTACAAACCTATTGACCTATTTCTCACAATTCTGTCAAGAAAATTGCTAATACTGTTTGCATAATACAATATAAATAAGGCCCAACTATTATTCTGTGAGTACAAGAAGATAGGATCTCTGGATGGTTATCAGACCAGATAAACAAAATGGTAGACATACTCCTCCATCTAAATACCAGCCTGATGAATTTGCTGTCAGTGTTGTTGATGTTTAGAATTGGCAGCTGCTTTCCTGACTGTCACCATCACTAACATTTTCTCTGCACATCTCATCTCTGACCCCATCCTCTCCCCATACTGTCATTGCCTAAAGATATTAATTTTTCTTCTGTCCTATAAACAGTATAGATATTTTTGCTCACAATTGTCCCAAAGACATAAAGCAATCTGTTTCAAGTAACATTTCTGCACTTTAAAATGCAGTTTATTATAGAGGGACGGAGTCTTCTACAATGAAAAGCTCACAATGGGGACATGTCTGTCAGCTGTGATTAAAGTAAATCATAATATTTCTCCTTGCATTGTTGTACTTAAACTTCAGGTGGTTGTTTTTATGATAAAAGCAGTGAATAGGTGTCTTGTTCAAAGAAATGTATTTACTTTAAAATCGTCAAATGGTCCTGCGTCAGTGCTCAGCCTAGTAACTTACGACTGATGTCTGAACAGAGGTTTTATTTTTGGACTAACTGACATTTCAAGATGTCTCACATACTGTAGCCTTATGGCCATTACATAAAATGTATTCAAGGTTTACTGAAAATCCTCTCCATTTCCTTTCTCTCCCAACATACATAATATGGACAAAAGTATTGAAACATCTGACTTTCCCAGCCATATACAATATGGTTCTTCCCCAAACTATTACCACACAAGTTGGCAGCACACACTTGTATAGGATGTAGTTTAATGCGGTAGCATTTAATTTCCCCTTTACTTAAACTAGTCAAGTCAAGTCAAGTCAAGTTTATTTGTATAGCGCTTTTCACAACAGACATTGTCTCAAAGCAGCTTTACAGAAAACAACAGTGAAGGTGAATGGTGTGCGTTTGTCCCTGATGAGCAGCCGTGGCGACAGTGGCAAGGAAAAACTCCCTTAGATGATATGAGGAAGAAACCTTGAGAGGAACCAGACTCAAAGGGGAACCCATCCTCATATGGGTGACATCAAAAGTTTGGTCATAAATCTTTCAACAATACAGAACAATTTGTGATCATCATAGATCCAGCATCAGCTTCTCCATGCCAGGGCCTTTAAACACTCGGCATCTACTTCTAGGAGACCCAAACCTGTTCCAGCAGGACAAATCCAGCTTCATGAAGATATGCATGGTTTGGAGTGGAAGATCTTGAGTGTCCTTCTATAGAGCTCTGATCTCAACTGTGCTGAAAATCTTTGGGGTGAATTGGAATAGCTGAAAACAAACCCCTACAAACACAAGGAGGTTATTATAACTGCAGATGAGAACTAAATGTGGAAATGTTATGTTCAAAAAGCATATATGAATCTTATGGCCTTGTGTCCATATATATAGTGTATGTCATATATTTTATTTTATTTTAATTTTATATATTACATTGTGGGGAGTGGTGGCTCCAGCGTTTAAGGCGCTGGGTTGCCGATCAGAAGGTCTGGGGTTCAAGCCCCGGTATCGCCAAGCTGCCACTCTTGGGCCCTTGAGCAAGGCCCTTAACCCTCTATGCTCCGGGGGTCCCTTACGAGGGAAATGTCAAGGTCCGTGACGTCGGAGTGACGTGGGGCCGCCTTCCCGTGGGCTCACCACCTGCAGGAGGGACCGTAAGGGACGGTGCTGTGAGGATTGGGCAGCAGTCGAAGGCGGGGGCCTGCTTAGACTGCTGCCCCCGCGACCCGAATTACGGATAAGCAGGAGAAAATGAATGAATGAATGAATGATATTACATTGTTCACTATCCTAGAGAATCCTCAGTAATGCCACCAGAGATTTTATTCCAAGTTTTTTTTAGCTTACAAAACAATAAAGACAACCTGATGAATGATCCATATCGAGCTGAACTTTCTTCCACAACACCTGCCACTATATTCCTATTGAGCGCCTAATTTGTATATACTCCGTCTGGGCTTTTAATGATTGCAGATCATTCTCAGCAGATGCCCGTGTGGTCTGGAAGGGGAGATTAACAACAAGCAGATTGTTAAAGACCATTACATCTGAGGCAACAGATCACGTCAGCGGGAATTTGAGTTGCCACTTCTAATTTCTGCTTTAATTAAAAACCAATTGGAGACATATTGATTTGCATATCTTTCGGGTTTGGCTGCTTAATAAAAATATGAAAATGTGATGAAGATTAGGAACTTTTACAAACTAGCATTTAGCATGAATTCATTCTAATATATACAGTATATGCTACTAATTTAATAAATTGAAAAAAAGAAAAAAATGGATGGAAGGCATTTTTGCTTTGAAATAACAAAGGGGTTTTGAAGCCCTGCTTGTGATTGTCACTTTTTGTCACAGCGTTCAAGCTGAATGCTCTAACATTCTATTTGTGTCAGCCCTCAAAGAATGTGTCTGAGGGCCGCAGCCCACACCGATGCCTAACTAGTCATGTGGATGATTGGTCTTCACCAGAATGAGAGACATCTTTTCTGCCTGTCAGTCAATAACACAGAGGGGAGATGGTCTGTCAAAGCATCGAAATGCATCCATTCACTCAACAATATTTCTACATACAAATGCTCAAAGGATTTTCAGGTTGTGATGTACCATGAAAATATTCTTGCCAGAAGCAGCAGAAATAAACATAAAATAATGCTGACATTGTGTTACTGTAGTCCAACGACTAACACATTTCAAAGTCTAACTTAATTTCATCAGATAAACACTCCGGGAAAAAGTTAGAAATAGTGCTGCTGCAAACTTTGCTTTCAACGTCCTGATGCACTAAATGTTCTCCAAGTGCTCTGTTTTGAAGGGGTATTAAAAGAAAAAAAAAAGCCCTGAAGGACATGCACTAGACTTTACAAAATCTCTTGTGTGTTGGATAAAGATTATTTTAAAAGACTCTGTATGAAGTTCGGGAGAGGATCACTATTACAGTATTGAGTAATAACCGAAAGAAGACAAACATGCCTTGAGGCAGGGTCAGCCAATGAAAGCGTGCAAGAGAACACAGCAGCACTTAAACACAGTACAACCAAGGCAAAGCGGCTGCTAAAGGCCAGCTGAGGGAGCATAAAGCCATAAATGGAGCCTATAGTTTCAATGAAAAAGACCCTGAAGGACTAGGAAATAATAAATCATGCGACAGTGCTGTTTAAATACACATCCAATTATGCTTACTGAATGGTTGTTTAGAAAATACATGTTTTGTGGGCAGAGTGTAATGTAAGTGATGAATGTATAAGGCAAGAGGGATTTATGTCAATATCATACACGTATTACAAAAAATATAGCAACATTGACATATGTTTGGCAGTAACATTGCTATCATTCTTTTTCTGGGGAGGCAATCATGACTGAATCGTACCTAACCACAGGACATAAATGCCTGGAGAAAAGATCTTGGCACTGACTCTCAAGTTGGCAGAATTGGTGCCCTCCTATCTTCCTAAAATTATGTGCCAGTAGCAAGTTTACTTCCAATCAGCAGGTAGGAACAGCAGGTTTCTTATGCTGTTGTATCCCTCCAATATTCAGCATGCAATTATTATCCAGCAAAGGCAATTTGGTAGTTAATTGAAAAAAATAAAAATGGAAAATAAGAACGACATGCTTACAAAACTATGCAACATTAACACAAAACATTTCCATTATCGCTGAAAAGTGGGCGGGGTCACCTGACAAACATGAGTGAAGTTAAATCAACACAAATGAGAAGTTTGCCAGTTTCGAATTAGGTCTGAGTAATGGTTGTTTGTTTTCTCTTTTGCCCTTTACCCATGTTTTTGGTTACACAAACTTCTACCCTCAACTCCTGAATAGCATTAACAATGCTAATGCATGCACAATGAGGCAGACTAGCATTTTCTACCATTTACAGTGAAAAAATTACCTGATTTGTAATTAAATGGATAGTATACTGTATATTGTATACTGTATTCTGTATAATGTATATTCTAAAGCTACCTTGTATGCAAGTTTCAGCAAAATGACCCTGTGTGAGTCTCAAACCTGACAAAACATAAATACCATCTCAGGTAGTTTTAGCATGACTGCAATATAAACAAAATTTGGTGTGAATAAACAAATGTTCTGATTGCCGATAGCTATAGTACCACTGATGGTGTCAATGTGCAATGTGTTCTCCATGCTCTCTATAACTAAAGAACACTTCCTGATGTCCTTTATTATTGTTCAATGTTCAGTGAATCAAACGACTTTGCTAGAAAAAATAAACAGCTACACAATAAAAAATGCAAAAACCTACACAGGGGTAACTCAGGACAGGGTTGGTTACAAATCACAAAACCACATGATGTTAAACACCAAGCAACAAACTGCCACACAGGGGATAGTGATGACCTAAGAAGCACTGGGGTAAAAAACAACATGGGGAAAATATAGGGACAGCAGGATAAAAGAAAAAAAAAATCCAAGTCCTGATAGGACATCAAATTTTGACAGGTTCAATAAATTGTCCAATAGACAAAGTTAAAGTTAAATCGTAATTGTGTCAAATCTTTATTAGTATGTGAATCATTGTAGAAAATTAAAAGGCCAAATCATTCGTACCACTACAAACCTCGGTGATTGGACCCCTTGTCGCTGCTGGTACTGTAGCTATCACGTAAAGATACTTTTCTTGGCAAGTTGTTGTATGCAGTACAGTCTAGTCCAAATCCTAATAATGACAAAATCCAATTGTGTCTACTCCTTGCAGCTAATTGAAATTGCAAAATTTGATTTGAATGCTAGCGAGCAATTTCAATTAACATTAAGTGGTATTAAACAGGCAAAAAAAGAATTTGACTTTCTTTCTTGGAAATGGTGGTTTTTGCCTCTTTTTTTTCCAAACCATAAGAAGGCAGCTGTTAAATGACACTGCTTGAACCCCTACACACTCTCCAGCGTGTGAAGCTTGTCACATCATTTTAAACTATCAGCCATGCAGCTGCTAAGAGCCTTAAAGTGGAGTAGCATATTAGCCTCTCACCTCTGCAACACGGTCTCATTAACTTGCTGGTGCATTAATAGCGTACTGATAGAAAGAAAAACTCCACTGTCCTTTATTCAAGAAGCAAATGATAGCCGGTTCAGGACAGCTGAGCTTCCCAAATGCAGTGCAATATTATTAAATGTTAGAGTGGGAATCACAGTACAACAATTATTTTCTTACAAGCTAAAAAAGTCCTTCTGATGTTTTTGGGAATGAGTACGAGGGCGGCACATGCTAGGCGCCTTATTTACACTACATGCTTTTTCCTACACGTATTGTACCACATACTTATTTCACAAACAACTTGATGGAAATTGTAACCCTTTCACACTAGACATGATCAAAAAGCATGCATGGTTTTTTTTTTATTTTCTTACTGTCACACAGCATCGGTGAAGTGCACTTAAGGAAAGGATGGTTCGGAACATTCTTTCTTATCAAAAAAGAGAAAGCTAAATGGTGTGGGATTTCTAATGCAGATGAAAGGGTTGCTGCACTCCATCTGGCTAGAGATTGTCCATGTGAAGTGACTATCAAAAAGAGATTTTGAACATAACAATGATCTTAAAACATAGGTAATAGAATGAGTAAGAGGAATAACACTGCTTTGTACTGTAACTGTAACTTATCTCTGAAATCAATATTTTTACACATAAAGATATTGATTTCAGAGATAAGTTACAGTACCTTATAAATAAAATTGTATTTATTTATTTGTTTTGGCTGAAAATCTGGGGTGGAAAAGCATAATCAATTTGTTTTCAATGATTTTCTTCTAAACTACATTACCACTGGCATATCTCTAATGAAAAATAAACATTATAAACTGGAGCTGTCAGACTTAATCAACACTTGCACTTAATTTTAATTACTGCAGAGGTCTATTATTCAAATGCATTTCAACATCAACTATATATACATACACTGCTTTACAATAAACAGTATACTGAAGCCATCATATTCAAAATTAACTTTTTTTTTCCTTTAAATGCTATCAACAGTTGATGGTGGGTTTTTTTTATGCTCGATATGATGATTCCGGTCTACATGAACATAAGAAGTCTAATTTTTAATCATATCTTCATTCAATTTAAAATATAAACTCATGAGACATGTGGCTTTTAACTCATTAAGGGTTGAAGAAATGTCCCCACTGTGGGACGAATAAAGATATATCATATCTCTTATTACTTTTCTGGATTGCTCCAGGACTGATTTCATGTATTTATATATGAAGAAAAAAAAATTTTATTCAGGACTTTTTTTTTTTTACAGTAGTTCATCATCTATAACTTATTATCTTTTTGAGCCATAGACAGTAAAGATCAAAGTGTCTTCTTTTTAAAGATATTTAAATTGTGTATGCGCCCACTTTTATCAGGAACTGTTACCATTTAAAGTTAGGTAGGGCATTTCAGCTGTGTGTCCCAAAATCTGTGCTGAAGGCTAAGAGGTTAAAGCCCTCTACTAATATATATATATATATATATATATATATATATATATATATATATATATATATATATATATATATATATATATATGCACACACACAAGCTCAATATTTCTCTTGCATAATGGTAAAGAGAATCAAAATCAGGTTTATTGACTGAGTGTGGAAAATTCCACACAAGGAATTTGGTTCCAGCTGTTGGTGACTCTCAAAAGTACAGACATAAATAACACTATACATTTATCTCGGACAATACAAGACAATACAATACAATACAGACAATACGACACAATACAGACAATACAAGTATTGAATAGAACACAATATACAGAGTAAATGACAGATCAGTAATGTACAAGTGTGAGAGGGCATGGTAGTGCAAATAGCAGTAAGATAAAGAGGCTACTTTAAAACCTTTGTACAATATACAGCAGCAATAATGTGTTTAACATATGGGTATGATGTGATGACTGACTGATAATGCAGTACTTATAGTTATGAAGCATTGCATATAATTAAGGTCAGTTGTTAATGAGTGTGATGGCCTGAGAAAAGAAACTGTTACTGTGTCTGGCAATAATAAGGCTATAATGAGTGTTTATAATATTATTATAAACACTATTCAGAGCAGTGTTTCATTTGTTACTATTGGTTTATAATCCACCATCTCCAAATCATTTAAACACAAGTGTAATAGTTACATATTCAATATTAACTATATAGTGTACAACATTCCTCAGTCAAGGAAAGCCTGCTAAGAATTTGATTTATATTTAATTAAATTAAGACGAATATGACAAATAATTAATAAGCAAATAACAAACAAACAAATATGAAACATTAACATGTTAATTTGAGAAGGGTTTTTTAAGGGCTCTACTATTGTTCGCTACTTGGTTTAGATGCTACTGAAATACCCATTTTGATTACTATTGAAATAGTAATCAAAGTAGATCCAGTAGCAGCGGTCAGAGCACCAGGAACCAATGTTACAAAAGGATAATCCATAATCATGAAAAAGGAGCAAGGCCCTTAACCCTCTATGCTCCGGGGGTCCCTTACAAGGGGAAATATCAAGGTCCGTGACGTCGGAGTGACGTGGGGCCGCCTTCCCGTGGGCTCACCACCTGCAGGAGGGACCATAAGGGACGGTGCTGTGAGGATTGGGCAGCAGTCGAAGGCGGGGGCCTGCTTAGACTGCTGCCCCCGCGACCCGAATTACAGATAAGCGGAAGAAAATGAATGAATGAATGAAAAAGGAGAAAATTTAAAAACATGCAGATAAGAAACAGAAAAAAAACAGTGAACAAGATGTTGCAAGGAAACAACAAGAAAGGAGCGTATAAACAGGTACAACAATCAAAGGCCAAATTAAAAACAGATGAATAAAATGGCAAAATCAGTCTTTCACAAAACAGGAGCAGCGTTTTGAAGGATTTTGTGACAAAAAATGCTTTCAAAGGATCAAGCTGTTACATTAAAGCAGAAGTAGAATGTAATAGAATGCGGATCAATTTTATCTGAATAATTTTATCTGACATTATAATCATTGTCCACATGCTAATTTGATTCAGATGAATAAAAAAGTGCAAAGTGGCTGGAGCAGCAAGTAAGCTTGGGGCGACGGATGAGAGTATCACAGTGAAATCACTCATGTAGTCCAACAATCATGACGGCTTTCCAGTTGGATCATTTCAGTGTCTGGAAAACACTGTGCCTGAGACATTAAAATCCCCCCAAATAAAGTGCGTCTTGTCCTGTAACATATTTTAGTCTTTTAGCCTATTTTGTATTTTAGGCACAGCAGCGTACCATCTTTCTCCGATGCATTTTAGCTTCCCTTGTCCATGCAGGAAAAAAACTAAAACCATAAATGGCTTTGCTCTCATATACATAAATAGAGATTTAAATTAAGGAAGCTTATGTGTGTTTGTTAGTCATGGTGCATTCAGTGTACAAGAATTTAGCAAGTAGCTTTGTTGCTGTTCACCACAAAGCACATTCAAGCTTAATTTAACGAACATGTTGGCACCACAATGCCTTAACTAATCGAGATATTGAGATCCAAATTTTGCCAGCATGACAATCGTAATCATGTACTAGCCAGATGTTACTACACCTTAAAAAGCATGTCAGGATATTAGCTTATACAAAAGTTCCCAAAACCCATCATACAGCAGCAAGCTGTCTAGGAAGGTGATATTTTTGGACAGTGGCTGAGCTCTTAGAATAAAAACAAATGCCCTATTTAATATGCAATAAATGGCAGCCGGTTCTCTAAGGTTACTTAATTGAAGACGGCATCATGAGTGTAGGGAAATAAATCCGCACATGTGTGACTCTGTAAAAAAAATATTATTGTCATAAAGTTTTGATAAGCAAACTAAACCTAAATAAATGTTCAGCAATTACAGTGATGAAAAGTTTAATATGAGTATAGTTTAGCTGCATAATCTAGGACACTTGCTACATATTTTGTCTCACATCCCCAAGCTAGCAAACAAAGCCAAGTCATGGATGATGATTGCACACTGTATTAAGCTGCTGCTGTGACTAGAATAATAAAGTTACCTTGCAACTGCGCTGTCAAGTATCTAATATTATGTATGTTAGTTACTGAGCTTTCTTATCTATATAAGAATTATCTTTTATACAGATCAATACAATACATTTATTTTAGACAGCTAGGGTTCCAGTCTATATCATTTACTGCAGTTCTGACATTATGTAAGTGGTATAATTACATACAGTTTCCATAAACTTTACTCTTGCTCATTCGTGTAATTATGCAATCAGACAATCGTGCGTCGGCAGAGCAATGCATCAAATCATTCATGCAGGTCAATTCATATTCGCATTTAACATCAGAGAAGAAGTTGGGTTTGCTTTATGAGCCCAGGAAGTCCAAAAATAAACTATGAATAGCTATACACCTGGGTTCATTCCAAGATGTTTTAAAACAAAGAGGTATAAAAAAATTGAATAATTATTTTGTTTTTGAGACAAAAATTTAATAATTTTTTTGTGGACACCTGACCATATGATTCTCATGTGCTTTTTGAACACAACTACATTTAGGTGGTGCTTTATACTTGTCACATGTACTTTCAAATACATTTATAAATTTATTCGCAAAACTCAGTAATGCTGAAAAGCTGGGGTCAGATTGCAGGGTCAGTCATGATACAACACCCCTGGAGCATAGAGGTTTAAGGGCCTTGCTCATTGCCCCAAGAGTGGCAGCATGTCTATAACGGGGTTTCTAACCCATGACCTTCCGATCAGCACCACAGAGCCACTCTAGTATTTCCCCATTTGCTGCTATAGTGAGTCCCCATTTAGTCCCAATTCGCTGTTATTGAAACATCCACTTTTCTGATGTTTTACTAGAATTAGGAGTGTGCTTGTGGAGATTTTGTGCTTATTCTGCCACAAGGGCATTAGTAAAGTCAGGTACTGATATAGTATTAAGATGCCTGGGGTGCAGTATGTGTTTTAATTCATCTGAAGGGTAGGGTTGAGGGCGGAGCTCTATAGCAGGCCACGCAAGATGATAAACTATTACTTTGTGCACAGGCACATTGTAATGCTGAATAATGCAGGATTGAGTCTTCTTGATCGAGTGAAGGAAAAATTCTATGATTTTTAAACACATCCTGTACAATTGTATGCCCCCTAACTTTGTGGTAGCAAATTGGGGAGGATCCTCATGTAGCTAAAAAAGTGAGGTGTCCCAATCCTTTTTTTTTTTCTTTTTTTTTTTAAATACTTCATATTTTGAGAGAAACTGTGATAGAGTGAGCATTTATTGAATTGGTTTTGACAAAGCATGAAGCATGGTGGTGGGGGGGTCAGGTGGACAAATGAATAAGCAGTTGTACATGTCTTCCGATTGAAGTAAACAGCAAGTCATTCTTCTCTAAGGCTGCCATTTTTGTGTAAAATGTAAACATGTAAAAAGAGTGTTTCATCTGTAAAAAATGGTCAGGACAGAAAACGATGTGCTTCATCGCCAAATGAATAGCTGCAAATCCCTTCAATGATAAAAGGATAAAAGATGATATAACAGTTACAGAAATCTCTTGCACACACTTTAAGCCTATAATCATACAATTACTTTTTGTTTATCTACCTGCAGTGTTGTAAATCATGCACAGATAGCAGCAGAATCTACTTTTCTGGTAAGAGATGTGAGGAGGAGATGAGAAAACAGGGTCGGAGGTAAAAAAAAAAAGAAAATGTATAAGGTTTTCCCTTGAGATAACATTAGGTTTGAGCTCAGATTTATCTGAGAGCTCAGATTTATTATATATTACATTAGAGATAATTATTTCTGACATATTTGTACCAGTGGCACTGAATTCTCACACCAGATTGGGTAGAAGGTGTTGTTCCTGTAACAGCATGGGTCCGACGCAGCAAATTAATTAAACAATGTGTTGTTATTAAACAGAGAAAAACCCCAGAATTGTTGATGTGATGAAGCTTTCTGTAAGGAGAAGTTTATTCATTATTAATGAAAGGAGTCTGGCGTGTGTTTTTGAACAAAGAATTTTGACTTTGCAGCTTTTTACTAAGGTGACAAGATGCTTCTTTTTGTCTTATAAATAAAAAAAAAAACAGATGCTGGTGAGGGAACTAATTTTTTCAACTTATATTTGTGTCAAATTGCTGTAGTATACATTCTATTCTAGTATACATTCGCTTCTATTGAAAAAATGAGTAAGTTCCTTGTGATATGGCTCTCAGCTTTACACCAAACTAGCTTATTGATAGGTTTGCATTGTTCTTTTCCTCATTAATTTTTTCCTCATGCCTCATCGTGTTTTATTCCTTAAATTTTTAAGTCAGTTTCGGCACATTGTAGGCAACCAACCTGGAGAAAAACAGGACAACACATTTTTTTTTATTGATGCCTTATGACCTAGCCTCGAAACTTGTCTTTCACAGGAATTGTGTAGCAAAAGAACGCTATGCAGTATGTGAACAGTGTCATAAATGTTGCAATAGGCTGTGGGAGTATGGGCTCACGGACTATTTTCTGAGCTCTGTGTGTGTGTGTGTGTGTGTGTGTGTGTGTGTGTGTGTGTGTGTGTGTGTGTGTGTGTGTGTCTTCTCCTCTGTATGTGGGCTGTCACAAGGCCTGATTAATCTTCATTCCTTCATTCTGTCATTTCTAACTCTCATCCAACAAACAGCTGCAGCAGAAGAAGACTCACTGAGCTGAAACACGTCAGTGTAACTTTGCGCATTGTGAACGACTAGCGTAAAGAATTAAACAGGATATGTAAATGAGGACAACAGTAAAGAATTTCATTATAGACACACACACATGCTGACAGCAGTATAAGTCATGTGCTTTAATCTACGTAAAGACTAAATGCTTTCTGTATAAAACATACAAGTTTATACCTAGGCATGTTTTTGTTTTGGTTTTTATTGCGCATGCAGACAATGGTGTGAAAGGCAAGGAAGTAAATAACAAGCAGCACATTAGCTACTTTATGTATCCCTCGGAATAAACCCCAAACAGCTAATTTTTTAATCAACACAACACAAATATTTTGTGAGGCAGTATAGGTTTCAGCTCTTTAGAAATATGACCATGATGCAGGGTCAGATCTTATGTAGACGCATGAATGAAGCACAACGGTCAAATTAACGGTCCAAATCCGCTAAAGATATTAGCAAGAGAAACAAGTGATTCTAAACGGTGAGGGGAAATTGTAGTGAAGGAACAAAATTATATATTGCTGTTACTTCAGAGCCACTGAAGAGTCACTGTGTATTTAGAGAGCAAGTCATTAGTCAAGATGTTTACCATTGAAGGGTCAGGTTAGTAGAGTGCGCATTGATTCATTGAGGCTGCTTCTCTTAGCGTGAGTGCTTCAGTGGTTTTTTTTTTTTTTTGTAAAATCAAAATCAAGTAGTCTTCCAAGAGCAGTCGCAGCAGGACTGACCCAATTATAAAGTTAAAAACAGAAGGACACTTGAATTGAAGCTGTTGATTTAACGATTACTTAAAAAAAAAAAAAAAGGAAAAACTAAACTGCGAAAAAGAATACTGAACACATTTCAGTGATGATTCAAATTATAATAAAGCACTTGGATATTTAGAGACTGAGGTTGAGCATGACTGTAAATATACTACTATTCTAATAAACAAATCAAGTTTAGAGAAGATTTATCTAAATGGCATGACTTCTGGGCCCCTGAGCAAGGCCCTTAAACCCATCGCTGCTCATTTGTATGAATTAAATAAATGTAGGTCGCTGCTAAATGAGGGTCTGCCAAATGTTGAAAATGTAAATTATTATACCAACAGGCTGTTTACAACTTCCTCTGATATGCCCAGGAGGGAAAAAAATTGTAATCTTTACTTTTTTTTTTTAACCTTATTAATCTGCTATGTGGGAAAGATCGACTCTGTCTATCGTGGTCATGTTTGCGAGTCGCTGTGTATTTTATTGGGAGCGTCCTGCACACCTGCTCACTCATTCCATTTTCCAATCAACCAGTCATGTGTTATTAGAGCAATGCAAAAACCATTCAAATACAGGTCAATTCATGTTCACTGTTATCATCGAACCGATTGGAGAAAGAAAATGTGATCTCTGCATAAAGTGGGCAGCAGTTCTGCAAGCAGAAATGCATTATAGATGAAAGAGCTTTATTTGCTAGAACTGGAATGAACTGAAGTAACTCTTGTGGAAGCTTTTCTTCATTTCAAATGTAAAACAAAGCATCAAACATAACCGTCTGTTAAATATATCAAAGATAAACTCTTCTATTTATGGATCATAAACAAAGCAGACTGAAAGAAGCAACTTTTAAACTCTTCAAAGATTTCTTGCTCCAAGTCTTGCCTGAAAAAGTAATTTCAAAATGAAGAAAATGCCAATGCTAAGAGGAAACTGCCCAAACGTTCTTGTTCTATCTTAGCTCGGTTACCTCAGGCTCTTCTCTGCAATAGAATCTCATACCAATTACAACCGAAAGCAATTTGGACAAACAGGAGTCAATGGTAATTTTTTTTTTTAATTATACATCTCAGATCCAGTGAGACACTCTACCTTTAACTGCACAGCCATTCCACCTTGTGCTTAGCTACTAGTGGCAAAGCTCATTTATGGTATCCTATAAGAGCAAAGTCTATTAAATAGTTCGAACTGTAGAAGGTATTAAATTTGTCCTGCACATGTTTCAATCCACAACTTGCACTGTTCAATTTCAAGTGAGAATTGTAGAGGAAGATAACACTCTCTTCCGAAGTTACTTTATTTTGCTGGTATGCAGTCCAGGCCCCAGTTTTCAAAGAGCAAACATGTATAATTTATTATTTTTTATAATAGTGCTCCAAGTGCAATAACAGATTATAGATAACACTAAAGTTGATTGTATTAGAGTGATGTCAAGTTAATATATCGAGCTAAATAACTCCTTCCTGCAAAGTTTAATCCTATAACCATTTTAAATAAAAAAGATGGTTTAATAAATATTTAATTATTTGTATTTATTAATCTAGGCTCTTGTGCATTAAGTGCCAAAGGTATAAAAGTTATATAGTTAGATATATATTAGAAATATAGTTGGCTCCAAAAGCTACATTGTAAATCTAGGTTTTTCAAAATGACTTTTTGAATATTTTCTTTTATCATTTTAATACAAAAAAATAAATAAATGTTCTATATCTTTATTTTCAATATTCGGTATATAATATCCAATATTTTCCACTCTTTCTAAGCCCCTATTTAAATGCAAGCACATGTGTGCTTTTGACCATGTTAACTGGTTCGTACAAAAGGGCAGATTTCCCTCATGTCTCATTTCTTCTGTGGAAGCATATGTTGAGATGAAGCTCAGATGGATTTTATCAAAAGAAATTATCTTCATTTTTGCACAAACTTGTGAAATCCAAGCCAGCTCGAGTGTAAATCTGCCATTAAAGCAAAAACAGGACACAAGAACATGTTCAATATAAAAATATAACACTTGAGTTGTTGTCTATAAAATTATTTACAACAGAGCTGTTAAAGGGTTAAGGGCCTTACCAAATTCACATTTCCACAAAGTACCGCAATATAAGTACATATTCAAAAATTTAATAACAAGTTAATATCAACAATATATGGTCATACAAATCACCATTAGATACAGATCAATCTGGAAAGTGCTATAAAGTAAAATTCAGTAATAAGTGAATTGGTTTGATTCCGAACTCCCTCCAACCCCGATCATGTGCAATTATTGCCCAAGAGTGTGATTGATAATAAATGCTACATCATTTTAAAAGTATGTGGAATATTTGTTTGATTGAAGTAAAGTACAAAATTGCAGAGTACAGCCACTGGCTGAGTACAGCCTTTTCTCGGCATGGTACTTCAGTCATATTATATATCATTAGCAGGAAGAAATGTCACATTTCTACCCATTCAGCAACGTTTAATGTACACCCTGATATACAGTAAACGTATGGTCATCAATCATTTATGCAGGGTCTGTCCCACCCCCTGGGTGCATGCATAAGTTGGCAATGTAAGAAAGATAGAACAAACTCCTTATAGGCTAATGTAATCAAAGTGCTATGGGCAGAATAATATACATGAGCTAGATAAAGCCAGGAGAAATCAAATGCCGGTCTTATGACTTTGAATTCATTAGATTTTACACAGACTGCCCGTAGTCACAAAAGGTTCAAGTCAGGAAAAGCGATCCTAATATTTATTTTACGGAAAGTGGTAGCTCAGTGGTTAAGATGATGAACTTCTGAAGGTCTTGAGTTCAAATCTTAGAACCATCAAGCTTCCACTGCTGGGAGTGCAATTTGCAACCTCAATAAAGAAAAAGAACAAATGTCGGTAGACAGAGTGTTTGAATGTGAGAGAGGGCAGTGGAGTGGTGCGGTTGCTGGGAGAAGAGGTGGAGAAGGTGGAGGAGTTCAGGGACCTGGGGTCAACAGTGCAAAGTAATGGAGAGTGTGTTAGAGAAGTGAAGAAAAGAGTGCAGGCAGGGTGGAGTGGGTGGAGAAGAGTGATAGCAGGAGTGATTTGTGATAGAAGGGTATCTGCAAGAGTGAAAGGGAAAGTTTATAGGACTGTGGTGAGACCTGCGATGTTGTATGGATTAGAAACAGTGGCATTGAGTAAAAGACAGGAGGTGGAGCTGGAGGTAGCAGAGCTGAAGATGTTGAGGTTTTTGTTGGGAGTGACGAGGATAGGCAGGATTAAAAATGAGTTTATTAGAGGGACAGCGCATGTAGGAAGTTTTGGAGACAAGGTGAGGGAGGCGAGATTGAGATGGTTGGGACATGTGCAGAGAAGGGACATGGGAGAATGCTGAAGATGAAGCTGCCAGGAAGGAGGAGGTTTATGGATGTGGTGAGGGAAAACATGCAGGTAGTTGGTGTAAAAGAGGCAGATGTAGAGGACGGAGTATAATGGGTACGGATGATCCGCTGTGGCGACCCCTAATGGGAGCAGCCAAAAGAAGAAGAAAAAGTAAGGCCCTTAACCCTTTAACTGCTCTGTTGTAAGTTGCTCTGGATAAAAGCCAGAAACCATAAATGACAATGTTATAGCTCTAATCGAAAAGAAAACCTACAAAGAAGCATTTAAAGCTGGCAATAGGACTGTTAACCAGCAAACTGCAATCTAGATGAGAACCCAGCAAAGTATTTTTCAGCAAATCGAGCCATGTACTCAAAAAAACTGCCGCAAAACCTATCCAAAGTTTTTGGCTGTAATTCAATCACACACATTTATGCAAATGATTTAGCCAAAGGCATCTTACTGAAAAGGCAGAGTTTTCACAGAAATTACAGATTTACCCTTTCTGGTCTACTCAGGAACGTGACTCATCTAAAATGAATTGAAATAATATTTAATGACAAGCTAATAGAGAAGTATGCATTTATTCTTCTTTTCAAGCCTCATCTCTTCCCGAGTCTACAGCACTAGCAACAAGTAGCAACGAGGTGTGCCAGTATATAAAATTAATTAACTTGCACATGCATGTGTCTTATTTATAACCATGACTAATCTATAATGGTAAAGCTTTAAAAGGTGTCTGCTGATGCCATTCAGTCATATGCTAATCTTGTTTATTCCTTTCTCAGATTTCAGCTGAGTACCCCTGGTCTAGTGGATTACTACATAAACAAAGCATTATATGTATTTATTAGTATTATAGATATTCTGTGCAAGTATAGAGTTCATTTTTAGACTTATTTATAAAAAACAAGAATATAAAAAGAAAAAAGAAAAAAAAAAGGATAGCAAAAGGAAAGTGAAAGTTCAGGTAGTCTAACCGTGATAAGATCAAGTTCAGCTAATAGTTTGAGCAAATCCTATTTTTATCTACCTAAGACAAAACCAAGGAAGGGGGGATGATTCAGCATGTCTTAATTAGTTCTCTAAATGAAAATGAAACCCCTGGGCTACAAAAAGTGATGCAAGACAAGACAAATTGAATGCAGTTGAAAGAAGAAAATATTGACTTAAATCCGTTACCTGGTTCCTTAACCAATTATGCTAAACAGCAAAATATGGTATATCACAGTACATTACAGACAATGTGACCTGGGGATGAAAGCTAAAACTTAAATTTAAAACCGGAGGAATTAAAAAACTTAAGGTATCACATATGAAGAATTAGCAATTCGAAACAGAATTGGCAATTGGTAAGTGCTAGGGGGGACGGTGCTGTGTTTTATCACACAAGCCTATTTCTGTGTCAGTAAAATCCATCACAGGAACCCTCATTGCAAGTCTCCCTTAGTACTGTACGCAAAATTTCATATTAGTTACACTCCATGACTTTGCATTACTTTAGGCTTTGTTGTTAACGCCACTGGGGAAAACCTGATAAAAATCACCTCCCCTTTGCTTTCAGAAGCGTTCCTAATTACTCCTCTGTAAGAACAAAGAAAGCTTGATCGCCCGGTGTACCCCAAGGTCACAGTTTTTATGAAATACCTTAAGACTGTTACATTTTCCTTTTACATGCATGCCAATTAATCAAGGTTCAGGACTTGTCAAGGCTCAGTGAAAGGAAAATTGTTTTCACCTTTGAACAAATTAGCGTGCTAACCCAGCATTCTCTGGCTTTCTAACGTGCCGTTGCTGTAGGTGGAGGGGAAACCGACAGTGCAAACTTCACCGTCGTCTATATCTTCCTCACCTTGAAATTAGTCGCAGCATATAGAATGTCAAATGCAAACATTTCCTGTTTGTAAAGTTGCAGGATTTCTGTCCTTTAAAATTCCTGAGTGAAAGGGTTACGGTGTCAAAAGCAAAAACGCTACAACCAACAATTTCTATACTGACAGCTATGTAATTTCCAACCTGAGTGGTTTTTCTTTTTGTTTTTTCTTCCTGAACACTCCATTCTCCATGTTTTCTCTCATTCTCTCTCTCTCTCTCTCTCTCTCTCTCTCTCTCTCTCTCTCTCTCTCTCTCTCTTCTCTCTCTCTCTCTTTCTCTCTCTCTCTCTCTCTCTCTCTCTCTCTCTCTCTCAACACACGCACTCTCCCGCAGTCTCACATGTTAGTGTATTATTTCTGGTAGACTGTCATGTGCTCAATTAGAGAGCCAGTTGAGCTTTAAATGTAAGAGCAGTTTTGCAACCGGGGTGGCTTTTTTCTGTGCTTTCTGGCCAACTGCTATTCAGTTTCTCGCTTTGCAATCAGAAACAAAGACCTGAACAGGGCAATGTTCAGGGCACAAGCTGCACCTAAGTTTGAGTGCGATTACTGCAGCGAAGAGCAGTGTGAACGTGATTAAAATTCAGGGGTATACAGCTGCATTGCTATTGTTTTCTTCTAGTTCCACTAGAGGTGTTAAGAGTTTGACTGCTTCCAAAACTCCTTCAATGTTCGACAAACACTATCCAAAAAAACACTATTTCTTATTAAAGGTTAATCATATTAACCTGACATGTGAATCATCTGTGTAATATACTAAGCCTATTTTCACACCTTGTTTGATTGTCTGTCGAAGAGTTGGATTTGTTCTATTCGTTGCTGTTTTTTTTTAATTTTATTTAACTAATTTTACATTGCAATGTTTCCTGAGTTCACCGAACGCAGGTAATGCAATCATATTTCTACTCAATATATTCAGAATGCTATAAGGGATGCATTGATACTGAGACTGTTGTTAATACCATTCTTATTACTCAATTTAATAACAATGCTCAGATGCCAACAAATGATACTGTGTGATAGAAACCTAGTGTGTACTGTCAAGCTAATGAACAGATGAATAGATCATACAGTATAATAGACATACAGCAACACACATATCGCAAAGGGATAATAAAAAGAGATGAGCTCATTTTTAGTGAGTGAAACTATCAGCACTTATTCAGCATGTTGTTCTTGACAATCAGCAATCTGTCATTGACACAAAGGCACTCTGACACAATGAAGTCAGTGAAAGACTTTATTTACAGTTGTACAAATGCACTTTTTTGTTGCTTGAATGAAAAACAAAGCCCACTCTCCACTGCAAAAGTACTTAATACCAGCGGCGGGTCGTGCATTTGGTGCAGCCAAGAGAAACACTACGAAATGAAGAGAATAAACTGTTGGGAATAAATTAATACAATTTCATGCAACAAATATTAGAATTTAGGTTGTAAATGTAGGTCAGTGCTTCTAATAGTGTTTAGGCCAGCAGAGAAGGCTTTGCTGACCCTGACCCCCCACCACTGCTTAATACCAAGATAATTAGCTAATGCATATTTGAAATCAGATAGCTAGCATTAGAACGAGCTTTGCAACCTCAATGCATGTCAATGACCACTTTTTGCATACACACACTGTCAATATAAACAGAGCCATGATGCCACTGATTTCAGTATAAGTATTAACAACTATTCGAAAATATATACCGGATAGTAAGGTCTAATTCTACTTTACCTATAAAGCTTTTGTAAGGGTAATTCATAATAGCAAATAGACATAAATTAGGGTCAAGTATCAATTTTAGATTTTTCTCCAAGCCCTTCAGGAGGACACACTGCAAAACATTTAGAATGCAGCCGCACGACTTGTTTTCATCCTCCCTGGGTTCTCTCACATGACCCCACTGCTGCACTTCCTCTACTGGTGCCCTGTAGCTGCCCACATCAGATAAAAAACACTGATGCACACCTCCTAAGCCAAAAACAGACCAACAACCCCCTATCGCTCAGCAATTATCCCACCCCGCACACCAGCATGCATCCTCTGATCCTCAACAACTGCTTGACTGGGCCCACCATCTCCCAGGTAAGAAGAAAGACATGATATGTCTAACTAATTTCACTTCCAACAGAGTTGTAATAGAGTGAGTTAGTCCTAATGAGCAAGCATTAGAATGTTCTTGTCGGAGATTTTAAAGCACGCCAAATGCTATATATATATAGTTTATACATTCATCTAGTATTTCTAGAAATAGGTTCAATAATCATATACTGCACAGTAATCCCTTAAACATCGTGATAAACTTTCGCAGTTTTACTATAATGCGGGTTTTTACATGGAACATTTTAAATTTTGTTTTGCAGATTTTTCGTAGGTCTCCTGGTGGTCTAGTGGTTAGGATGCGGCACTCTCACCGCTGCGGCCCGGATTCGATCCCCGGTCAGGGAATCAACCCCAGCCACTCTTAGTGCAGGTCCCAAGCCCGGATAAACGGGGAGGGTTGCGTTAGGACGGGCAAACAGCGACTCCAGAAAGAAGGTTTTTACGGATTATTCCTGGTATCGTTGGATTTTGTGGTATATAGATAGTATTGTTAAGAGTTAATTTTATAATTTTTGCAGTAAAATTTTCTGGGATTACTGTATTTGGATTATAGTAAATTTATATTGGGAAATACAAGATTAATTTGGCTATATTCAATATATTTTACTTGCTTTCTTTTTTTATTAATTTATTAAGATTAAAATATATTTTTAGCAAAATAGCCTGCATATTTAATATGAATCTTTTAGAAAACATGCATCTTGTGCTAAAAGAAGTAATCAATACTTTTTACAATGAACACAAACAGCCATACACGCTGTCAAATTTATTGTTGTCCGTGCTTATACTTTTTGAAATTGTGCAAACAAAGGCACATTTAATCGTAACAGCTTCCATGTGTTACAGCTAAAAAGTCCAAATGTTGAAACAATATGTTTACTATAGTGCTATGAGTGCTTAGTCTCCTAATTATTTTGATGTGTAACATTGTAATTGTGTTCTTCTTAATTATAAATCCATTAATGGGTTTATTTGGATGAATTTTGGTAGAATAATATTTAGTTGTACAGATTGAGTGTTCATAAATGCGGAAAAGGCCAAAAGTATCCCAAGACAGATGTGAGAAAGTTGGCACAAATAAAAACCAAACGATTCATCTGTTTTTTCTGGACAGTCCACATTGAAAAACTGGATTCTGCAATACTAAAAATGATTACAATGGGAAAAAATCTAATTGAATTTTGCCTCTCAATTTCTCTTAATGGCAGTCTAATTCATTCATATACAGCAGACTGTCTTTTCAATTTTCTTGAAAATATATAATAAAGCAGAATTGTGCTGCATTTGCTATAATTGATGGTGTGGAGAAAAATATCAGTAATTCACCCAGAACACAGGACCGAAATTGTGGTCTATATATCTGTTTATGCAAGAAGAAAAACCATGCAGTAAAAGAGCTTATTTTAAGATTAAGAAAATCTTTAGCTTTCTGAGAAATAGATTAGTGCTGTTTAAAGATGTTTTAATATAAAATAGATTTTAAAATGGAATATTTGATCGTTATGGAATGCATCAATAATTCAGGAGTTGACTATAAATTTCAGAGAGAAATAGCTCTATTTCACCCACATCAGAGATGAAACACCACTTTAAATAAAATATAAACCATTTTCTATGTGTCAAACAAGTGCCCGATTTGAGTTTCTGCTCTGTCTCTTGCCTCCATTTTAAAGCGTCTTGCAATCGTATATTTTCATCACAAAATAAAACTAAAATATTCACATATAATCACTTCCAAGGCTACAACAGTTGTAAATAAGTAACGGAATTGATTTCTGATGTAATTTTATTCTCTGCATAGCAGACAGACTGCATCGTATAAATAACATTTTAGTAAGGAGAGATTTTAGCCATTCATTTGAATTCATATTTTAAATTGATTTTCAAAATATTCTAATTGAAATGACTAAAACCACAAAGATTTTCCCATATAAACTTGGAAAGCAAAAACACAGCATTCTTAACTTGATGAACACATCCTACAACCTGCAATGCTGACAAACGCTGCAGAATACCAATTACGAAATATGAAACTGGTTTGCAAAATCAGATGAACAGGTGCCTGTAAAATATTTACACCATGTTTGACCACAGCAGGTTCAACAAAGTGGTAAAAATGGACCATGTCTTAGTGTATTTTTTTCTTCGAAGTACAATTTGTCAGTGTTTTAGGTTAAATAACTGCCTGTACATTCATTCTTCAAGAGAAAACTGATAAAACAAGAAATGTTAATATGATTATTTCTGATAAAGTGAGAAGCCATGTTGATGTGATGAATCTTTACATCTCTATTCACGTTTATTGCATTCATGTGATTACCACAGACACCAATTTGAAAGCATTTCTCTTAAAGAAAAATAGACAAATCAAAGATATGAAAACAAAATACTTTGTGTTTAATAGCTGAATAGCATTCTGTTACTGTGAGACATACCTCAAACAAATAAAAGTATAACTCATTTATTTAATGGTGTATTATTTCCAGACCAGGTAGAAGCAACAAATTATGAATTGAGCAACAAAAACACTCAAATAGTATTTTGCTGCACTGTTACGAAGGCCTGAATTCTTTAAGTTACTGTATGGAGATCATTATTGTTCACTACTGAAAAACAATTTTCTTCATCAAACTGGTTCAATGTTCTCGAATAGCGGTTAAAAGATTAAAACTTTGCAGGATGGAACCTTATCAAGGACCAATTTTTAAAATTTTATTTGCACCATACATTTTCACTGGGGTTGAGATCTGGATTATTTCCTGGCTGTGTGATTGAGTTGATATGCCTTTCCTGAAGAAAACCATTAACACTGTGCTCTGTGGCACAATGCAGCATTATGATCTTGAAAAGTTCATCATCATCAAACCTGTTTTCTATTCCTTGGAATGGAAAAAGTGACCAAAAAGTTTAATGTACACCTGTGCATTGACTGTTGAGGTCATGATTAACATCTCCCCTTATTTCACATTCAACCCAGTATCATAAATGAGTGTGAAGGGGCTCGGGGGGTGGGGGGGTGGGGGGGGGGGGTCAATCACCCCCTTGATTGTTTTCATCAGGCAGTCATCTTTATATGTTTCATTAGAATGGCACCAGACAAAAGTTCGTGAATCATCTTGGCTTGACTGATGCAGATTCGTGATTCATCACAGAATATCACTTTCATCTAATCATCCACACGCCACATGATTGCTGCTCTTTAGCTTGCTGTAGGTGTTAATGCTGGATTTCATTTTGCTATATATAAATCCCATTTCATTCAGCCGATTCCTTTCACTTCTGTCATAAACATCGTCTTCTGTTTCAGCCCATTCGTCTTTGATTTGAATGGTTGTGCATTTTTTACTTCCGAGGAATATTGTTTTGTGTTTTCTTTCCATCCTTTGTCTACCGGTAGGTTTTATTTTTTTAACCTTCACATTTTTTTTCTTTATACTTGCACCACATTCTTCACATAATTGACTACCAACATCTTTTGCCAGGCTCCTTTTTGAGTAATAACCCTTTCCATTGTTTCAACTGATCATTTATTTCTTTTCGATTAGTCAAGCCAAATGCACATTAAGATCTGTGGGCCCTTTCAACTTCAAACTTATTTGCAAAATAATTCAATATAATTTGTTTGAGGTATGTTTCTGTGGAGAGCTGTTGGAAATTGTTTGAGGCAAGTTTCACAACCAAGAAAATCGTCTTCATTTTGTCATTGACTTTCATTTTGCATTTCAGCGATTTAATGCACACAGACATAGCTCCATGGGTCTCTCTCTCTCTCTCTCTTTCTCTCTCTCTCGGCTCGCTTCTGTCATCCTCTTTTTCACTCAACTCAACAGACAATATTCAATAGATGAATTATGCATAGGTTTGTGATCCTTAATGCTTTTTTGGCTCCACCCTCCATTAACAAATCAGCCACATGCTAGAAATTGTTCTGTGCCATATCTGTGGATCATGTTTTTCATCTAAATCTTCACATAATGGTAGCTGATGAGTAATTCTGGTTAAAAGTAAATTTCACAATCATGTGCTTCATGGAGTGGTGGGCCGTCAGGGCCAGCAAGGCATTCTCTGCTGGCCTACACCAATCAGAATCACTAAGTTATGTTTTAATATTTTTATGTCTTTAAATTTGTATTAAATTCACATGAAACCAGGAATTATTCTAATTCCTAACTTCCTGTAAGGTCTTTTTAACTTGAAGAAAATGATCTTTAAGGCATTTGAGTGTTTTCCAAACTTTGCATTATGCTGAAAAAATCATCATTCTAACATCATTCCAAACACTCACTTCAAATGCAGTATAAGTCACAACGTCTGTTTCTAATCACATGCTGACTTTAAATAGGTTTTTATTTATTCATTCAGTGTGAAATCTATCTCCTAACACTACACTAGCAATAAGTCAAAGCTTTTTTTCTGATTGCCTTTCTTGTTTTAACTGTTTCTGTTTCCGAGCACATTTGCTTCTTCACTGTTTAGTCTGATTGCAGTTTAATGCATCAGAGGTGAAAAACCTTCATTCAAGTAGAAGTAGAGATACTTATGAGACTAAGACTGATATGTATTTAAAATAAAAAGTAGAAATTACTACTACCCGTTTTATGCTGGTAACTGCACCTCAAATCATATTAATATAATGATATGAAAGAATTACAATTTTATTTTCTAATGAAAAGATCCAGGCTGAACAACCACCATATTGAACACAAGCAGAGAAAATGGTGATGATGATCAGGAATGTCTACATCCTGTCATGTTCACATGAGACAGACTCCCTCTGTCTCATCCACGTTTACCACATACTTCCTGTTGCCTTCTGCCTTGCTAATTGTTAGCTTCATAGGCTAGCCTACGTCTGTTGTGTGTGAGAGTCAGGAAATGATACACCAGTGGTAGATTGAAAAAGCCACTCAATGACAAGAAATAGGTTGATGGGCTGAAAACGGTGCAAAGTGAAAAGGAAAAAATGTTACCAAATAGATTAAAACCGAAGTAACAAGCCTGGTTTGAAAATGTAAGAAGTAGAAAGTACAGATATTTGTGTAAAACAAAGTAATGAATGAAAGTAAAGAAAAGTATTTGTACTTCGTTACATCCAATCTCTGCCCTGCATTCAATGTTCGCATGTGTTCTGACTACATGTTTTGAATTTGACCTTCAGATTGTTTATTGTATATTAGTACAGCCTGTGCTAGTTCCCTGGTGGTCTAGTGGTTAGGATGCAGCGCTCTCACCGCTACGGCCCGGGTTCGATCTCCGGTCATGGAACCAACCCCAGCCACTTTCAGTGCCGGTCCCAAGCCCGGATAAATCGGGGAGGGTTGTGTTAGGAAGGGCATCCAGCGTAAAAACATGTGCCAAATCAAACATGCGGAGGATCCACTGTGGCGACCCCTAACAGGAGAAGCCGAAAGAAAGTACAACCTGTGCTGGCATACAATAAAATGTTTCATTACTGGCACCTAAAATAACAAATTAAAAGCCATAAAAAAAAACATATTTACTGACATAAATGTAAAAGAGAGTACACATTTTTTTTTCTGTATGCATGAGGGGACAAACAGTGCTGTATTTTCAGCATGTTCAACTGCCTTGTGATGCATTATGAGCACCAGCTAGAAAAAAATGTGATGCTTGCTTCACTGCAGGTAGCTGCCATGTTATAGAGAAATGCCAGGTTGTGGGGAAAATTCACAAATTATTATCATTACATGCAAGATGGGGGGAGTGGTGGCTCCAGCGTTTAAGGCGCTGGGTTGCCGATCGGAAGGTCTTTGGTTCAAGCCCCGGTATCGCCAAGCTGCCACTCTTGGGCCCTTGAGCAAGGCCCTTAACCCTCTATGCTCCGGGGGTCTCTTACGAGGGAAATATCAAGGTCCGTGACGTCGGAGTGACATGGGGCCGCCTTCCCGTGGGCTCACCACCTCCAGGAGGGACCGTAAGGGACGGTGCTGTGAGGATTGGGCAGCAGTCGAAGGCGGGGGTCTGCTTGGACTGCTGCCCCCGCGACCCAAATTACGGATAAGCGGGAGAAAATAAATGAATGAATGAACATGCAAGATGGTCTTTACTCAAGTATCAGACAATCTTAAGATGTTATTATGTACGTACAATGTTTTTTTTTTTAAATATTCCAATCACCAAAGAAACAATTAAATCAGGATAGTTTGGCGTCCTAAAATTTAGCAGAATCGGTGCATGGTCAAATGCACCACAAATGGTCAAATGCACCAAAAGATCTACAAATGCTGAAAAAGTAGCTTATTTTGAACGAGCAATTCATGAAAGTGTTTTATAAAAATATCTATTTTTTAATCTTGTGCATGCATGTTTGTTTTTTCTGTTTTGCCTTGTTTTTTGAATGGTAATCATACATTGCTAACAGCTAAAAGCATAAAACTATATGTTCAAAAATAAAAATTAGTCAAACATGATGACGTAAAATGCAGTTGATGATAAAAATTTTTAAAAAGGCAGTCAGACAGTATTTCTACTAGCATAACTGTGATAGGAGTTCCAATCGTTACCTACAGGTACCACCGCTTCCCCTTCGATTCACCTGAAGAAAGCAGCTTAAACCTGCTCAAAGGCGATGCAATTTACCATGCAGCCCTACAGCATCATCCGCAAAACATAAAAAAAAAACGAAACTGAATGGCACTGTACACGCTTACGGCTTTGCGTTCTCTGCATTTATGCCTTTCCAATTGTTAATACATTGCAGGCTGCATAACACATGAAAAAAAGGAATAAAAAGGAGATTCTCCAGGCAGGCACAAATAAATTAATCAATACCAACTCGATTTAGAGCTAAATGCTTTCTGGAGACTGCATTATAAATATATATGAATAGTTCTAACAGCATGATGTCAGTGTTTTTTACATACCCCAAAGGTGCACCAGGGCTGACTTCTGCTACATACTTATTTTCTTATACTGTCAATATCTGTCAAGGCCAAGCTTCAGTGCACAGTAATGATGGATTTGGTGGAACAGCGATGCCCCTCATGCTGCGATGCAAGAACCAACCCAAATCTGAGAGTAAAATCAAATATAAACATACTGACAGACCTGAAATTGCACCAGCAAGAGAGTCACTTCACATCAAAAAACAAGCATAAAAACATTCTGCAAACTTTTTAAAAAATTTGAATACATTTTTTTTTAATGGAAAAATAAGCTTGGTCTCCATCAATTTAACGAAATGTCCATGTCTGTAAGTAACAATAAACCATTACACAATTATATTATACAGGACATATTCATTCTCGTACCGTAATTTCCTGACTATTAAGCGCACCCATATATAAGCCGCACCCACTGAATTTGACAAAGATTTTTATTTTGAACATAAATAAGCCGCACCTGTCTATAAGCCGCAGTGTCTACACTGAAACTAATGAACTTTACACAGGCTTCAACGAAAGACAGTGTCTGTTACACGGTGTAACGGGTGAAATATGTTGTGGCTCCTTTAAGAGCAAAGCGGCATTTTGGGAATAGGCTGCCGCCGCATTTTTCCGGTATTACTGCATGTGTGCAAGACCGAGGAATATGTCCTTATTATTTTCTGATGTTTAGTTCTAAGTTTCTTTGACTAACCCGTAACGCTGTTGCCAAGAAAAATTTTCATTGGTCTAATGTTGTGTCTCAGTTTTTTGGCTTGAAGTTTGTGAAGCCGGGAAAAACCCAAGTGAAATCCACAAATTAGCCGCTTCATTGTTTAAGACGCGGGGTTTAAAACGTGGGAAAAAAGTAGTCCGAAAAATACGGTTAAGTACATTTTCTTACAAAAGGGGCAATTATATAAGCAAAATATTAACTAAATGATTTTCTATTTTCAATTTTATTTTAATATAAAGATTTATGTCACAATACACTTTTTATACAAGCTTATAGGGGTATTGTGGCATACGTCCCTAACATTTAACTGTTGTTTAGCAATAATTAATAAGAACTTGAAATGGATGCAGCAAATATAATAAGAAAATATATTGCTTTATTATTAGTTATTATTATAATGAAGAGCACCAACTACACTTTAAAGATTATAACAGTTAAAGCAAATGATAAATTAGAATGATTCTTTATATTTTTCTGCACTGATAAATTTGATTGAGTGTAAATTCAAGTCAATTTGTTTGTTTATTTGATATTATCATTAATAATAATAATAATAATAATAATAATAATAATAATAATAATAATAATAACTATACCAGTGTGTATTATAACGGTTAGAAAAAGTTAGATTTTGTTTTACTATTACATTTTTATCTCCAGTATATAACAGTCATCTTTTCTCCTGTCATTCATGTGGATTTTGCATTGACAAGTATCACCTACCTACACATTGTTGCAGACAAAGTACACCCATTCATAACAGTGGTATTCCCTAGTGGCTGTGGCCTCTTTCAGCAGGATAATGTGTCCTGCCACACTGCAAAAATTGTTCAGAAATGGTTTGAGGAACATGGCAAAGAGTTCAAGATGTTGACTCTGCCTTCAAATTCCCCAGATCTCAATCCAATCAAGCATCTGTGGGATGTGCTGGACAAGTCTGATTCATGGAGGCCTGACCTCACAACTTACAGGACTTAAAGGATCTGCTGCTTAAGTCTTGTTGCCAGATAGCAAAGCCTGTGAAAAGAGATTCGCTGTGTAATTCCCAAACAATTATGAATGCAATTCTTGTAAAATACATTAAATTACAGCTGAAAATCTACACGTCGAGTATGCACACTTTTTCCTGTATTTTCCTGATCTGATTCCTAACACCTTTTTTTTTAATCAAAACTGACTTCACATTAATAGAAAGCATTATATAATTGATTCATCATAGTTAAGAATGACAGGTTTTTAAATTACATATGCAGATTAAATTGAACCCTAACCAGCATAAAGTGGTCACTCAGAAGAAATAAATGACAAATTACTTTAAGACAAAAAACTGTAAGACAATCCATTTCAATAAAAATGCATTAATATCTATTAGAGCTTTTGCACATTCTTCAGCTTGAGAATAATGTTGACTTTTTAACACTGTTACATCCATAAAGGCTGATAATATAAGAATTCTGCTTTGAAATGTTTCAAAAAAGTCATGAAACCAAAAGAAAAAGGCGGTAGATAATTTACCTGTCACTCACGGGTTTTGATATATTGCACTTTCAAGTAATGCCCACTATGATCAGTGACCTCTTAGATATAAACTTTCCAACCAATAGGAATAATAGAAAATAACCAGAAACGTCTGTTCAGTTAGTATTACTATTTCTGGCAATACAAGATTTCAGCAATGCACAATTCCTTCATACGATTCTACACGTGTGCTGTGGTGCTGCTTGAATAGAAAGAAAGAGCAATTTTACAAATCTGTAAGCAGCTATCTGTAGATCTGTGGATGGAGCACTGCAGTAGCCCCAAGCCTTTTGGAATCAGCTTCTTCTGGAACAGCAATTTCAGCAGGAGATGAGAAAGAGCTTGCATCCTGTCAACATCTTGATAAAAAAGTCTCCATGAGCATGCACCAAAGACTTATTTATGTTGGGCAGAGCTTGAAATCACTTGAATGCAACAATCCAGTAAATAAATAAAATGGCTCCCTGCATTACAGCCTAATGGAAAAGACCACTGAAAGTTTTTCCCACCTCTCTATCCAACTATACATACATACATAAATCCATCCATACATAAATCTACCATTCAATTTCCTGTCATACCATCTTTTATCCACTAAATTTCATACATAATTTGTACAAATTCATGCATTAACTTATATTTCCATCCATCCTTCCAATAACCCACCCATCCTTGCTTTTGGCCATAAAAAAGCTATTTAATATGCATTGGTACATCTATCCCAGCCATTAGGGTTGCACAAGCCAGTGCACTCTTAGTGCCGGTCCCAAGCTCGGATAAATGAGCAGGGTTGCGTTGTGAAGGGCATCCAGTCTAAAACATGTGCCGAATCAAATATGTGGATCACAAATCAGAAATTCATACTGGATCGGTCGAGGCCTGGGTTACCACCGACCACCACAGGTACTGTAAGGCAACAGATTGGACTACTTTTGGACTACTGTTGGCCGAAGGAGGAGAAGGAGAGGCGGAAGACGTCTCCAGAGACAGCAGGAAGAGGAGAAGTGTAGGAGAGTAGAGGTTAAGGTTGGTACTTTAAATGTTGGTACTATGACGGGTAAAGGAAGAGAGATAGCTGATATAATGGAGAGGAGAAAGGTATATATGATGTGTGTTCAGCAGACCAAGTGGAAAGGAAGTAAGGCCAGGAACATTGGAGGGGGTTTAAACTGTTCTATAATGGTGTGGATGGAAAGAGAAATGGTGTAGGGGTGATTCTGAAGGTAGAGTACAGTAAGAGTGTAGTGGAGGTGAAGAGAGTTTCTGATATGGTGATGAACGTGAAGCTGGAGTTTGAAGGGGTGATGATAAATGTCATCAGTGCTCATGCTCCACAAGTGGGTTGTGAGATGGAGGAGAAGGAAAAATTCTGGAGTGAGTTGGATGAAGTTGTAGATGGTGTACGTTGGAATGAAAGATTGCTGATTGGGGCAGATTTTAGTGGGCATGTAGGTGAAGGGAACAGAGGTGATGAGGAGGTGATGGTAGGTATTGTTTTAAGGAGAGGAATGTGAAAGGGCAGGTGGTGGTAGATTTTGCTAAAAAGATGGAAATGGCAGAGGTAAATACATATTTTAAGAAGAAGGAGGAGCATAGGATGATGTATATGAGTGGAGGAATGTGCACACAGGTGGACTATTTTCTATGCGGGAGGTCCAACCTGACAGAGATTGGAGACTGTAAGGTGTTGGCAGGGGATAGAGTAGGTAAACAGCATCGGATGGTGGTCTGTAGGATGGCTTTTGAGGTGAAGAAGAAGAGGAGGAGAGGAATGAAAAAAGAAGGGAGACTGACTGCAGTGTAAGATTCAGGGAAAAGGGTCAGACAGGGGATAGCAACAAATCTAATTCTCAAATCCTCAGAGAGTTCTTTGCCATAAGGGTACCATGTTGAACATCCTGTGGTCAGTATAAGAGAATTGTACTCAAGGCACCACATTTTAACTGCTCTAATAAAGGATAAACACATTTGTATGGGCCTGTCAATCAGACAAAAACATGAACATGATGAATAGGACATGTGTCTTTGCATGTTAACACCACGTACAGCTGTTATCACTTAGGGTGTCCTCCTTTTGTTGGCAGTTATTTTGACAATAATGGCTGTATGTTGAGTAATTTTTAAAGGACAGTAAATCTGAATTGCTATACAAGCCGCACATTCAATACTATATCTCCAGGTCAGGATCTCAGGATAACTTTTCAAGATAAATTCTCTGATCTCCCTCTCAGTCACTGCTCGCAACCTTGAGGTAACCATGGACAATCAACTGTCCTTTTCCTCTCATGTTGCTAGTGTGACTCGTTCTTGTCGTTTCCTTCTCTACAACACCACAATGATTTGACCATACCTTTCCACACAGGCTGCTCAGGTGCTTGTTTAGTCTTTTGTCATCTCGAGACTGGACTACTGCAACTTTCTGCTGGCGGGTCGGCCTCTGAATGCTATTAGTCTACTGCAAATGACCCAAAACGCAGCTAAGTGACTTATGTTCAACCTGCCCAAGTTCTAACCACACCAACCTACTGCTGGGCTCCCTTCACTGGCTTCTGGTCAGTGCACACATCAGATTCAAAACATGTATGCTTGCCTACAAAGCCAAAAATGGACCAGCACCTTCTTACCACAGAAACCTCATCACTCCTCGCACTGCACTGTGCTGCCTGAGATCTTCTAGCACTACTCGACTGGTCCCACCTTCTCTAAGGGTGAGAGGTAAGTATACTTTAAGGCTCTGTTTTGGCACCGAGGTGGTGTAATAAACTTCCCCTAGACGTCACTGACTATCTTTAAGCAACGAGTGAATATCTTAAACTAACACTTTTCCCAGTTTGCTTTGTCATTAAAAAAAAAATCCTCTGAATTGTAGGCTGATGGTATCTTAAGTTTGTAATCTAGCGAACTTGTGTTTAGTGTTTTGTAGTGATTTATTAATCAATAGAGACTCAACGCACTTTTGTATGTCGCTCTGGATAACGGCGTCCACTCAATAAATGGAAATGGAAATAAACTCTAAATTATATCCGTTTAATTTCTTAAGTAATGTTTCTTGAGAAAATATACTAAAATGTTTTTTTTTCATATTTGCAGTAGAGCTTAAAAACAAAGCTTCCTCCATATTCCCACTGGTTCCTATTGGTATTAGGGTTTTTATCTGAAAAAGTCACTTATTACGCAGGGCCTTTGAGGGCTGCCTGAAAGTTCAAATCGTTATCAAAACCTTATCTTTATATTTTATAAGCAATGTACAAGCTTTTCAGTGTCCTCGGTTCCTTCTCTGCTCTTTGGCCTGAATGAACAACTAATGCTAAAGGTCATTCTATTCAAAGTCCATCTTACACACAACTGCACTGCCATGATCGCTTTAACTACTTGATTACAAGCTGTGGCATTTAACCATCCTTATATCCCTGACACACACAGCTGAACATTGAGTTTGTGTTTGAAAGTAGATCTTCAGAAGAACGCCTGCCGGAGCTTTATGAAGGTGGTCTCGTGTGCCCTTGCTCCAGAGCTAATTTTATCAGATGTTCCGACACGGTCCAGAAGCATTCCATTATTTGCAGGACAAATGTGTCCCCCCCTCAGGCAGACAAATGAGAGCAATGCACTCTGAGGAGAACAACAACATTGACCCTCCTGACCTCAGCACGATAGATTCTCTTTCACGGCTTTCTGTAAAATAAATAATTTTATTCCGAGGGCATGATCAGAGCCCTTTAGACTATCAATTATCCCTGCTATCGGTGGCAACCAAAGCTGTGGCTCCACCGAGGGCACCTTCCCATGGCATGCCATCTCATTTAGAGATTAATTCATTGGCTAATTTTCTACTTATAATAAAGGCGCTGGTTTCCAACTCTAGAAACTTATCTAACACTGAGTGCCTAGCATTATCATTGCATAATGATACGCTAATTAAAAAAGGCTCTTGTATTTTTTGCACATATCCAATGACAAAGGTAACCAGGTGGCTATGAAATGTCATTTTATACTTTATAATGAAAAAAATTATAATCTGAACAATTCGTGCCGTGGAGCTGCATAGTAAATTGTGGCAACTGTGCAAGTTTAAGGTGCTTTTTTAAGCAAACCAAGTAGGAAAATGTGAGGCTGACTGCTGAGATGTCAGCGGTCATCACACAATTGAACATTTTTGTTACAACACTTAATTTATAAATGAAGCTTTTAAATCCAGACTTTTGATCCAAAGGTCTGTACGATTCCTTAAATTCTTGCATAGACCTTAAAAGTAGACTTTACTGCTTGTGAATAGATATAAATGTGATTTATAGCTAGATGTGCATCTTAGAATGAATCATTGGTGAGAAATAGTCAATACATATGACTACATCATGCTTGGTATGTTGTAAAGTTACAAGACTCTAAATTCCAATTCAGATAATAGAATAACATTCGTGTTAGAATTTGCATTCGAAAACATATTCAAGAATGTGATTTGGGAATGTTTGCTTTTCCACTAATGGGTCAACAAGTCCCACTTTGTTGTAAATTTAGGTATTAAGTATATTAAGTCTACTACAGGGGTAAACAAATCATAAATTCATTAGCTAGCCCACCAGGCAAGTGATAGTTTCCAAAATGCTTGTGTTGCATGTTGCCCAAAGGTGCAATTAACTAAAAAAAAGATGAGACAATTATGTTTATATACACAATATGGAAAACAAGAAAATACTTGAGAGGTTCTGGGCAGGTCAGAATTCCTGAGAGGGCGACTTTATGTAGTCATAGTCATTAGCCTCTCCTGATAATGTCTCTGGTGATTAAGTGTATCATATTGTGCCCTCCACAATAACACAGAGAACATTTGGCACGTTTTTCGCCAAGAGTGCAGTATTTGAGTCCGGCTAATGATTTCATTTTTCGCTCAATGACGTCTAGGGGTAAAAGCTACAAATTTGTTACAGCTACTTTTTATAAACCGTGAAAAAAAGTAAATAAACTACAACAAAAACACTTTTTTTTTTTTTTGATTCACACTTGTAGATCTCTACCAACATTAAGACATCTTCAGTCACATCTTCATTAGTTAAAAAAAAACTTGAAATGGATACTATTGGCTGAATTTGCTGAATTATTTATTTTTCATGGTTGTTCCTGGATCAAATTTGATGTTGCTGAAATGAACAAGATTTAAAGATGTATTTGTTTTTTTTTTTTTATTTAATTTTTTTTATCTTAAAGCTGCTGTTGCCTGAATGTAATATATAACTGAATACAAAGACTACTTGTGTAACGAGTATATTATTCTAATAAATGTGATCAATATTTTATGGAGTTTTATGAGTTTCCGTCATTATCATCATCATGATCATCATCATCAGTGTTATATTCACAGACAAATGCACTCTCCATCCTGACCAGATTGCAAACTGAATAGAAAATAACACAAACTAATTTAATAATCTCTCTTTATTGCAAACTGATGTGCAGATGTGCCACAAAAAATATGAAAAGGTCCGGACATTCAAGGTTAGATGTCAGTTCGGGTCAGTTCTGTTTTTATTTCATCAGAATATTTTTATTCACACGAAATGCAAAAAAAAAAAAAAAAAAAAAAAAAAAAAGCCATGTTAAAATTCCTTCCATTTTGTCTGCTAGTGTAAGATTAGGTTGAAAAGGCAAAGACTTCAGTGAAGCTCAAAAATGGGACCAGAATTTCCCATTTCATGCTCCCTGATGGTGTGAGTTCGTTAAAAACCCAGCAGTCTGGATCGGGTCAGGAGGTAAACCAGTGCTCTGAGTAAGACCTTCAGACTAATCAATAATGTTCTTCAGTGGTCAACTTTCAGCTCTTCTCAGGAACTCCCACGTGGTGCAATAAAAAAAAAAAGTTTGCGCTATTGTGTAAAGATCAAATGTTCAAAGTTGGATGATGCCCTAGCGGCTCTCGAGCCACATGCGGCTCTTTGCCTGGTTTCATGCGGCTCTTACGTTCATATCGAAGTTTGTGTTTGTGTTTTTTTTTTTTAAATGTGCGTGTTCGCTTTGCTTGAGTTCAATATGGTATTTTTAGAACTTAAATGATTTTGCCCCTACTAGAAAACTTTGTGGTATTTTCATCTCACGCACATTCGCATTTGACGAAAATACAGTAATGAACTCAAGCGAAGCGAACACGCACGTAAAAAAAAAACACAAACACAAATTGCGATATGCAAATTGTTTACTTAAATTTTAAGTAAACAATTTGTGTCAAGTTCGTTCTCAAAATGGCAGGAAAAAATGCACAGCAAAACGAAAATATGAAGATGAACACAGGACGTTTTTAACAGAGTGGGAGAGTTTATATTTTTTTGTTGAACGTAATGACAAGTCATTCTGCCTTATGCCAGACGTCAATAGCGCATTTCAAAGCTTCAAATCTTCAGCGCCACTTCAGCTCACTCCATGCTAACATCGACCAGGAATTTCCAAAAGGGACTGAACTTTACAAACACAAGTTGGTCACTTTGAAAAGTCAGGCAGAAAAGCAGATACAGTTTTAACTGGTTTGGAACATTAAACAAGCTAAAAAGCCAATCAATGAAGGGAGTTCATTAAAAAAAAAATGCCTCAGTGAAGTTGTTGAAATCTAGTGTGAGAGGAAGGGATGGGGGATGTTCGGGTGTGCCCATGTGTATGATTTGGCTCTTTGCGGTAACAAAGTAAAAAATGTGGCTCTTGGTCTCTTGACTGGTTGGCCAGCCCTGCCCCTAGCCATTCAGAAATTGATTGAGCCTGCTCTGTGGATGAAGACTTTACTCTCTCCCTTGTTCATTATAGCAACAGAAACGAATCATAGGCTTCCGTAAGAGCACAGCAGATGGCGGTTAATGTCTCCTCAAAGTATGTTTGGAAGCATGTGTTAGCCCTCACTTGTCCTACTTCTGCAATATATGAGAACAGTGTGCAGTAATTGGCAATGACTAAATTGAGAAGAAAAATCTCCAACTTTTATAATTTCATCAAGTTTAATCATTTTTGTGTTTAAAAGATCATTTTCAGTATGCTGAAATTTAGTCATAGTGTTCTGCAATTAGTGACCTTTCCGAAGCATAAAATGCATACAGGATAAACACATAACTCCAAGCTGTATACCAAGGGATGAAAGATAACTCGCATTAATGAGCAGACATTCGCTCAGCCAAAGTGCAAATGATTTATGCATTATACAAGTTTGTAGCACAAGTTAGTTAAATAATTGTTAACAAAGCAATTATTAATCTTCAGCAAAGTGACTTAACAACTGCAGAGGAAAATGGTACATAACTCTACATTACATAATATTAAATCCCACAACAATACGTATTCAATCAACACATAAGGACAAAGCAACACATTAACACTTACAACTGCACACATGAAGAACAAAAACATAGAGGTCAAGTGAGTCACATTATGAGTAATTCATTTCTTTAATACATACTAATGCTTTGTCTAAAATTGAGATTACATTATTATTATTAATTATTAATATTCATGTCAAGAGCAGCTTGATTAAGAGTGAATGAATTGCTTGTCCATGCTTGCCATCACAATTTTTCTTGCACAAGATTCTAGAATTGTTGACTCATGGCTGCATTAATGTGAACTGCCAACTGAGGACCAGAACTTTGTTTCAAACTCATATGCCGATTTAGTGGATCATCTGTCTCAATTAAAAGTTGAAGCACTGACAGATTCATAATCTGAAACTCAGTATCCATTATGGAGTTCAAAGACCTAATGGGGAACCAATAAAATCATAATTTTTCAGCTGTGAAATTCTGTTTGAGAGAGAGAGAGAAATAGAGAGAGAGGGTGTGTGTGTGTGTGTGTGTGTGTGTGTGTGTGTGTGTGTGTGTGTGTGTGTGTGTAGCTGTCACCACAGCTGAGGGCTTCACAATGCCACATTGATGTCCTTTATGGCCTCGTAGTCAAATCCTAAAAACATGACAGCTTTTCACACACGGTGGGAGAAAAATGACACAATGATAATGTTGTGTTTTCAGCACAGAGTGAGGGGTAAAGGGAAAAAAGAACACAGAGAAAATGCGCTCTCTTTAAAATGCCTTGCTCTTTCGGGCAGAACTCATGGCTTTTGGCTTGGCTAAAGTCTGCCACCCTTCATTTGCTTTGGCAGGACTGAAATGGCTTTTCTTCAGGGAATAGATAAATCACAGCAGCACATCTGCAGGCATGTACACAGAAGAGTGGACACAAACAGCATTGCCTATTAGAATCAAGGAAAATACTAATAATACTAGGTCACAAAAAAAGAAAATCCCAGATTTATACAGCACAACAGCCCAGTTTTCACTATAGCATGGCGTCTGCTTTTACGTCTGACTTTTTCCTGTCTACGAAATTCAAAGTCTCATTTAATCCAAAATGTTTTTGTAAATCCAAACAAAGTAGAAATCCCATTTCAGCACATTTCTTTTCTTGTTTATACCAATACCATGATGAGTATCCCCATAACTCTTAAAGCTTCCATAATCCCCAGTATCACATGATTACATCAGATCACCAGTCAAGCACCTATCTCTATTCCAAATCACCCGATTTCTAGTGGAACACCATTTTATTTAATTTTTTTTGCAACCACCTTCATGCTGATAACAACATTCTTACGTTAGGTGCGTTTTTATGGAGCATTGTAATCGGTTTAAAAGTCCAATGCGAATAAAAAAATGCTCCATGTAAACACCATATCGGATTAGATACATGATCGGATTCATGTAAATGTGGCTACTGTTTCTTTTCAAATTCTCACTTCAGTGCTGCCCTGTTAAGCCTTGTGTCACTTACTAATCATTTGTTTATTAGCCTGGCGTTCATTCTAATTTTTGTAATTTCATTCTAATTTCATTCGATTTGACTGTTCCAGACAGCCACAGACATTCCAATGCTGTCCTTTTGGTGTCATTTTGAGTGATAAACTTGTACTAGTGCATTATTCCTGGTAAAGTTTGAAACTCTTATGCCATTAGAGAACACACTAGGCAAAGCTATTTTTCCCCAAAACACATCAAGCCATCTGCTGCAGCTACTTCTCATGGAGTATAAGCTCAACACATGTGAAGGAGAGCTCTAACTGCAGAAATCTGCTTAACGACTGTTTAACAAAGACAAGACTAGTGCTATCTGTAATGTAGGCTGGCATCTTCGCCATTTTAACAACACCTTTGGGAGATTTTCAACAATCTAAACGATATTAAACTTTCAAACCCATAGCTTGTTGCTGTAGTGTTAAAACTCTACATCTCAGTAATGTCATTTTAAATTTGGTTGAACTTATTTCACAATGTAAACGTTTCTTATTCAAGTGTATATTCTTGCTCCCAGCCTTTGCTGGCATGGTGCTGAACGAACAGCACCAGTTCAGCACTCCTGTTGTGGTAAGCCAGCAAGCACATGAAAGAGGTGGCTAATAATGACTGCATCAGCTCCTCACCCTCTCAAAGAAGAGGAGAGAGGATAAAAGGGCACAGTGGCAGCAAGCAGGCAAGCAGGCTCTGTCTCCCAACTAACACTGGCTGTTTTTACTTTTCTTATTACAAGCAACAGTCGGCATGCAGTCCCCCAGAAATCTCAAAGAAATAGATGATGCACTGAAGTGTGCCCTGGAAGCAAGGAACAAATAACCATATCCCTTCCAGTCAGTCACTGAAAATATCCAGGGAGGCAGGGGAGAATTGACCAGGTGGCACCCCTTGTGAAACAGCACATGGATGACGAATGGGCAAAGCAACAACAGATGTAAAATCGACCAGTGCAACCCTGTGAGTTCCACCTAGTAGAAGAAGTGGATTGAGCTGGTTTATTCTCTTTTAGTCTTTTGTGGCATCCCAGCAGATATTCCAGGTGGCTCTATCACCAGAGGCTGGGCCCAAGACTGCATCAGCACCTCCAGTGGCCACTGGCAGGACCGGGTTCTTCTGGCATTCACACAATGCCAGCATTGTTCCAGTGGCTCACTCATATTGACCTCAACCCACATGGGCAGTTTTCTAGATGCCTGAATGGATGGTAGGTTGATACACTCAAACACATGGGCCGCATATTTAGAAGACCTTTGGTTACCTCCAAAAATGTCACCTGGGGCTGACTGAAGCACAGCTGAGGCCTGTTAAAATCACAGGAGAAGAAGATCACTCAAAGAGAACCCTACATGTCTATTAGGGTTAGCTGGGTATTATTGCTGATTCATCCTTAACTTCTACTCTCTAACTTTTCATGTCTCAGACCTCACAAACAATGGTAAACCAGACTTAGATACGCTAGACCAAGGCAGCAAAGCATGAGCTGACCTTGAAACAAGTGCCCTCCAATGCACCAGTGTTTATAAACCTTTCTTCATCTACAATCTTCTTCTTCTTCTTTCGGCTGCTCCCATTAGTGGTAGCCACAGCAGATCATCCGTCTCCATACCACCCTGTCCTCTACATGTGCCTCTATCACAACAACTAACTGCATGACTTCCCTCACCACATCCATGAACCTCCTCCTTGGCCTTCCTCTTTTTCTCTTTCCTGGTGGCTCCATCCTCAGCATTCTCCTACCAATATAACTCTTGTCCCTCCTCTGCACATGTCCCTCCTCTGCACATGTCCAAACCATCACCTCACCTTGTCACTAAAACATTCTACATGGGCTGTCCTTCTAATAAACTCATTTCTAATCTTGTCAATCCTCGTCACTCCCAACGAAAACCTTAACATCTTTCTTTCTTCATCTACAATAAGAAATGCAAAACAGAGCTTGGTGCAGTATTTTTCCAAACCTATGAGTGAGTGAATCACCTCATGCTGGATGCCAGTCAGAAACTGACATCTGCTGAATGGAGGTATGCCACTGTGAAACGAGAAGCCCTGGCCATCAAAAGTGCTGTTAAGGGACTCTAGTACTACCTTGCAGGCAAAGACTTTACTCTGGTCACAGATCACAGCCAGTTTCAGTGGATGGCTCAAGTCAGAGAAACAAATGCTTATATATCCTGTTAGTTTCTCTAGTTACAGAACTTCTTGTTCCAGGTTCAGCACCATTCAGGGGTCAACCACAACAATGCAGCTGGAGACTTACAAAGGTTTATGGGACCAAACAATAGCGACAGTAGGCTAGGAGCTGGGAGGACAGCTAGCACAACTGCCAGTTCAGTGCTGATTTGACAGGGTGCAGTTCAGCACTCCTGGTATGGAAAGCTAGCAAGCACAGGGAAAAGGTCTTAAGTGAACAAATGATACCTGACTGGTGGTTAATAATGATTGCAAAAGCTCCTCACACTCTCAGAGAAAAAGGACAGCGCATAAAGGAACACTGTGGTAGTAGCATGGCAAGAAGCTGCTGTCCCACAACTAACACAGTGATGTTTTGCTCTTATTACAAACAACAGCAATAATGGGGATAACACTGCTCTCAAAGCACTCCCCTTGCACCATGACAGAAACTCTCCTGCTAGGCACATCGGCAGGCTAGCCTGACCTCTAAAAGCCGCGACCAGGCAGTACCCCCTCTAAAGTCTAATGCCACTTGCTTCTACACAACCCATCCTACCATTCTACATCCTACTGCCATTGTGTGCATTATATATATATATATATATATATATATATATATATATATATATATATATATATATATATATATATATAAAATTTTTATTTAACATCTTTACTCTCAAATAATGTCATAACTGTAATATTAACATAGTTTTAACATAGACCTTTAACATTCATCTCATGTCTCATTAATCGTTGAGGTTTAAAACTGCTAATGAGACATTTTAACGTTTCCATACTTTTATCAAAGAAATCTCTTGTTGTAATATAATTTTAAAGTCTCACCATAGCATTAAATAGGTTTTTAACTGAAATGCTGAAACTTCATACAATTGGTAAATAACAGTTTTATGCAGATATGACCTATGAGGGTTTAGTCATGAGCAGAAAATTAGGGCTGCAACAGCACAGGCAAGCATTAAGAGTTAAGTGGGTCAAATTCATAGGTTGCTTAATAAGTAATGCAGTAAAAAGTGGCCTATAATATTAATGCAAGAAGGATATTTAGTTTATATTCGATTCCTTTTTTGTGAGAAAGCTAATGGCGCTGCAATTCCACTTACTGCTCTAAGTGTTGGCTCATGTTCAAATCCTATATGTTCAGATATCATTTCATCACCTGACCACTATGATTTAGAGTTACTTACACAAATTACACTGGCCCATTACATGTAATACTCTATTATTTCAATCAGACTGACAGTGTACAGGCCTGTGAAATGTAACATCAGCTGTAAATAATATTGCAATTTCACAATACTTATAGACATGTACCCTGATTATATGAGAATGAATTAAAATACCAGACAGGTATGCTGAACTTTACGTATGTTGTGCTCCAACAATTTGATTTATCACTCATAAATATGCAAAAAGGCAGCTGAGTTTTTCATATAACTGTCCACATGCACAGGGTGTCCTCGTTACCTGTCATGGTAAATGGAAAATGTTCGAAGGTCATTAATTTGAATTATAATCCTTTAAAGCATGTTTGATCAACATTAGACAGAATATAATTACCACCAGTTAGCCTAAATAGATTATTCAGACCTACAATCAATTGTCAAATATTCTGCTTTAAATGAATAAGGCTAATTACAATGGCAATTAGAGAGTAAATAATGAAGTTTTAGTCTGTCCTGAGCCAGTCAGTGTGCAGAAACATTCTTTGGATTGATATTGCACAGCTTTTTTTATAAGAGAAAAAAAAGATAATAATATTATAATAATAATAATTATATATATATATATATATATATATATATATATATATATATATATATATATATATATATATATATATATATATATATAATTTTTTATTTTTTTTTTTTGTGTATTTTTTTATTTTATTATCTTTTTGTTTTTAGTATTAACTGACCATTAATGCAGAATCACCCAAAAATCCAGCTTGCATTTTAGTTGCTGCAGGAAACGTTTCTGGCTGCACAGCTGACATGATTCTGTCCTTCCCTACTCTCTGTAAACCTGAGATGGTGGAAATTTTTATTTTGGCGATCTTTAAAAATCTAAATTTGTAAGCAGGAAAAGAAAAAAAGATCAAATTAGCCAATCCTTGTTTAAAATATTCTAATATTGTACTGTGGCAAGCTGAACATCCACTGATTTCATCTAACAAACCTCAACTTAAATTTTTTATTTGTAAAAATAAGAATATTTCTGATAGAGACTGCATTCATACCTACTGTGAAATATGACAAAAGATTAATAATGCTTTGCAAGATGTTTTGCAGCAGGTGGTCAAGTGTCTAGTGAGAACATTATTCAACTAGTACCTTGATATTGTAGCCCAAAACCAGTATTTCTCTACCAAATATACAGTAGATGGAAAATGCAAATTACCAAATAAATCTTTTGCGAAAAGAAAGATCCAAACTGTGCAAGCTTAGAGGTCAGAGTAAAAATCACAGGGAACACAATGTAGATCAAAATGTTGTGCATGCAGCCCTGGCTCTATGAGCTTTTTTTGGCCTTGGAATAGATCCAGTGTTGTTATCCTCTGTAAAAGAAGTGGGATCAAATATAAATAGTTGGGTAGAAAAAAAATACAAACAGAAAAAAAAAAGTCATCAAAATTATTGGAAGTTACAGAGGTTATAGATTCTGCAGCATGAAATTTTTATGTGAATTCTGAAGCATTACATGGATCACTGAACTAAATTTAACACTGTAGCACTGCTTTTTAGCTCTAAACCTTTTCTAAAGCTGCCCAAAAATCTTCTTGTCAAATTTGTGACACAATCACCCACAGAACAAACAGACAACCCCTATGGTAATAACTTCCATTCACCAGCTAAGAGGCCTCTCAATCTCTTCCATTTTAAATGCTAAAATTAGGGTTTCATCAACTTCTAGGGTTTTTATTTCTCTGACCTTTTCCTCAGGCACTACTGAAACACTCCAAATCTGAGCCATGGTTATGAAATTAATGAAGGCTGATGGATGCTTGCATTAGCTGATAGAAATGTTGGTATCTAATGAGTATTTATAGATATAAGTCATATCCTTCCGTTCACTCATGTGACATTACGCAGGGCAGGAGTACATCCGCAATTGCTAGTGACTGATAATTTGAGAAATGAGAAATCCCAGGAGTCCAAGTTGTCTCTGCATCTCTTACCTCATCCTTCAATTTAACCCGAATCTGCTCGCGTATATTCTTTGAAAATATTTATTTGGAAAATATATATATATATAAATGATCTGTGACAGTCTTGAGCGCCAGTGTTTTGACATAGAAGGACCTGTCCTTTGTTATGGGAATATATCTATTAACATGGGCTGCACTTCAAATATTCAAGGTGACAGGTAGTTTTTAAAGAATTCAAAAACCCAGCAGATGGACCCTGGCATCCGGCATAGAGACAGGTGGCTCTGCAGTTTTGGATAAATATAAAAAAAATACATCTGCTCGAGTCAGGTAGCACTTTGAGGGGAAAAAAAAAAAAAGGAAGCACACTGTCATATGGACCCTGTCACAGAGAGAATTAAGGTCCACTCGAGAGGTGCAAAGAGCAACACTCTGGGCTGACAGATGGTATGACACATCTAATTCACACGAGGGAGGACTTCGAGTGGAAAAACGGAAAAAGAAATGAGATTCCAAGAGTCACTTAAGTGCCTGTGCCCGTACTAAACCTAAAGCAGTGCGGCGATTTAAAATTTCAAAGTCAAATGTCAAGAATTGCAATTGTGCTGATTTCATTACAGTGTCTAAGATTGAGTGGCGCTGAAGTGACTGTTATTGCAAGGTGGCCTGGTTTTGGTGAAGCACATACTGTACAGTGCTGGGTGTGTGTGTGTGTGTGTGTGTGTGTGTGTGTGTGTGTGTGTGTGTGTGTGTGTGTGTGTGTGTGTGTGTGGAATTTGATTCTCCTTTTTAATCTTCTTTCACTTCATTACTGTTAAGAGACAGTGAAGACAATGTAAATACAGCTAGGATGTCTCTTCCACTAGTGATTATAACAAAGTGCTCTGAATAATGTACACTTATATTAAAGTCATTACCTCGTCTCATAACAAGTGACGATCGCTTCTCTGCCTTTCGGCTAAGACCAAGAGTGTATCAACTGCCGTAGAAGTACGAGCCTTTCACATTGGCCAGAAAAATATTTGTAAGAAGAAAAGCTGGTCAGGAATGTCAGGAATTTATATACTGAATCAATTAGTAGGGAAATATCATGTTTTCTGATATATCAATGTTGTCTGATATATCATTGTGTAAAAAAGCAAGCCAGTGCCTTGGTTGTCCATGATATTTTGCTTTATTAATGTAAGGCTATAATATGGTGGTCTAGTAGTTAGGACGCGGCACTCTCACCGCTGCGGCCCGGGGTTGATCCCCGGTCAGGGAACCAATCCCAGCCACTCTCAGTGCCGGTCCCAAGCCCGGATAAATAGGGGGGGTTGCGTAAAAACAAGCCAAATCAAACATGCGGAGGATCCGCTGTGGCGACCCCTAACGGGAGAAGCCTAAAGAAAATTTAATGTAAGGCTATAATATGACTGCAAGGTTCAAACAAATACTTAAATAATGTTCCTTAAAGGTCACACAACTAAAAAAAGCTTTCCTGTTTAAAAAAAATCTAAAACAAGGACATATGGCAAGCTGCCATATGAGCTTAACTTCAGTTTATATTTCCAATAAATGTATACATTAAGCCTAAAGAAAGAACTGAAAATTCCCATTCATTCATTCATCTTTATCATATTTTTTTGTACAATTATCAGGTACACAGTGTTTCCGGAGCACAGGAAATGCTAGATTAGAACAAGATAGAAAGGCGGTCTATCACAATTCACCAAGCACAAATACACAATCACACATTCATTTACACCTATGAAGATCGAACCCAGACAAATCTCACATGAACACGAGCATGAACATCCAAAGAAAACCTACACTGACAGTAATGCGCATGCTCAAGCTTTTACTGCAACTATGAAGTAGGCAATGCTACCGCCATAATGCTACCCGCTGTGTCACGATGTTGAAAACAGCATAATGAAAATTTGAACTGAGTGCCTTTTTACTTAAGCACCAGTCACACTGGATGGCAATAAAATCAACTGCATCCACCTCCTCTGGTTTCCCTTTGAATCTAGTTTATTTATATTCTTCTGCCATCGTGGGAAGCATAGCACAATAAAAAATGAGCATGCAGAAACTGCTTAATATTACAATTTTGCTACAACCAGAAGCTTTTTCTGCTCCTGACTCTGTGTAATTAGGTCTGGCCTGAGTAATTTTGATACTAGAGCATTTGTTGGTGTTCAGTTTGCTTTTTTTTCATATTCAAAAGACTCATAGTTCCTTTCTCAGTTCATATATAAGTGCACCACACAGGCGATAAAATAATGTGTCCTCCATCCTACAGTATACAGTATAGGGCATTCTGTGTTTCCATTTTGACTCATATGCCCTGAATCAAATTTATTTTTCTACTGATCATAAGCAAATTCAAATATAAGTTTTTCAAAACCTATTCCTATCAATCAGTCTAATACAAAGCAATATTTTAACATCAAATATTTGTAGTATTGCATTATTAAAACTTCTCTCTTCGTTGCACTGCTACTGGAACGGTTATGTCTCTGGCATTGTAGGTTATCTGAAAGTTTCCCGAAACAGAACACACCATCATGATCAAAATGTTATTAACTTTTTCTGTTTGAGCAATAATAGGAAATATCTTTCTGTTTGTGCAATAATAATAATACAAAATATTCTTTGAAAAAATAAGAAGTGTTATTGAACATGCTCAGGTGACTATAGCTCATTTTTGTATTTTCCTTCGTAATACACTGTTAATACATCAATGCCGTCTACTGGATATGTTTTGAACTACAGTAATGAATATTATTAAGAATTAAGAATAAATATAGTTTTTCAGTTGGTTTCAAGAAACGATTTTCATTCAGGTGAACATTCGGGAAGTTACTTCCGCCCTGTTCCAGTCTGTTTAGACCAGACCAAAAGATGTTCATTTAATAACAACAAGAAAGTGAGATGTAAATTAAAGTACTGCAGTAATCAACTGAAAGCAATACATCACTATACAGCTGTCGAATGTATTTCATTAACTGTATTTTAATTATTTTAAATATTTAAATGCATTTAAATGTTAATTTCATACTGGCACTGTCAGACATGATTATAAATATTGTATTCCGAATCATTTTAAACAACAACATTGTTTTGGCATGTTGTGGGATAAAGCCATTGCATTTATTGCTGTCGTCAAGGGCTGATCTACTGGAATTTGTTCAACTGCATGACACTAGCAGCGGCCGCAGCCTTCTGAGCAAGCTAGCAGGCCGTGTTCGGCGGCGTAATCGAATAGGCAGAGAACAGAATTTGCCAACGTTGTTTTCTTTATGAACTTTTGCCATTTGGTTTGAAGAAAAATTCTCCATAGAAAGCAAATATATCATGATGATGATGATGATGATGATGATTATTATTATCATTATTATTATTATTTCCATTGGTATTATTATTATTATTATTATTATTATTATTATCATTATCGATATTATTATTATTATTATTATTATTATTATTATTATTATTATTATTATTATTATTATTATTATCATTATTATTATTGCATGGACATGACCCCAGCCACTCTTAGTGCCGGTCCCAAGCCTGGATAAATAGGGAGGGTTGCATTAAGAAGGGCATCCAGCATAAAAACATGTGCCAAATCAAACATACGGATGATCCGATGTGGCTGGGAGAAGCCGAAAGAAAGAAAGATTATTGCATGCTGACTAATACATTTACAGTTCGTCGTTGTGTGTTGACTAATTTTGAGAAAGGCAGTAAAGAAAGCAGGCTCTATTCCAGGGTTAAGTGTTATTAAATCCAGGGTTAAGTGTTATTATAATTGTAGTAAGCATGATAAAGTTCTGTAGGTTGGAATGCCATCTAAATGACAATTTAGGCGCAAATAACCAAAATAATGTAACATATAATTGAATATTACAATTATGTCTAAATATCGTTAAATTTACTTTGTTAGTCAGAAAATATTTCAAAATCTTGTTACTCAATGTTTCTACCTAACGTCTGTAGACTTGCCATCACACCCATATGTGCTTGGTGAACATCCTATTTCCGATTCACTCCACTCTGCTCAACTTGGCTGTTATAATAACCTTTACTATTCTGGAAAGGCTTTCCATAATATTTTGTAATGTGGCTTTGAGGATTTGTGATCATTCTGCCACAAGAGCATTAGAGAATTCAGGTGGGGTAACCTGGCATGCGCTTAGTGTTCCAGTTCATCCCAAAGGTGTTCAGCAGGGTTGATGTCAATGAGGGGCATTTCTTAACAGAGCATACTTTGTGCACAGGGGTATTATCATGCCTAAAGTTTGAGCCTTTAAGTTCCAGCGAAAGAAAAATGTAACATCACAGCATTCAATGACATTTTATACAGATTTGCGCTTCCCACTTTGGGTATCAACATTTCTTCGAGAACCAACACGGTGTATGTTAGATTCATCTACAAACGTCTACACTTTCTTTTGCTTTAGTCAATTAATACTATAATATCACATTGCAGTTGAAGAGGTGTGAAGGAATTCCTCTTGCAATTATTTTTGTTGCCCTTTGAAGCTGAATAAATCTAAATAAGCTGCTTGGCACAGTGAAATTTATTGGGACCAGTGTTGTAAGAAAAAAGGAATCAATGAAAGAAAACGCAATACGAATACACAGAGACAGAATGCATCAAAATGTCAAAATGCTTTGCTTAAAGGCTTGAATAATAAATATCTTTTAGTACTTGTAGCACGTATAGTAAGCAGAGTAATAACTTTGTGGAAATCTAACACTATAGTGTAGGTATCCTGTAACTCTGAATCAAAATGTGCAGATATGTCTCTTTATTAGACTCAACATTCTTTCTATTCATTTAATATTAGGTGCGTCTGTGTGCAAGAAGATCCAGGAAGCTCCGAGTTGGATATGGAGCAAACAGGTTATTAGAAAATGCCTGGATGTCATTGCATGTTTGTTTGTTTGTTTATTGGAGGTCATGATGCATTAAGTAAATTAAGTATTAATTCAATCTGATTTCTTAACTCTTTAATAAATAATAATGTAGAGAAAGAAGTGAGAAATATAGACTTTGTATAAATGCCTAGAAAGCTGGAAAATGGTTTAGTTTATAGCCTTAAGGCAGCCTTAAAGCAGCTTCAAAAAGCACACTTCCATAACCGGATTTTTATTTTCAGAAAAAAAAAGCAAGTAAATTGTATATGTTTTCATGTTCCATTTATTTTTTTTTTTGCCAGATTGTACTTTTTTCTCTTAGTTAACTTGCTAAATTTTATTTTATTTTCTCACTGTCAACGTATGCATAAACCAGAGTGTGTTTCATATGCATTACATGTACAATACTGACCAAAAGTTTGGACACACCTTCTCATTAAAAGAGTTTTCTTTATTTTCATGACCATGAAAATTGTAGAGTCACACTGAAGGCATCAAGGGCTATTTGACCAAGAAGGAGAGTGATTGGGTGCTGCGCCAGATGACCTGGCCTCCACAGTCACCGGACCTGAACCCAATCGAGATGGTTTAGGGGTGAGCTGGACCACAGAGTGAAGGCAAAAGGGCCAACAAGTGCCAAGCATCTCTCGGGGAACTCCTTCAAGACTGTTGGAAGACCATTTCAGGTGACTACCTCTTGAAGCTCATCAAGAGAATGCCAAGAGTGTGCAAAGCAGTAATCAAATCAAAAGGTGGCTACTTTGAAGAACCTAGAATATGACATTTTTCAGTTGGTTCACACTTTTTTGTTATGTATATAATTCCATATATAATTTCACGTGTTAATTCATAGTTTTGATGCCTTCAGTGTGAATCTACAATTTTCATAGTCATGAAAATAAAGAAAACTCTATAAATGAGAAGGTGTGTCCAAACTTTTGGTCTGTACTGTACTTGTGTCCATGCAGCTGATGTTGGTCCAAGTTTCATTTCTATAGTATTGTCCGTTAAGAAGACATACTCAAATGGTTCTCAATGTGACAGTACAATGTCACACTCAAATGTGACAGGTATACTCACTTTATAATTAAAATATTATATGTGAATTAATGTATTAGTACACACTATTATCAATGTGATGTAGTGGCGGATAAAAACATTTTAAAATTGAGAACAGGCAATGGGTAGAGCAATAATATATATATATATATAAAATAGACACATTCGGAGGGAGGTGGAGAGAGAGAGAGAGAGAGAGAGAGAGAGAGAGAGGGTGGGTGTCTTGATCCTTCCTCTGAAGCATAGAATGAGTTTTTTTTTTTCAACATAGAAGAACTTTAAGATATGAAGTTTTCAGATCTCTGCTTTTCAGATCTGACACATCTAAGATCAATTTCAGATTAATTAGAAATACTAGACTAAATTCATGAACAGAACCTTTCCTGTCCATTCCTAAAAAGGCTCCTCTACTTTGGCCCAGATTGTTTTTTTCTATTTCCATGTGCCACCCTGTCACTGGCCTTGGGGGTGGGATGAAACACACCATGTCCTCAAACAAGTACCAAAGGGCTGGCCAGAAAAACCTGTTGACTCCAATCTTTTGCATACAACAGACCTCAACATGTGTTTCACTTGTATCCCTGTGGGTCAATTCTCCAGGGGTTAGGGTCACTGCCTGATGGACCCTCATAAAGAATAAAACTGGTGGCACATCATCTGGCATCTCCATATCGGTTCTCTCAACTGCTTCCTCGCTAACAAAAAAACAACTTGACTGCTGTATCTGTCTTATGCAACACAGTAAACTGTGATGCAGCTTAAGGAATGTCTGTCCCTTAGCTGAATAGACTTTCAGCCCTCCTCTTCAAGGCCCTTCCCACTGCATCTGGGGCACCCTTCCCATGGCTTGCCTCAAAGAAGTTCCATATCCCAACATAGAATCCTCGTCTTCACAGCTCATTGCAAAATAAGAAAAGATTCCATCGCTGTGTATACTGAGTGCAAGAGCAATCACTGTAAAAATGGATCGTGGAGACCTCTGCATGTGTTCTCTTCACATAATCAAGCACTGGTGACAAGTGCTGCCAGAGTGCTGGTGGGTTTTTCTTTCTTGATGGTGACACTGTGCAGAAAGGCATTGGGCAGGGGCTTAAATGTTTATAAAGCACACCTGTGTACAGTGTGATGTCCCAAAGTGAACTGTCTGAATGTCTGTAGTTGCAAATGTAATTTTCTGAAAAGTCAACAATTAAGCGTTTATGTGCTTTAAGTTTAGTCTTAGTGCTCTGTGGGTGTACTGATACTTAATATAAAAAAATTGTCTTTTAAATCTGTTTTAAAAGCATTCTTGTGCTCCTTATCCACAAGTATCCACTGGATATATGACACTTTACTCTCTGCAATGTACATTCTAGACTTTGGGCAAGAAAAGTCTTTATATTTAAAACATACTCCATACATGCACTTTATATTTTCTGTGTCACATGTAATCTCTTTTATAAGGTCTTCCAGATTGAAAGTGCTTAAACAAACCAAAAAGATATTAGCATACAGAAGAGAGAGTAAGAGAGAGAAATTTCAGGCGAAATGTTTTTCATGGTATCCCAAAGGAATCGTTTTTGCTTTTTGATCTTCTTCTGAGTGAGGGTTTGCCTGTTCCGAGTTGTGATGCGACTCACATCATCCCTTGAGTAATAAGCTTTCACTCTGCTTATCACAAAATCTGCAACCCTGCACTTCCCCTTCCGTTGGTAGTTGTAGTTCATCTTCATATTCTTATTTTTCCATCTTTTCTTTGGAAATCCAAGTAAATTTAGAGCAAAGCGATGCAACTTGTACTTTTTTTTTTTTCCCCCTGATATTATTTTAAAAATTATTTGCTTTTCTTTTCTTTTCTTTTCTTTCAATGGTGAGTGACCAGGAGGAGACTGGACCCAAATGCAGGATGCGAGCAGGTGTATAATAACGTTTTTTTATTAAAGTCTAGCAAAGAAAACACAGTTCCAAAATAGTCGACAGACAGAACGATGAGACAAAGGCAAAAACACAGTCCAATAAACAGTTCAGGGTCAGAACACAGGCAAACTAGGCAATTCTGGCTGAGACAAAACTGGTCCATCCAAAATGGTCCAAAGCCAAGGGCCGGCAAACAGAGCGATATACGGCAGAGCAAAAGCTAAAACCAAATCCAGCAAAAACCAAAACCAAATCCAGAATACAAACCAGAAACAGAGGCAGAGCAGGGGTCAGGGTCAGGAAGAGGATCCGGATCTAGAACAGGCAGGCTGACAAGAGTACACTCAGGGACTTAGGGAGCTAGTGAGATAATCTGGCCAAGAGTAAAAGTCTCAGGTGTCCTTAAATACAGGGTGGCACTGGAAAAACTGCAAGATGGCTGCCAATCCGGAAGCACGCGCTTCGAACCCGGAAGTGTATGCCTTGTGCCCAGGAGATCCTGACAGGTTACCAACATTACTCGAAATATTCCGTATTCCACGAAGAAAAAAAGTAATACCGTTTTTACCAACCTGGTGGAGGTGAAGAGAAAAATGGCAGATTTTTGGGTATACTATGCCTTAAAATGTCTCACAACTTTACTTCTTTAATTGTTAAAAAAACAAGTGAATAATTTTATTTTAACTCATATTCATGCTAGTAAATCAGTACACCACTGGATGTTACTCACTCCTGTTACTGTTATGCCACATAAAGAGTAACAGGACTGAAAGTAACAGCATAGAATTTTTTGCATGAAATTAGCAAAAATTTGTATTTTTTTAAATGAACAAATGCATCTAAGAAATATTTTAGATAACAGGAGAGTATGTTTGGATTCACCTTCTCAGTCATAGTTACAATATCATCAAATATACAGAAAAGAAAATGAGAGCACTTACTTTCGGTTTTCCCATGGCCTTTACAAGACCTGAATGATGCAACTTCCTGTTGAAAAAGTGTGTTATGGAAATTTCCCAGCTTTTAAAAAAGGGGGATGTGTTGCGGTAACAGGACTGAGTGGAAACCTGGAGACATGACTAAAATGTGTATTTTATTTAAACGATTATAGAATTATTATGAAATAATTGTATTTAAAGTATAGATTAAATATGGATTTACACAACAAATCATATTTTTCATTTTTCATCATATTATTAAATCATATTTTATGGTATAGTGCAGTGTTAAAGACAGGGCACAAGTAACAAATGCTGTTTTGTTTCAGTGTTTTATGTAGATTTTATAATTTTTTTAAATATTTGTTAAATAACTTTGTTTAATAATAACATTTATTTTAGAGTTAAGTTTTGTGCATATTAATACATACAAAGTCCTGGGGACAGAAATAGCACCCATTTGGTTACCAAATCAGATACCAAAACCAATATCAAAAGATCTAGCTATAAATATGCAAAATCTTTATGAAAATTTAAATATTTCACCTGCAATTTTAATGGTGAGAACACACTTTCAGCTATACGGAAACTACTGATGCAGAAAGTGCAAAAAGCAACAGTTACATAACAGCACTATAAAAAAAAATCCATGTGCCTTAAAGAAAAAAAACCAAGTCTACCCACAACCAGCTACATGCTGAGAAACACAAACAATATATGACTGTAAATAGAGTAAGTGACGTATCTTCCTCGGTACCTCCACTTCCTGCATCCGTTACACAGCTAACCTCTTTCTGATCAGTGTCATCGGTCTTAAATGCGCACTCTTAATAGTGAGTAAGGATGTCCACAAACAAATCCTGCACATATACTTTTTTTAATAAGATCCTCTTCTAAAAACAAACAGCTGACAGTATTGTACATAAATAATATACATTAATAGATGATGGAATAAAAGGGCAATTGATTAAATCTGGACTTCAATGTTACACAACATTTTCTTCCTACTTATGAGTCCCTTTTAATGGTACATAAAATGAGAGTTATTACAGTTGTACAAATGTTTAGTGTAAACACTGCAAGCTCTGTTAAGACCCTCACACATAGCTCAATTCATTAATCATTAATGCTAAAAAAAAAAGAGAGGAAGAATACGCTACTGTCTGTCTTTGGTGCTGTATCAGAGGTGACAACCACTTGCACAAAATGGTACATTGTATTAATAAAGGCCTTTTTGTTTCTCATATAAATAACTATGCAAGAACCACTAATGATGTGGTTACATCACCCAAGCTGATAATTTATTTAATCAACAAACAAGTCGATTTTTTTTCCTCTTATACCACAGCATTACATCATTCCATATACGAAAACCATAAATACTATGGAACATCTGTAAAACAAATTAGTTCCTGTTCTCACCTACATTACAGCAGTGTAAACAATCATTCCCTCTCCGGTTTCTCGGTTTATCTCTCTCGAGATGTTAAGAAAATAAATAACCGCAGCTTGTCACGTTCACGAGAAACTGGAAATCATGAAGTCCTCTCTCCAAGACCCTTTTGTGCTGGAACCCTTTACAGGAAACTTCATCTTACAAAAGGATTATATGATATTATTATAGATTATGGATTTTTTTTTTCTGGTTGTTTACTTATAATTAGCCTTGGGGAGTGTCTGCCTTCATCCAAGTGTCTGCCAAGTCCTTATGAATGAGCCGTTACTATAGAAACAACAACTTGTTCAAACAAGCACAGTGATATAAGCAGTAAATCATTTGTGTTACAGCTGGAAGTGCCTTGAAAGTCGCACTGTTATAGAAAATTAATCAGCAGCTTCTGATTCGAGAATTCACTGCAGTGGGCCTATAAAGGTCATTCATTCTCTATCACTCAAGGAAGAAAAATGTCTGCTAGATTATGGCCAGAAATTGGAAAATGAAATTCTACATTCAAAGAAGCACAACTAAGAACTGCAAAGTGATCTAAAATCCACATTTAAAAAGTAGTGGTAGTAGAATTGAAGTCATTTATTGATTTATTTACAAATTCTAAAACCGTTGCCCTTTTGAATTCGAGTGCTTCGCTCTAAACTAAATTAACTCAATGCAGTGTGTGTGTGTGTGTGTGTGTGTGTGTGTGTGTGTGTGTGTGTGTGTGTGTGTTGCTGTGGTTAGAAAGGACCACAGGCCACGCTCTGTTTCAGCTGAGACAGAGCACCGCTGTGGCTGGCACCATGCTCTGGGCAATACCACACTTCAAGATGATATAAAAGACATAGGAAAGTTCAGATGAACAAAGACAGCAAGGAGGATCCTCTCCATCAACAAAGGACTGAGAGCATTTAACTCAAAGTCAGCTGATACAGAGTGACCGAGTGGGAATGTCAGTGTGTGTATGTGTGTGCGTGTGTGTGTGTGTGTGTGTGTGTGTGTGTGTGTGTGTGTGTGTGTGTGTGTGTGTATGTGTGTATGTGTAAGTGTGTGTGTGTGCCTTAGTCGGGCCTAATTTTTTTAACTGTTCTTTAAAGTTATAATAAAATCACTTTTCAGTGGATACTGAGATTAAATAGCAATAATAATAAAAAAAAAAAATTAGATCAATGGAAGCTCTGAAAAAGTGTGTGTGTGTATGTGCGTATGTGCGAGTGCATGTGTAAGTGTGAATGAAAGAGGAAGAGTGCAAGTGACAGTGTGGGTGGGTGGGAGGGGTGATGAGAGAGTCTGTTTGTGTAAGAATGCAAGTGATGGGGAGAGTAAGAGGGAGAAAGTGAGATTGTGTGTGTGTGTGTGTGTGTGTGTGTGTGTGTGTGTGTGTGTGTGTGTATCTATATCTATATCTATATCTATATATATATATATATATATATATATATATATATATATATATATATATAGAAAGGTGGGTGGACAAAAGGAGAAAGAAAGGGTGGGGGAGTGGGATAGAGATAAAACCTAAGGATGTGTGTGTGTGTGTGTGTGTGTGTGTGTGTGTGTGTGTGTGTGTGTGTGTGTGTGTGTGTGTGTAGACACTAGTGCATTGCATATAGACTTCTTATGCAATCACACGCGTCTCAACAGCATAAACACATTCCAACACCAAATAAACCCCAAAACAAACAAACAAACAAATAACAAACAGCACACATTTATAGCTTTAAAAAAAATGCATTATAAATAACAGTTGCGAACACACTGAATAAATAATGAGTCGATTGATTTTTTGCAAAACACCGACTCGCCTTTTCAACAGAGGGATGAAAGCGAAAGCGCGCGCGCGCCCACCTCACGTCTCCGGTTGGTCCGCGCGCGGTGTCCGCGGCAGACACGCAAAAAGAAGGAAGGAAGAAAGGAAGAGAAGGGAGCACTTACTTTAAGACGGCGCTGTCCCCCTGTCTCACCGTGATGTTGTCCTTTAAATAAGAATCTCCACTGCGCGCTGGCACTCCTGCAGGCACAAGGAAGAGCAGTCTCAGAGCCAGCACTGCCAGGCATCTCCAGGGCACAACTACATAAGCACACAAGCCCATGCTTTTTTTTGTGTTTGTGCTTTTTTTCTTCCCCCCAAGTACAAAACTTCCCCAAACACTAAACGGTAAAAAAAATAATCAGATGTGTCCAATGAGATCTGCTTCAAATTTCCAGCGTTTTTTTTTTTATTCCCAAAACCGAACAAAATGTCCTCTTGGATATTCCTGGAAAACTTCCGACGCGTTTTTCCTCTACGATATGAAGGAGATGAAGAAATGACGCAGAGCTTCAGCAAGCGCGCCTGATGCGAGCGGGGCACCGACAAATCCCCCCGTGGATCAAACTGCAAAGCGCATCTTTAAGAGTCTAAAGCTACAACGCAGCCTGATTCTCCTGAGAAGAACAGAGAAAGCGCGCAGATGTTCTTCCAGTGGTTAGGTCAGAAAGACAGAGAGAGATAGAGGGGGGGGGGAAGGATAGAGATAGAGAATGATAGCTACAACATCAGCTGCAGCTCGTAGATCTGGACTGGAGTGGAACTGGAGCTCCGAGTGAGCGCACGCTGGGAAACGAGAGAGTGCGCGCAATTTTTTTTCCCTCCCTTTTCCCTTTTTTTTTCTTTCTTTTTTCCCCTCTCTATCGTGCAGAGAAGGAAATCTGCTGCGATCGAAACCCACGCTAAAAGCACGCCACCACAACACTAAATGCGCTTTTTTTTTACATTCCTAGCCATAAGCAAGAGGGAAAAAAGGGACCATAAAGCATCTTCCAGGGTTATGTTGCCTATGGTGAATGTATTCTGCTCATGTCTTTGAATGGTTTATGGCTCTTTTTATGAGCCCAGCAGACCACAGTTAATAGATAATAGATCATTCATAAAGTCTTATGTAACCGCAGCTCAAAAGTGTTCTCCTAGGACTCACAGGGATAAATCTGTCACACATCATGGTCCTCTAGTTAAATTCGGTTGAGGGGCTCGAGGACAGGTGTAATATTGGTTTATAAAAGAAATGAGCATATATGGTGTCCACTGTGACATTCAAACCAAGAGATTAAGTTAATAGCAAAATAATGGCATCTGTCAATAGGTGGGAAACATTGAGGCAACACTCTGTTCTAGAAGTTGATGTGTGGGAAGCGGGAGAAATAAAGGATCTGAGTGACTTGCACAAGGGCTGAAATGTGATGACTAGACAATTGGGTCAAAGCAAAAAACAGCAGGTCTAGGAGTTTTTTCCAGTATGTAATGGTTATTGCCTAAAAGATGAATGGCAGCCAATGAACTAGTGACAGGCTCATGGTCAACCAAGTCGTATTGATCTGTGTGTCTATCTGTCTATTTATTGAGCAAATGCTAGCCTGTCAGAGAAGAATTCCTGTATAGTGCCCAAAATCTGTATGCCACCTACGATAACTTCTGGCTTGCTGTGTAAGTGACTGTGTCGCTGCAGACCAATCAGAGTGCCCACCCATTACACTACTATAGGTGCCAACACTGGGCATATAAGCATCAGAACTGGACCATGGAACAAAAGAAAAAGATGGCCTGATCTGATTATTGACGTTTTCTTTTACATCATGTGAAGGTCATTTATCTGGAGATTAAATGGCACCAGTATGTACTCTGGGAACAGGGCAAACTGGTGGAGGCAGTATGATGGACTGGGAAACACAGGGTTTTTTGCATCAATCTAAACGTTACTTTGGCATACACCACCTACTAAAGCATTGTTGCTGAGCAAGTAAATGGCAGTGGTTTCTTTCAACAGGATAATACATCCTGTAACACTTTAAATAGTTCTAAATTGGTCTAAGAATCATGATAAATAGTTCCAGATGTTAACTTGGCCCCCAAATGCTCCAGATCTTAATGGGATCAAGCATTTGGTGTATGTGCTAGACAAAGAAGTTTGCAACTTACAGGACTGCTGCCAAATACCACAAAACCACTTCTGAGATCTTGTAGGATCCATGCTTCAGGCTGTTGTAGTGGCATTTAGAACATATTAATCAGGCTGTTTTAATGTTATGACTGATATATGGTGTGAATTAAACATGTCCTATGTTCCATAAAAACTTAGCTAAACTCTTTATGCTTCTTCTAGAGCCTTTAATTTTTTCTTTTTTCAATTAAAAAAACACTCTGGACAATTCTGTAGAAAAGCTGAATACTGTGTGTGTATAAATTCTCACAAAAGTGAGTACACCCCTCACAGTTTAGCAACCATTTTAGTATATCTTCTCAAGGGACAATACTAAAGAAATGAAACTTGGATATATTTTAGAGTAGTCAATGTGCAGCTTGTATAGCAGTATAGATTTATGTCCTCTTAAAATAACTTTATATACAGCTATTTTTGTTAAATGTGCTGGCAACAAAAGTGAGTAAACCCTAATTGATAACAGCTGAACGTCATATAACCATGAAAAGCCACATGTCCTATTCATCATATTCATCCTTTTCTCAAATTTGTGTATCTTGTATTAGAGCTGTTTGATTTGATGCTTTGAGTACAATTCTCTCATGCTGACCACTGGATGTTCAACATGGCACCTCATGGCAAAGAACAGTGAAGATTTGAGAATTAAAATTGTTGCTATCCACAAACATGGCGTCGGCTATAAGAAGATCGGTAACACCCTCAAACTCAGTTACAGTACAGTGGCCAGGGTCATACAGAGGTTTTCCCAGACTGGTTCCAATTCGGAACAAGCCTTGTAATGGTCAATTAAAGAAGCTGAGTCCTCGTGCTGTGCATCAAGTGCAGAAGCTGGCTTCGAAAAACATTGCTAGAAATGTATTGCTAGAGGTTGCAGAAGTGGAAGGCCCCCTTGTCAGTACTCAGACCAAATGCAGCACACTTCCACAAGTCGGTTTGTATGGCCGTTGTACCAGAAAGGAAGTCTCTTCTGAACCCGGCTCACAAGAAAAACATTTTGCTGAAGACAGCCTGTCCAAGAGCATGAATTACTGGAACTATGTCCTGTGGTCTGCTAAAATTAACTTGTTTGGCTCAGATGGTGTCCAGCATGTTTGGGGGCACCCTTGTGAAAAGATTGTGTTTTGCCTACAGTCAAGCATGGTGGTGGTAGCATTATGGTCTGGGGCTGCATGAGTGCTGCTGGTACTGGGGAGCTGCGGTTCATTAAGGGAAAAATGCATTTCAAAATGTACTGTTACATTCTGAAGCAAAACATGATGCCCTCTAACCAGAAACTGGGCCAAACGGCAGTTTTCCATTATAATAACAACGGCAAACACACCGAGGAACACTGAGGAAGTTGACGATGACGGTGATTGTCTCCAGACCTGAACCCTATTGAGCACCTGTGGGGCATCCTCAAGTAGAAGGAGGAAAAGCATTATGTGTCATACATACAGCAGCTCTAAGATGTCGTTATGGAGGCGTGGACAAGGATCCCAGCATTAAACTGTGCAGCTCTGGTGAATTCAATGGCCAGAAGGATTAAGGCAGTGCAAGATAACAATGGTGCTCACACAAAATACTGACACTTTGGACACAGTTTTGACATGTTCACTAGGGTGTAGGGTGTAGGGTGTACTCACTTTTGTTGCCAGTTATTTGGACAATAATGGCTGTATGTTGAGTTATTTTCAGAGGACAGTAAATCTGTACTGCTATACAAGATGCACATTGACTAATCTAAACTATATTCAAGTTTTATTTCTTTAGTGTTGTCCCTTGAGAAGATCTACAGTACTAAATTGGTTGCCGAAATGTGAGTGGTGTACTGTGTGTGTATATATATATATATATATGTCTATATACATACGAGGCCTGACGTCTATTTTTTGTTTTAGTTTCTCGGTTTGATCTTTCTTTTAAACGTGTAAAATTGTAAAATGACAAATTGAGTTCCATATTTGTATTAAATTTGAATGTGTAACTGAAACGAATATGCTATTTAAATGTGACAGCATAATCTATATAGACATTTTCAGTATCTTATTACCACTTAGGTAAATTTGGACTAATAGGCTACAAACTGTATAAGTGAGTCTAATTATCTTTACATTTTCCTAAAACTTATAGAAAAATGAAGATTTTTACTGCATCCCCTTTAAATTTCTTGTGTAAATGCTGGAGTGAATGAATTACAGATACATTTGTTCACATCCAGATGACAAATGAAGCACATTGTACATGTGCCAGTTTCTATGCATGCGAGTTTAAGATTAATGAGTAAATTCAACAGAGTATAGTGTTAAATATTGCAAATATGCTAGTGTATGCCATTCTTTATGCCTGAGCTACATCTGATTGTGTATATTGCTTCAGCCTTCACAGAACCCACTATCTCACATTTGTCTTTCATGGTTATTGTATGTTTAATCTTTCTTGTTTTTTTACTTTTGTACTCCATTATATGTTATCGGCACTTGCATCTGCTCCCTGATCTTTACCCGATGTTTGTAAATAGTATTAATACATTTCTATCAATCTAACAGTTTGCCTGTAAGCTATCATTTATTTCTTCTAGTAAATCCATTGCTTAAGTTTTTATATTCTTTAAAATTTGGAAGACTTTATCCTTTTAAAACTATTAAAACTGAAACAATAACGTAATCTGCTTCTCTGCAGCTTGACTGTAATAGTGAATATCAGCATGTCATTAGCTTATTTCTTACTGCATATTCATATAATGTGTTCATTAAAGTTACAAAGCAGACTTGCATTAAAAGCATGACTGTGAATGATATTAGAATAAAATGCCTTCAGTTGGATTAACCAGGTTATCTCTTAATTTTCCACAGGTCATCCCTCTTTTTACAACAACGAACGGGCCTAGAGAGGAAATTGTGTGTGATAAGACTTAATTAAAATATATACAGATCTTCCAAATGGTCCAATGATGCTGGGACTAATTCTGTGACTTCTCCTTATACTTTGGCTGACCTAAGCAAGCCGGAGTTGCATTCGGTTAATTAATGTTGTAAATTCCCTTGTTGGGGACACACTAAGCAAAATTAAATGCAGAAAAAAAAAGCCTTCATAATTACACCAGCAACAAAAAAAGCAAGTAGGTACAGAATCTATTTATCATTCAGCAAGCTTTCTAATATCCTTTGAGATTACTTTGCTTTTTCAGTTTTTCCCAAGGTCAGGAACGGACATGTGTAGCACAAAACCCTATTTTACCATCTTGATTCAAGTCTTCCTTATAGATATGTTACAGTTCAATCATTTGGTCTCATCCTCATGATGTGTGTGTGTGTGTGTGTGTGTGTGTGTGTGTGTGTGTGTGTGTGTGTGTGTGTGTAAGAGAGAGAGAATGCAGGTTGCAGACTGGCTCAGGTGAAAATCAACACAGAACAGATTTTTAATGCCACAGGGAAAAAATAATTTGTGTACACACAGCTACTGAGCTTGATATGACCATTGTGAGACAAAGAAATTGCTGTGTGCAAAGAAAAAAAAAACACTCAAATTGAGCTAAGTGAAGAAAACAGAGGCTTTCACTCATCACCCACCAGGCTCCACAAGCTGAATGCAAAATTTCTGCTTGGATATGATGCTGCAGGCTATTTTTGTAATTGCAGGGGAGACAATTATGCAGGAGCACTGACGTAGCCATCTATACCAGGATTCCTGAGCTCCACTTCTGAATGAACATAACTATGAATAATCTAGCAGTTTCCCTGCTTAAACACATTGGTTAATTATTGATTCAGTCAGACCTATTAGCCAAAAGAAAACAATAGAATGTGCAGTGTTGTAGCCTTTATTAATAGAAATATGACATTGACCAATTTCTCATATTTATCAATTCACAATCAGAATCAGGTTTATTGGCCAAGTGTGATTGCACACACAAGGAATTTGGTTCCAATATAGTGTTCCATATAGATTCAATATATATAGTGTTCCATATAGTGTTCCAATATATTCCTTCTTTCATTTCTTTTTTTTTTCATTGCTTATTTAGTGCTTTCATGCATGTCACACCTTAATTACACACACACCTAAATGACTAGCATTTATCCATTAATTAGACAGATTTGCATGGTTTCCCACAAACTCAAAAATCTAGTCTCTGGGATTGCATTAAATTTGCCAGTGGAATGCAGACATATTAGGGACTGCCCTAAATATTTAAATGAAAGAAGTGGAGCAATTTAGCCATCTGTGACAGCTGTGGTCTAAATGTGATCTGCACTTGTTATATATTCATTTAATATGTAATTGTATGATACTTGATATATACACAAACCCTAATCCATATTTAACCTTAGGGTCGGATGCGATTTGAAAAAAGAAAACTAGGCCATCATTTGGAATTTTCACTGTCCAAATCGGCAGTAATTGAGTCTTAGCTTTCCCGCTAGAGTGTGTTATTTTGACAGGGCCCTCACTTGAACACAAATACATTTCAGACTATGCTTATGGACTGTCATTGCCCAAAAATATGATTCATTTTGACCAGTTTCCGAGCTGAAATTATGGATATTTTGGAAGGGTTGTGAGGTAGTGGGAGATATATGCGATGTACTGTAGGAAATGTCAATTATCATTCAGTGTGGTTATGCACAGCAATCTGAAAGTGACCATGTTGATAAAGTAGCTGCCAGCTCAACCTCAGTATGAGGCTTTTGGGAAATTTAGAGAAATTGATGGCCACAAGTGCAGAATTCATCTGCAACATGTCAAGCTTAATAAAATCTATTAAGATTATTCATAGTGAATTAATAATGAGAGATTTATGCAATTTTTATGACTCTTTAGAAAGGATTTTATCTAAATACTTCATGTAGGATAAGCTCTGGTGCAAGCTAGACTTATGGAAGGTATAACAGTTTTGTCGATGTGCACCATGTCTCTAAAAATATGCATAAAACAAATTTCCTCATGACCTTTTTAAACCAGTAACACTGCAGGGTAGGGACACATGGTACCATTAGTCTTTGAACAACTGATTCATTCAAATCATAAAATGGATTCTAATTAACCAGAATGAATTCATTAGTTGCCATTGAGATGGCTAAAAAGCTAGGACTGCTAATTCTACCACTTGCTCTAACTTCAACTACCTATAGCTTTGAACCTGTCATGTTCGCATGCACATTTCCAATAAGATGGAAGAAAATGAAGGGATTTTTAAATACCTTTCATAGCAACTGACTATGCAGTCTCTCTTTTTTTTTTTTTTTTTACCAGAATACATTTTTGAACCTGAGAAAAATGTGCAACACAAGACTGTTATTCTGCTCTCCTGCTGTTACTGCTGTCCCAGGTGTGTTGCCCTAAAGACAACCTTCATGTCTTCTTTTCAACCAATAAGAATGGTTTAACGATCCATATGTGACAGGCACACTAGCATAAAGTAAATAATATTTATTAAGCGTCATGGATTAAGCACTTCCGAAAATTGGCTAGTTAGAACAACAAGTGTGCACTGCAAACGTAAAGAAACAATCAAACCCAATACAATACATTTACACCATTTGGGAGATGGCCTCATCCAGAACGACTTACAAAGTGCTTTGAAGTCTCCATCAATGAATACATTCTAATGCAGGTTAAAAAAAAAACACTCTAAAAATATTATCAGTCTAAAAATCTGTTGCGAGAGAAAATTTTATAATTTATTTATTTTATTTTAATATAATTTTTTTTTTAGGAGTGCTAATGTAAGAGCCTCTCGAAGAGGTCTGTTCAAGAGGTCCGTCTTTGTTTAAAGATTGCTAGAGAGTCAGCTGTTCGGACATCAAGTGGAAGATTGTTCCACCATGTAGGTGTCAGAACAGTGAGTCTGGGAGCCCTGTACCCAGACAAAACAAAAAACTAAATATAAGAATTAGATATAAAGACAAGGCTAGTGCATAAAGTTGTGCACAAATTGTAGGAAATATGATGTCATTAAACAATTCAGAAAAACTAGTTCATGCTTTTGCTACATTGAAGATTAGACTATTGTAATGCTTTACAGTCTGGATGTTCTAGTAAGTGCATAAATAAGCCAAAATGCAGGAAATATGGCCACATCATCCCTGTTTTAATCAGTCTACACTGGCTCCCCACTGAATTTCGCATTGCTTATAAAATACTACTACTGAGGTATAAAGCACCTAATGGTCTTACACCACAATATTTTAGCTAACCTTTGATAAATTATGATCCCCCACACCAATTTAGATCAAAATGTGTAGGCTATTTGTTAATGCCTAAATTAATGAAGACTACAGCAGGGGGCAGAGCTTTTTCTTACAAAACTTACGGTTTTGGATCATCCTTCCAATTAGTGTTCAGGACTAGACTAGGACTAGACTGAAAACACAATAATTAGGTCAAGAATTTTGTCATTAAGTCTTCCTTAGGTCTTAGATCTTTTTTTTCTATGAAACCTACACCCTGATCACACTGTATAGTGTCCTTAAACATTTAAGCAATTTAAATGCTTAACAATCTTAATCTTTATCTTTATCTTTATTTTCTCTCTTCCTGTCACCCCTCTTCTCAACTGGAGACCACTCTGTTCAGCTGGGGATGGTTTCACATCTGCAGCCTAAACATCCATGAAGCTGCTGAGCAATTCAAGAACTTTGAGGATTGATTCCGACTGTAATTATCAACAATATATATAATGGCTCAGGACCACAGGTTGCACGAACAACTAAAAGACAAGAATCAGAGAAGCCAAGATCACGCCTCGGAGTGTAGACAAATGTTAAAATTTGTGGGACCTTATAGGTCGGCATAAAAATAAAAAAATAAATCAGAAACCTAACAGAGAGCCAATGCAATGACTCCTAAACCAGAGAAACATGCTCACCAGACCTAGTCTTTATCAAAGAATTAAAGAAAGCAGAGTTAATCAAAATGATTACAACACAAAGACTGTCATCACTACAAAAAAATCTACACTGAACAAATTATATCTTAATCCTTATAATTAGCATGAATTGTTCCTGTAGACTATCCTGTAGTCCTGTAAACTATCCAGCTCTGTCATTTCCTGCTTGAAAAGTAATTATTTGAAATTCTTGCCTAGGACTCGATATTCAAGTCCAGTATTTGCTTTCACCTCTACTATGGATTCTTAGTACTAAAAATGTCGAGCTAGGAAATATTTTTTTTTTTATTGTTTACCAACTGCAAAACCTGACTACTATCACATACATTAGAAATCAGTGAATTTTTCCTTGTATTAAAAACAGTTTGAATTATCCTAGCAATTTCCTCTTGAGATGTTGCCATGGAAGACTCTAATTTCTTACAGGAATAACAAAAATACAACATAGCTCAACAAATTAGGATCAGAATTGCTATGCACTAATCTAATTTTTATTTATTTAGTATCCGATTGCTGAACTCTCTTTTTGAAATAGAAAAGAATGCCTCACATGCTCTCTACCATGTACACTGACCTTTACAGTATAATAACTTTTTTAAAAACCCAGGTTGAACAAGACACCATTGATGAGTCTATGTTTTATACCGATTTTGGACATTTAGAACCAAAACTGATTTGTGAAATAATTGACACTAATATTCTGATTAATGTAGCATGGAAGTCTCAGGGGTCATTTTAAGATAAGCTAATAAATAAACCACAATCATACCACAAAAATAGAGCACTATGAGCTTGCATATAAATCAGAGTGAACATTACCAAAAGCTCATTTAGTCAGATGCCAGGCAAAGGTCAAGGCATAATAAACATAGACAAGCAGACAAAGCAAACTATAACACCTTGGCCCATAAACAGAACAAATCAACAAGGCTTCACATTATGTGCTCATGACCTTGTGATTAATATAGTGAGCTAACAGGCAATAAGTGTTAAGGGAGAGTTCTAATATTATGGAAAGTATTAATACTTAGTTACTGTAGATTTTCGTGGTATCAGTACTTTTAACTTTTAACTTTTACTCATTAAATTTTTAAAAAAAATTTCTGTACTTTCTACTTTTTACATTTTCCAACCAGGCTTGTTACTTGAGTTTTAATCCATTTGGTGACATGATCAATATTTTTTCTTATTATTGAGCGACATTTTCAGTAGTCTATCAACCTATTGTCACTGCTCGTCTTTTTCAATCTTCCACTGGTGTGAAAACAGATGTAGGCTAGTTCACGAAGCTAACAGCAAGCAAGGCAGAAGGCAACAAGAGATATGGCTAACATGGATGAGACAGAGGAATTCAGTGATGTAAACATGATTGAGAACAGAGACATTCCTGATCATCATCATCTTTGCTCTGCTTGTGTTTTATATGGTGGTTGTTCAGCCTGAATACATTCATTAGGTAACAAAATTGTTCAATTATTTTGTTTCAAGATATTAATATGATGTGCGGTCCAGTTATCAGCGTGGCACTAAAACAGGTAGTAGTAATGACTACTTTTTACTTAAGTACATGTCAGAGCCCATAATTCTTTACTTTATATTGAATGAGTGTTTGTATTTCTACTTGGGTGAAGGATGTGTGTACTTTTGACATCTCTGTGTTACATACAGTAACATCTCTTATTGGTAATATTAGTTGCTTAGCAGCTAGTTGGGATGCCAGCGCATGAAGTATTTTCTAAACCATTCAGTGAAAATGTCAGTTCAAAACATGTAGAATTTCTGTTACACTCTAAACTCTTAAAATGCATAATAACCAGTAGTGTGTAAAGGTTATGATCATAAATCACACTTTGTCAGACAAAGTGCTATGGTTCACCATCTCCAGCCAATCAGTAATTTAAACAAATATTCAAATATTGCATTTACGCTGGTTTGTTCTGTTTTGCTTCGGCTATCATTCAGCACATTTAACAGCATTTTATTGAACTGTCTTCATATATCTAAATAAACTATGTAAGAAAGTCCTTCATTCATTCATTCATTCATTCATTCATTCATTCATTCATTCATTCATTCATTTATTCATTCATTCATTCATTCATTCATTCATTCATTCATTCATTCATTCAATTGTTTATTTTCTTTAGCCACTTCTGTAGTCCAGAAGCTATCCTTGGAATACTGAGCAAAATAATAGTCATTGTTTTTCTTTTTATGAAAAATCTTTTGACCTTGCAATAGCTCTCTGTACAGGATGATAGATTGATATGAAATAGCTCATTTGTACTATCTTATGGTCCCTACTGTTTCTACTGTATGCACTGCAGTGTATTTCAGAATGCCTACATTAATAAATCAAAAAGCATTAATATTTTTTTTCTTTTCGCACAGCAAGCTGGTAGACAGCATCATATGCAGTACCTTTGTTTCCAGCAGATGTTGCACCTATTAGAAGGTGGGCATGAGCTTTAAGTAATAGCCTCAGGCTTTTTTGAAACTATAAATCTATAGGTTACAGTTTATTAGAAATGTTTTAGAAATCGTTTTTTTATTTTGTATTTTTTTTTTTTACTCCAAAGCCCCTATTCAGGGTAATCTTTAAGGCATACAGAACACAACTACTTTAATGTACAAACACTAGTCTTCCCATGGAGACCACCTAACCTCGCAGTGAACTGCAAAAATCCTCTTTATATAACAGCTGCAACTAAACAAATGTTGAGTCCTGAGTCCTTGGAAATACACTTTGCTTAGTTTCCTAGAATATTATAACAACAAGAAATAATAATAGGAATAATATTGTATATCTTCATGGCCATGAGGATATTTGCATAAGATTCCATATAGAGAATTAAAATGAAGTGTACTCACTGGGGTCCTATACCTTAATATCCATTGCAAATACCTATTAAAAAACATGTTCAATATGACTAAAGAAATAGACAACTCCATAATTATCTGCTCCACTTATTAAAAAAGCAATGATATCCTACATATGCAAATAATAATTTTTGTGTACACAGGGGATGTTGAGTACAAAGGTAGTGAAGGACATTTCTCTGAAATGTCTTTCGCAGTCCTGTTTTTTTTTTGTTTTGTTTTTTTACGTAAAAATTTAGTTTGATGCTTAATTCTTAAATAATCCTGTGCCGGAAAAAAAGACATTCTAGTATTTACAAATATCTATATTTTGAAGTGTGTATCTTATTGCTATAAGTGTAAAGATCCCAATTATAGTATAGGACATAGGACTTTTTTGTTTGTTTTAAGTTGAATATGGACAAACTTATTTCTGAAATCTCAATTTCTATCTCTATAAAGTTGACCTAAACTTATCCAAGTTTACTTAACAAAAATGATTAAAAAAAAAAATAAAAAAAAAAATGTAGAAAGTGAATTTTAAAGAATGACCACATTTTTCTTCTACTACTGCTCTTTCATCTTTTTCTTCCACTTCTTCTTCCTCTCTTATTATTATTATTATTATTATTATTATTATTATTATTATTATTATTATTATTATTATTACTATTTGTATCTCTTCCTTTTCTTTAATATCACATTGTATGACTAATAAACAAAATCCCATTGTTCAATAAATATTAATTTGCCAAAATCACATTGAAAATACATATGCTTTAAATGTAATTTTCCCAGTGTAAAATGCAAAACATCCTGTGTTCACCATGAAAAGCTGTTGCTAAACAACATAAAACATTTACCATAATGTCATATTAAGGAAAAATGCTCTAGATAATAATATTAAAAAAATCATGTCTCTTAGCAGAACTTCACTCACAGTTACAGTAAAAGCCTGTACATGCAATGTGTTCTTGTGTTGGACACAGTATTAGCTTTCTGCTGCATTGAAAACTTCTTAACTTCAGAAAGTTTGCACAGCATAGGATAAATTAATACTGTAAAGCAATCCTGTTTTAAGCACCGATTTATAGCTGGAAGTTACCTTGCTTCCAGCTTACAATGCAAAAAATAACCTTGGCTCATGAATCTCTTCTTTCACCATGCAAATAGAATTTGGATATTATTTCACCATGGCCATGCATGTTCCATATTAATCTTGGATGACTGACTAGCAGATAGAATACTTAGTATGAAAAGATAAAATACTAAGTCTGTGAGTTTGGAGATAAAACATTTATTCTCAGATATTACAGCAATACATTTTAAAAACCACAACACAACAGACGTTGCACACCACATTAAACGTGTATTATTGCCAGCAAAATGCCAGCCAGGACCTTATAATACTGAGGTCATAAAATGTAATAAAGTGTGCAATAACAACTCTGTTCAATACTTTTTCACACACTCGCGGCGGTGGAGAACTTTCGCTGGTGTAGTTCATTATCATTAAGTGAACAAAAGGCAGAAAATTAGAGAGTAATCTGGTGACCTGGAGTCACAACATTCTCCATCCATCCAGTCAAAGCACATGCTACTATTGTTCATAAATACCATCCTCCTGCACCATGCTCCCATCTCCTGAGTTCAGTCAGGAATTAATTTGAGTCTTGACCCTGAAGCAAATGAACTGCATACGGCGATAAATATAATACAGTGAGCCATTCAGGGCCTGCTCATTCATTACCGCCACTGAGTCAGCTTGGCATACAGGACTCTTTCTCCTTATACCAGAGGGATGTATGCATTCTTTTCTTTCATCTTATATTCAACTGGCTAGTTCCGCTACTTACAAAAGGTGCTTTTATGAGTTGCGAAAGTGTGAAAAATGCAGTAAAAATACATGCAGTGAGGGAAATAATTATTTGATCCCCTCACAAAGAAATTAACAGTCTAGGATTTTTATAGTAGGTTTGTTTTAACAGAGAAAGAAACAATATAAAAAGAATAAAAAAAAAAAAAGAAAAAAAAAGATTAAAAAAAAGATTATAAATTAATTTGTATTTGATCGAGTGAAATAATTATTTGATCCCCTACCAACCCGCAAGAATTTTGACTCCCACACACCCAAATTAGTCCTGTACTTTTAAAATAGAACTTTTAATATCAACTCACAATGATTTGTATAAAAGACACCCATCCCAGAATTATTCTCTTCCATTCAAACCTCTCCACCACCATGGGCAAGACCAAAGAGCTGTCAAAGGATGTCAGAGACAAGATTGTAGACCTGCACAAGGCTTGAATGGGCTACAAGACCATCAGCAAAAAGCTTGGTGAGAAAGAGACAACTGCTGCCGCGATAATTGGAAAATGGAAGAAATATAAGATAAGTCAATCGCCCTCGCTCTGGAGCTCCATGCATAATCTCACCTCATGGGGTAAGGACAATTCTGAGAAGGGTAAGGGATCAGTCCAGAATTACACAGGAGGAGCTTGTTAATTAATGATCTCAAGGGAGCTGGGACCACAGTCACCAAGAAAAAACATTGGTAACTCACTGAGGTCCTTCTGCTCAAGGATGCATGTGAACAGGCCCATCTGAAGTTTGCCAGTGGACACCTAAATGATTCAGAGAACGCTTGGGAGAATGTGATTTGCTCTTTGGCATTAATTCGACCCGCCATGTTTGGAGGCAGAGAAATGCAGAATATAACCCTGAGAACACACATTCTGCTTTGGGGCTGTTTCTCTGCTAAGGGTATAGGAAGACTTCACCACATGAACATGGCCATGCACTGTAGAATCTTGAATGAGAACCTTCTGGCCTTAGACAAAACATTGAAGATGGGTTGTGGATGGATCTTTCAGTATGACAATGACCAAAAACATATGGCCAAGGCATCAATCTGATAGTCTTGTTGCCCATTCCAGCCTTGTGTAGGTCTACAATCTTGTCTCTGACATTCTTTGACAGCTCTTTGGTCTTGCCTATGGTGGTGGTGAGGTTTAAATGGAAGAGTTTGATTCTGTGACAGGTGTTTTTTATATACATCACGAGTTAATATATGGAGCTCTTGAGGACTAATTTGGGTGTGTGGGAGTCAGAATTCTTGCTGGTTGGTAGGGGATCAAATACTTGTTTCACTCAATCAAATACAAATGAATTTAAAAGCTTTAAAGAAAGGTTATAAATTCATTTTATTTGATTGAGTGAAACAAGTATTTGAAACAAGTATTCTGTCACATAAAAATCCTACACTGCTCATTTCTTTTAAGGGGGTAAACTAACAAAATCAGCAGGGAATCTAATAATTATTTGATCTGTACTTTACCCACTGTACTTTAGCACATAATTCACCTAAAACATAAATGATGATGGCAAAATAATATTTCTAGGGATCTAACATATACCAGTGCACATTCTGTAATTAGACTATGACTTTAGTCTAATGCATGGGACTATTAATTGTTTCATTGACAACTTTATGGCTTAATTAAATGTGCACCATTGACAGACAAATTAGAAACATGGTTAATCTAGTTCTTATATTTATAGGTAAATGAGCAAGAAAAAAAAAGCCTCAGACCATGTTGCTATAGACACTAATTGGATACAGTCCACCGCATAATTATGAACACAATTCTTCCTTTTTTTCTTTTTTCTTTATAGCTAATTTGAAGCACTTGTATTTACAAGATAGTGTGTTGACTTTAAATGTTGCCCAAAGGAAATTTCAATTAAAAACGACTTAATAAGCAGGCATCTCAGTTAAGCCTGGTTTACGTTGTACAATATTCGGCCTGACTTCGCTGTTGCAGGCACGATTGTACATCATAAATAATGCACTTGTGAGTTCAGATTGGTGGTTTTGAGATTTATATGACCCTGTATGTTCACTGATGCCTGATTAAGTGCAGGTGCGACCTAGGTAATAGCAATTTCAGTGTTAAAAAAATCAGCTGCTATGACACTCTTCTAAAGTAGAAATATGGCATATGATTACACACAACTTGAGAACAGCTACAAACTGTATGACGATGATAAAACTTAAGCAAAAGATTTTGAAGAATAGCAGTTTGTTGAACTGTTGCAGGAGACAGAATGTCTCTATAAAATCTCACCACATTTATATCAAAACAGAATGCAACAAGGAAAGAAAAAGAGTATTAATTATAGCTTCCAGGTGTGTAGATAGTTAATTGCCATAAAGACAGTCTGCTCATAAAGTTTATAATCTGTTATGGCAATGTGAAACTATTTTTATGCTTTCCATTTGAACAGCTCCAAACTTGTTTGTGTTCACCTAGTATGCCAGAATATAATAGCTATCTTTATTGTTTAATTTATCTGGCAAATCACGTTACCATTCAGTGTTTTACAGAATATTTATTGGAGTTATATTGTACAGTGAAACAAGTAAAAACTGTAAACAACAGCTGGAATCTCATAGTGAAATCCCAGCTTTACAGTAGCTTCAACAGATTTCAATCTTTTTTACTACTTAATGCAATTATACTTCGTATAAAGTGAAATTAATAAATGGATTTCCTCATTTCTGGCTCAGAATGGAATGGGGAAGTCATACTGACCACAGCCTTACTTAATTTTTTACTTTTATTTGAAAAACCCCAACTACACTTGGGTGCCTCAAAGCATGTGTTCTCATTTAAAGACTATCTTTATTGATGTACAAAATCTTCGAAGGATCAAAGATGCTCCAAAATGAAGAAATACTGTCTAGCATGAGGACTGCCTACTTTACCTCCCTTTATGAATACCATTCAATGGTCTCAGCAGGGACCAAGTCGACTTTTGCGCTCATTTGAATCAAAGCTAGGCATAAGCTGTGGAAGAGACTACTCAATGCATTTTCATTTTTATTTACAAAAGGTAATTAGAATGTTGAGTTTTAGGCCAATCGATTGAATTGAATACATGGACTTTATGAGTCTTGGTGTAGTATTGTAGTAAAGTATGCAGTACTGTAGTATAGTATGAGTATTTATGTAAATTGGACATCATGAGATTATTGCTTTAAATGCTTGGATGTAAAACATAGTATCTTCTACTGGTTGTTTGATGTTGTTAAGTAGGCCTACACTGATGTAGCTAGCTGAGTTTAAAGTAAGTATTAAAATTAAACATAGGTAACTGGCACACAAGTGTTTAACACTTGGTCTGAATGACAAATGTACATTGTAATCCAGTCACTTAGACAGATTGGGATGGTGATCTGGGACAGTAAGCATTTAGCCACATTTTAGGAGTATATGAATAACCAGCCTGTTTACAAAATTCATGAAATATGGTTGATGTTTGTTTTCAATATTACAACTACTTTTCTTAAGAATAGTTTTATTATACAATTGATATTTGGCACTATATTTTACCTTTTAGCCCTATGTACTGTGGACAATTTGTTATAGTATTGTTTGTGAGGGACTGAATGAACAGATTAGATTTGCAAATGCTGAAGAAGCACAAAATTCCAGATGACCCAATGAATACAACTTTTGTCAACTGATCTGAGCATCGGATTTAATTAAGAAATGTCATCCAAAAGCAAAATTCGAATTATTGAGTGTTTTGCACCACAAGAATCCCCATCATTTCCATATTTTGGAGCATGTGCACCTTAGACACTCAAGAACAATTTTTTCTCTTTAAAGTTTGATAGATTTCATTGACAAAATTGTCAAGATTGAATTAAATGAATTACAATGATATGGTTATTTTCAGTCATTCCCCATAAGTACTAAAGCCATATTTTCCAGACAAAGGTTTGCATTTATCACTTTTCTTTTATAAAATGAATATTTGTTGGATCTTTTCTTAACATAATTTTATCCGAACTGTGACACTTGACAGGGTTGTTCTTTGAGCCCTCTACTTCACTACTGCTATTAAGCCTTTGGCAATTTTTCATTCCAGCAGCCAGACAGTGCAAGAAGAGGAGTTATTTAATCCAAAATGGTATATGCTGATGACCTGTTAACTTATCTTTGTAGAACTAAGTAAGTTGCACAAGATAAAAAAAAGTGTTCTAGACAGTAAATGTGAAAGAAAATTGAAATGTAAATGTTCTTTTTAAACCCAGTTATTTCCCTGCCTGTAACTTTTAATTCATTTGGGCAATTAAGCGGCAGCTTTCCTCAACAAATTATATAGTATTACAACTCCAGTAATAACCAGTGTTAAATGCCACTGAAAATTGTAAAGAGCAAATTTATATATCTACATTTCAAACTTACAAATGGCTCTTGCGTTCAGATGTTTTGCCCAAATTGTTAGGGTGTAATGTTCAGTATGTGCATAGTATGTCCGTCATTCCAAGGAGGAAAGCTCACAGGTACCTCCGAGATCTATTAATTTTTTGATAGCAGATCAGTTTGGATGAGGAACAATATGTTCCACACACTTGCAGCAATGTCTTGCTGACCAACTCAGAACCCAACACAGAACACTGGCTTAGTTACTTTATTCTGTGGACTATAGAAACATGTGCGTTGTAGGCAGAAAGGTACAGAGTAGGTGTCAGGGCTAGGTCAGTCCTGGCCAAGTGCATCCTATTCCACAATTCTGGTTTGTCTCTACTAGTAGAAATTGTAAGCTGATTTAGCATCTTTGTGTGGTTCTCTTAAATCTGGGATACAACATTAGTGTGCAGATGCCACTCTCCCGGGTAAGTGAGTTGCTCCGGACAAGGCCAACCCCAGATGAGCCCACCTGAGTTTCTGTGCAAGTCAAAAAGGGTATCACATCACCTATTGTTGGACTCTTTGGCTGTCATGATGTTTGAGGGAACTAGCGCATGTCTCAGAACCAGAAAAAAAAACTATTTTTTAGATAGATAGCTCACAGCTCTACCTGGTTGATATGTTCTGAGGTAAAATTAAGACACTACCTGTGCTCCTGTGCCAGTACAGTACACTGCCATCCCACCAGTAAGGTGGTACCTCTTTCTGTCTTGGGGCACTGCTTCCAATAGGACTCTGTATATTAGGTCTTGTGTTTAAACATAATCAAATCTAAAATCAGACAATCCTTTCTAAGAGTGTGAAAGTATATTTATTTGAAACCTTTGTTCCTTTGTGTGGGGTTTGACTTCTTCTTACATGTAACAGGGAATTAACATCTTGGTTCAGAGTGCCTGGTTGTGGTCCAAATTTAATAAGCCTCTGAACCCTGACAACACTGAGGGCTGATATCAGAACATGAGCTTGTAATGCTGTCATATGATGTAGCCAGTGCCCAATGAGTGATGTTTTAAACTGTATATCATCCTACTGCCAACTCCTGCCCTCCATTGCTGCATGTTGTGGGTCTTTTATGAAATAGAGATCAACAGGAGTGACTTCATTGAGTGAATGGAAAGTGTTCAGGTGCCTGCAAGGTACCTGAGGTCATCCTACTTACTTATACCGTTTACAGGAACCTAAAGTCTATTTATTTACTGCTGTTTTGTGAAACTTAAATGTGCAGTCTTCTTATCTGAGCCTTTAAACAGCAGGTCTAACAGTATCCCTGGCTCACAGGACAGATTTCACAAAATTGATTTACAAATTCCCAGTAAGGCAGAATTTACTAACCACACTTGGCATTGTGCACCAAGCAGAGAGCTGCCCCATGTCCTGGCTTTGCTGTCCCACTGTCCCACTGCCTGAAATGAGAGATCGATTGGGTCGATTAGAGGGATATGTGCAGATTGTTTCAATTCTATTAGTAAACATATTGCTAGTGTGCGGTGTAAAGCAATACGTTATCCTAAACTGTTACTAGCACATGATTTGTAAATTGAAATTGTGGTAGTCACATGTAGCCCATGAAGAAAACTGCTTAACTCCTTCATTGTTCCACAAACAATGGCAGGGGTCATTATCCTGCTCCATTAGAGAATACCATTGTAACAAAGGTGTGTACTTGGTCTGCAACCATGTTCGGGTAGGTTGCATGTGTCAAAGTAACATGTACCTGAAATGCATGGCCCAATGTTTTCTCAAACTACCTCTCCCCCTGGCTTGCTTTCTTTGCATAGTGCATCCTAGTGCAATTTCTTACCCAGGTAAGAGACTCACACACACCCAGTTATTTACATTGTGTTAAGTATAATTCTTCACACCAGGCGTCCTTTTTTCATTTCTCCATGGACGAGTTCTGATGAGCCTGTCGACACCGATGGCCCTGTCATTTAGCCGAATGCATCACCTGTCACCCAGCCAAAGATGGCCCTGGTCAAAGTCACTCAGATCTGTATGCTTGCCCATTTTTCCTGCCTGACTATTTGATTGCTGCCTAATATATCCGACACAGTGACAGGTGACATTTTAACAAGATAATGTTATTCACTTCACTTGTCAGTGGGTTTAATGTTATGGCTGATTGATTTTTTTTTAGGCCAGTATTATTTGGTCTAATAAACATTTAAACTTTGTAAATTGTTATTTTTTGCTTCAGGAAAAAGATCTTTATAGTTTCTGAGAACCCCTAAAACAACCATTCTTATTATTACAACTTAAAATGTCTTAAAAAGTCTTTAAATGCACAAAAAAAGTACAATTACACAACTGCTTTAGTTCTAGTAAAAATAAATAAATAAATAAATAAATACATTTCTTACAACAAAGTCTCTCCTGTCATTATACAGCAGTGTCCCCATGAACAATGCTTCCCATCGATTGTGCCATTTTTTTTTTATCTTTCTAGATTACAGACTGGAGTGTTATATGTGCAAAGGAATTAAGACTAATGGAAAAGCTTTAAGCTATGCATTAAATGCTGTGGCCAATACGTGAATAGGTTGTATATGGCTTTGGCAGGAGCATCTAAATCAGGAACGATGAAGGACACAGGTAATCAGATTGAGGGTGAAGACTCTTGTCTTTCTAACAAGGCTTCTGGGTTCCTAAAAAATATATATACATAAACATTTGTAAAAACTTTAAAGAAGTTTGATTTTCTTTCAAAACATACTACATTTCAGAAATTCTGAACAAATCCAAGAATTTTGTTACTTAAAATAATGCCTACTTCTTACTAGATGATTGCTATGAATGAAGTTTTCTTGTCATATAAATAGAATAATGCAAAAATTCCTTTTAACCAATAAGCATTCAATGCAAGAGACAACTGTTAATATGCACAAGTTAATATTAAGTCCATAGAAATACCAAAAAAGGCAACTTAATATTTTAATAGTTTCTGAACTTGAAAGCATAGACAAATGCAGTGGCATTTTTGGCAGTGAGGAGTTCGAAAAAAAACCTAAAATATTTATAGTACTAAAGTTTAGTTAATTCTTGTGGATATCAAAATTAATTTTGAACGATTATTGATTGTGTATTAAGGCCAAAACAATACGCAATCAAATGTTCCACATTCCAAATTGCTGACAATTTATAACAATTTAATAACAATTTGTTATTGTTAGGCATTACGGCAAAATGTTATTCATCACCATATATCATTTATGAAGGTGTTGATCATTTTTTCTGGATAAAAAAATGTTTTATGTTCAAAAGATTTTTTAAAGCTAGATGATTTTTAAGATAAAAATACAGCGAAAATCCCCGTTATTCACTAGTCAGCTGTCATGGGTTCTTTCAGCTCAAAATCTCACAACAAAAATAAATCAGATGATAATCTGTTATCATTTAGTAGTTTTTGTGATGACAAATAAATGCATTTATTTTTAAACATGAAAAAAATTTAAAAAAGTAAAAAAAAAAAAAAAAAGTTTTAAATAAGTTATAACTCCATTTTTGTCTTGTAGTAAACAGTGACAATTTTTGTCTTTTAGCCTGTACCCATGGGCTTCAGACTTTAGGCTGTTATCATTGACCAATGCCTATCCAAATATTACAAATAACCCTTATAATTATAATTTTATGGACTACGTAACTGGTAAAATCTCTAAAAATATTATTAAAAAGATATTTTTAAAGCAATATTTTTGTTAAAGTCTTTCAATTAATGCCAAAAGTTGTTGCTTTTGTCAAAATGCATTGTGGTCTGATATAGTATACAGATTTATTATCAAATTCCTCCAAATTGTACTAATGTTAAAATGCTTCTGAACCAGACAGTATTTACTTTTCATGCCTGTAATTACGTCGCAATTCAGTAATTTTTAAAGTAGATTCAATAAAGAATGCAACGAGAGAATTCAAGAGTGTAAAGAGAATAATAAGTGATTTAAAGGGACAACCAGAAGCAAAAAAATCTGAACAATCTGAATTTTTTTTTATAATCGTTCACATTTTCTCCTTTTTTTTCTTTTTTTTTTGCCATAGATGACTGTCAAGGAATGTTGGTTGGAGATTAATGCAGAGGAGACCAGCACGAAATACACATGAACATAGTTTGGGGACGACAATTAAATGGGAGTTCTAAGGATATTTTATGCATTCTGAGTAATTTACACTGTTAGAGTTGCTCATGCTAGAGGGTCCCTGGTGGTCTAGTGGTTAGGATGAGGTGCTCTCACTGCTGCGGCCCCAGCCACTCTTAGTACCGGTCCCAAGCCCGAATAAATAGGAAGGACTGTGTTAGGAAGGGCATCCAGCGTAAAAACCAAATGATCCGCTGTGGCGACCTCTAATGGGAGAAGCCGAAAGAAAGAAAGAGTTGCTCATGCTAAACATGGGCAAAGTTTTAAAAAAATTTATTTGGATGTATGGCGAAGTATAACTGTCCCAAATAAACTCTATATGGGTGACATGACATAATGAAGGGCGGAATTTGTTGTATGGGCACTTTTCCCAAAAGAGCGTGCACACACAAGTCAAGTCAAGAAACTTTAATTGTCATTTTCCACCATATATAGCTGGCGCATTACACAGTGAAATTAAACAACGTTCCTCCTGAACTTTGGTGCTACATACAACAACAATCACAGAAAACACAGGGCTAAGAGCTAGTAAGTGTCCTCGCCACATAAAGTGCATCGTGTGCAACCTGGTGCAAACAGTGCAAAGACAACACAAGACAGTGCAAGACAATACAGGACAGTACAAGACAACACAAGACAGTGTAAGACAAATACACAAAACACAAAATAGTGCCGCCAGTAAACCTGCTATATATTGCACACTGCGGTGTGTAAAAGACATTAAGTGAACATAGTACGTAACAAAAATGAGCAACCAGACTGAATTGTCCATGGTGGCAGCGATGCACAGGACTTGCTCAAGAAGAACATCTGCAAAGAAGTGTGTTTTTGGATGTAAGGGAATAAGAACCTTGTTCAGTTCTCACCATATACCCATATAGACACATTCTGCAGTAGTCATCATTGTTACTGTAGTTCTTGATGTTCAATTTCAGACTCAGGATCCAAGAATTTGTGCGTTTTGATCTGATTGTTAGCCAAAGTTCATTTAAGACTATAAAGGTTTATTAGTCCTATTTTTTAAAGCGATCTCACCACTTGCAGTTGATCGCTATCTGCACATTAGCTCCACCCACAGCACGCCTCCAGGAACTCGGCTGTTTTCAGAGAGAAGCATAAAGCTGTATATTTCTTTTATAAATTTGATAAAACTAAAGACTCTTCAGATATATATAAGGATGCAATACTACTCTATAGGTACTCAGGATTAAAATGAGTGTGTGTTATGTCCCTTTTAACAATAACACAAGACACTAGACAAAAAGTGCTATAAAAATGCGACTTATATATGCAATCACATGACCAAACACAAGAGGCCCTCATCCCACACCGCTAACGTGACAGGCTATCACGAGTTGGTCTTTGTAGTTCCGTGTCACAACCCACAATAATAAGGTCCGTGTCAAATGCTAGCAAACAGGGACAATTAAAATGTGCTAATAAAGCAAACTATAAAAGTACCACATTTGATAATGTGCAGCTGATGGCACAGTACCACAACATCATATTTTTTCCACTGACAGCTAGTAGCTCAATGTGGAAATTAATCGAAAGAGGTCTTCTACTCTAACAGCCTAAATTTTAATAACCAACAGTGTGAATGTTGTGTTTAAAATCTAATACTTTTGAATTTATCCAAATAATGCAAACCTCTTTTTCTTTATTAAAAAATAATGGCAATAGTGCTGATATTGGCAAACTTTGTTCGACAGGAAGTGGTTTAAATATGATATTCTTTCCTGGAGAGTCACAAGAAAAAAAATCCTTTTTTTAAGCATTTGCTGAAGAGGATATTGATTAGGAGGTCATGTGTTATTCAGTAGAAGGTCACACATTCTTTTCAATACTGTCTATATTTGATTGCTCTGCATTATAATCTCAAGCAACACTTAGTTTCTTTTAGCTTTCAGAGGCCCAATGCCTCCCGTCATGTTTTTATACCAAAGAAGTAAAAAATGCAGAACCTTACATTTACATTCATTGCTTTTTGCAGACCCCTTTATCCAGAGTGACTTATACTTATCTCATTTAAACAACTAAGCATTTACAAGTTGAGGGCCTTGCTTAAGGGCCCAGGAGTGTCAGATTGCTGGTGCTGGGATTTTTTATGTAAAACCTTTAGAAGTCCAACATGATAAACCATCCAATTTGTCAGACCTAATATAAATGAAAGTCACCCTTCAAAGCAATATTGCATTGTTGAACTCAAAGAATTCAATGGATTAAATTATAAAACTGAACTCAACAATGAGATAAAACAATAAAACACTAATATACTGTATGTTGAAGGTCTAAATCTGTTTACTATATTAGATTTTTCTCATTTTATAAAATGTGTGAATAATTGCATAGCTAATTTAATGTCAAAAAATCAAGGAAGGAAGAATGAAAGGAAGAAAATGCAGGATAAAAGACCATGTTAAAGGCAGAAAGCATGAAAAATGTCTTCTTTAATCATAGTAATTTCCACCTATTGGAAATAAGTGAAAAGAAAAAAATTACACAGTGCTGTTGTTCAGTGGAAATTAGTAGCATGGTGACTGACCTGTTGAGAAGGAACTTTGAGTTCAACAATGCAATATTGCTTTGAAGGGTGACTTTCATTTATATGAGGTCTAACAAATTGGAAAGCACTTGACAGACTCCCTTGATCTTCATTGACTTTCATCAACAGTTGTGGACTGCAGGAGAAGATTGGAGGATTACTTCTGAGTGTTTGCTGGCTTTGGTCTTAAATTAGTCATGGCTAAGATTCCTTCCCTGATTTTAGCTGAATCCTCATCCTAAGAATTATTCCTTTAACAATACAGAACACACAAGCTTTGTGTTTTATAAGAAACATGCAATGTTATACACTCATGCACCTCATGCATGCATACAAAGAGGAAGAAGATCCCTTACACACAAAAAAAACTGACGGAGAATAATCACTGATCTTAGAAAGAAAGGATTTCTAACTTTTGTTCTAAGCTTGTGTATTGATGCTGGTATTTAAAAGTAGGTCACCTATTCGGCGTCTGCTCTGAGAAAATGAAAGTCCAATATTTAGAGAAGTTTTCTCCCCCCAGCTCTAATATATATATTAGAGCTGTCCACAAGAATGCATGCAAAATCAATTTAATGGCACACATTTTATTAACGCACTATTAATGCATAATGCTTTTCTGTTAGACCTTTTTCGAAAAAATATACATACAAAAATTTAAAAGAGGCAAAATTAACACACATTTATTCACGAGTTTCTTTACTCAGATATTAAGCAAACAATTTTTTCGACTCCAGCGAAGAATCATTTTTAATCACTAAACATTTATTTTACTGATGTGCAAAGTCTCAAATCAAGGACCAAATACAGCCATGATGCACACATCCAGCAAGTAAAACCGTCTGTGTAAAAACATAGCATAAGTTCAGTTTGGTCTCCTGAAGATTACACACACACACACACACACACACACACACACACACACACACACACACACACACACACACACACACACTGTGTACTGTACATGAATTTTAGGCATGTGTGAAAAAAATGCTGTAAGGTAAAAAAAAATTTTAAAAGTTAGTGTTCATTTATTTATGATCCTACAAAATCCCTGACTTTATGCACATGTACAAAGTGTGCAAGTGTAAAAATTTAAAGTCAAATTGTGGTCACACCAAATACTGATCTGAATAAAATGTTTCCTTTGTTCACTTACTTTGCATTTTTTAAATAGCTAAAAATAATCGATTGAATCTTTTTCTATTTTGATATTTTTGAAAGCATTCTTCCGTTTCTTCACACCTGCCTTAACCTTTCATACAGTATTGGATATATAGGTTAGCGCTGTGATGCGGAATGAGTGATGTTGTTTTTAGAGTTGAGCAAAAATACATTATTGATCAGACAGCTTGAGTTGCTTTTACCATCATTTCTCTTCCCTAACATACCGGACACAAATCACTCTTACTTCCAAAGTCGCTTAACTGTAGCCTTTACAAAGACAGCGTTATAACTAACAGCAATAGATCATACTCACGCAACTCAGTCCACTACCATCCCTCAGTCGAGAAAGCCATTTGAGTACAATATGTGCATCTGTATCCATTAATCATTCTTCCCAAGTGGGAAAGATTTAGGTGCTTCTACTAAACACTGCCAGTTCCAGATCAATATAATACAGTATATAAACCGCACATTTAGAAAAGAAAACTCCATAAATACTCATTAATACTGTATCTTCAAGACATGTTCAAAATTGTAATTTTAAATCTACCCTATGGTACAATTATGCTCCTTATATAACCAACACTGTGGGCGATGTAATTAGAATTATTTAATTAAAGTGTGCCAATAATTAGAGACACAATTACTAGCAGGTATTTGCATATACAGATGCGCCCTTTTCCCCATTTTCATTTATATTGGACAAATTTTTACTGAGCAGCAAGTCCAATCTTGTGAATGGATGATATGTTGATTCCAGGTGTAGATGCAAGGTGCATACGGGACTGCAATTAAAACATGTTCTTGAGATGACAGTAATGACATTTGCAAGTTCAGGTAATGTGTTACTAGTAAATATTAAAATGTTAAATGTATATGCATTTCTCATTACTGAAAAAAGTCATGGTCTATAAAGACATGCTTTGCCAAAGTCGGAGTGGAAGAACTCAACTCACAGAACCCTGACCTTAACCCCAGTGAACACTTTTGGGATGAATTCAAACACTGAGCTCCCGGCCTCCTTATTCGACATTAGTGCCTGACCTCATTAATGCTGAATTATGGCTGAATTGCCAAAAAATTCCTATAACAATGCTCCAAAATCTAGTGGAAAGCCTTCCCAGAAGAGTAGAAGTTTTATAAGAGTAAAGGGGCACAATATCTCAAATTAGATGCTCAGAAAGGACAAATAGGTGCCCACAAACCTTTAGACACATAATGTCGTTTGATCTATCAGAAGCAAAATAAGTTTTAAATAACTTCACTTAAATTCTCTTTAGGAACTAAATTAGCTACTGGAATCAATGCTAGTAAATCTTGGCATTAGTAGAAGAACCAGGCTCATTATTAATTGAGTAAAACCACACAAAATTATAATAAAATGTCAATATTTTGACATCAAGAAATTTTAGTTGCTATTAGGATGTTATAATGACACGTCCTGAGCTAGAACATCATTACACTTGACTTAATATCTCAGCGGACTTCTGAGTCATCTATTTGATGGAATATGGTGATGATGTAATATGTGAAATGACAAACCGTATTCACTTTCATTTAAGATTAGATAACAGAATAAACACAGCTCTGTCACCACAGTGGCATTAATGACCTGGCCAAATGTATTCCTTGAAATTTATGGTCAAAGCCTATAGTCATAAATCATTATAACACTATAATTTTAGATATACATACATACATACATACATACATACATACATACATACATACACACACACACACACACACACAAACACACACACACACACACACACACACACACACACACATCTATCTATCTATCTATCTATCTATCTATCTATCTATCTATCTATCTATCTATCTATCTATCTATCTATCTATCTATCTATCTATCTATCATATAGAAAAGGGTAATATAATATTATCAGTGCTACAGTGTGTGTTCTTGTCATTTTTGGATTTTAAAACTATTTTTAAATAGATTATCATAATATACTTTTTGATATTTTCACTCATTTTTTTCACATTGTGACACGTTCAAACTGCAATAATGTGTCTGTGTGTGTTTGTGTAATTAAACCCGAATAAATTAAAGACTGTTAATAATTGATTAATAGTACGTTAAAAGTTAATACTGCACAAGCAAGTCTTGATACTAAATATTATCACTCATTTCTATACAAATATAATATTCTGTATTAATCAAATAATTGTGATATTCCTTTTATTGCCTTTTGTTACTTTTGTCCTTTCTGTCCTCTCATAAATAAAACAAAAAAAAAGCAAGAAACTAATTGTTTACTATTTCTGCTGATGATGTATCGAACACTTCTGTAGTAAAAAGAAACTAGGATGCAGAATTTCACCTTTGGTGAACCTAAAGAAATAGAGCAATGCACAGGGAAATGTTCCAGTCTGCTAATAGAATAAACAGGAACTCTTGGAAAGCTGCTTGGCCCATCAAATCAGTGGGTAGGAACTACTTACTGAATAGTGAGGAATCATTTAAATTATGAAAGCCAAATTATTGCAAACTTTTTTTTTACTTTAAGTACTCAATGATGATTTTAAATGTTTACAATATGCTTTATAATGTTTCTCAAATCATTGTCAAGATGTACAGTGCATGAATAAATGAAAGGCTTAATTGACATGTTAGTAGTCCCTTAGTGCTGTCCCTAACCGATCATTTTTAAAGTGTATTCGTCATCGCTATTCTCATTCACAACCAGAGAACTGCGGTCAGATTATTTTGCAAGTTAAATAGCGCACAGTGTATCTATTCACTGCATTGTTTAAAGAGTACACAGATTTATTTGAAGACTTGCCAGATAGCCATTAACATCATAGCAACAAAATGTTGGAGTACCAGAACGTGATAGTGATTGCTAAGCACCCTTCAGTGTATGAAGGCAATTTTTTAATACCCTGTCCTTCAAAGCAATGCCTTCCTCAGGGCTAGACACTGCTTCAGGGATTCATAGCCCCCAGACTGATTGGCTTGGCTGGACAAACCTGACACCAGCATTTAACCCCAACCCAGCCTCCCCAGGGACAGTTCACTACTGTACATAGCAATAGGTTGAGCCAGGCTATGTGTTGAATCTACTGCTATGGAGCTGGAAATACCTAATTAGAAATAATATGAACAGTAATTCTGAAGAAAGCTACAGTACTGATGTGTACAAATGTTTATCCAGGCATATGATGAAGGTGATGTGGCAGGAACTGATGTCACCGTTGTTGTTGTTTTTTTCACCTTTCAAATTTTCTATCACATGGTTCTCATATTCCTTTAACAAATTGCTTGACAAAAAAAACAGAATTTGTATTATCATTCCGCTATGAGCGAGTGTAAAATGAGCCTTTTTTGATCCAAAAAGTGTGTAATAATTAACATGCCTGAATAATCTCTGAATAAATTCACTAGAGACCTTTGGAATTGCACCAGTGTGGCTCACAGCTGGCTGGATCGCTGGAGACCACAAGCAAGTCCAGCAGTGCCATCTCCATAAATAACACCCGTCAAAGTGACATGTCTACTCATTGAGCTGGAAGAGAGGAGGCCCTCGGCTACACTGAGAAAAAAAAAAAAAAAAAAAGCCAAACAAACAAACGAAAAAAAAAAAAAAAAACAGTCAAGGAAACAGACATATCTAAATTATTATTATGATTATATAAAACTAAATGTGATAGAGATATTTAGTGTTTTCAGATATTTCAGAAATAGTGTATGAAGTGTAAAATCAGCCTGTGTACAGATATGTAGAGACACAACATTTCACATTTAGACAAGCTATATCTGTGACATTCTACCATTTAAATAGGGTCCAAAAGTGCATTAAAACCACAAACAAGTACTGCATGCAATTCATCAATAATGGAACATTTGTTCTGCAAAAAAATATTTCTCAAAACAAGATTTATAATATAATAAGAAAAATGTATAATAAGAAAAATTACTATAGATGCAATAGATTTACAACGCTTCAAGAATCATTAAGACTCAGAACCAATTCTATTGATATTATAAGCTTTGGGACATACTGTATATACTACATGGACAAAATTATCAGGACACCTTATTATTTTAGTCATATGTGGATCTCCCCATTTTTTGGGGGCACACAATTGTATAGGATGTTTTTTCGAAGTGGCAGCATTAGATTCTCAATTCACTTGTACTGGGAAACCAAAACCTGTTAAAGCATGCAAGTGTGCACAAAGATAGCTCCATGAGGATATGTTTGACATAAGATTTTGGAGTTGAAGATCTTGAGTTGCCTGCTATAGAGCTCAGCCCTCAACCCTACAGTATTTAACACTTTTGGGATGAATTGGAATGCTGACTGCACCCCAGGCCTCCTCACCCTACATGACCCTGGTTGCTGCATGAGCCCAAATCTCACACAACCACTTCTCGTTCCCAAAAACTGTTCCTGAAAGAGTGGAGGTTATTATAACGGCAAATCTGGACTAGATTTTAGGGGTTGTAAAAGTATACGTTTTCCTAATAAAATGTTTTGGTACAGGGCATTGTTTAATGGAATCCTTTTTACGTGCGGAACAAAGTTAAAATCTGAATTCCCTCAGGAATGTATTAACTGCCATTTTGTTTAGTCTCCGCCTCACACTTTCAGTGCTTTTTCAAATGGTTATTAAATTTAAAAAGATACACAACAATGCCAGGGGTATAAAAAAGGAAACTTGAAAAGGAAAACGCTAAAGAAATCCATAGCACTAGCGTTAGCCGCTAACCAGGAAGTGGTTTATGTCCAGCTTTAAGACTTTCACTAAAAAGGAGATAATCCAGAATAAATCAACCGAAGAAGTGAATAAATGAAGGATGGAAGGGCTGAACACACACACACACACACACATACACACACATCTGATTTACCCAAATGGGGTCTAACAAATGTAAACAATTAAAAAAAAGATTTCCATTGATTAAAATGTATGTAATCAATGTCATTTGTGCCAATTTGAATAACTCAATTTAATCAATATAACAAAAAGTGCATTGCATTAATTTGATTTATTCTATTTAATAAAATATTATTTCATATATTATTTAACCAAGTAAGCATTTTATTTAAAATTATAATAAAAAATGTAAAATGTTCAAATGTTGATCACAAATGTTATAAATAATAAATTGCGTTAATAAAAAAATATTTAGCATTTCTTCCCACCGAAACTAAATAAAACCGACTTAAAAACCGAGGTACCTACCGAATAAAAATAGGAATTTTTTTAAATAAATATAAGCAACTTTTCCCTCACCAGGTCCATGACCATAATATAATGAACCTGCTGGCACTGGAGACCCCTCACATGAGTATAAAATTAATGATACCTGGTTAGAACAAAACTTCTTGAATTCAGTTTAATATCTGATGAAAGTTCTTCAATTTTTAAGGTATTCAATATAAATTATTTATTATATACTCATTTGTATTTCATAAATCATTAATAAAACATGTAAACTCTTAAAAACATAACTTTACTCAAATATAAAGCCTACCAACCTGACTTCTTTTTAGCAGATCAAATCTTTTATTGATGCAGGCAGGCAAAGAAATGCCTAGTACTTCAGTTATGTCGCCTACGGCTTAATTGAATCCACGTGTTGTTTTTTTTATAAATGTTTTATTCATTCTGATTATAATTTGTACTATTTAGTAAAATTATTACTTGCTTGTTTTATAAGCTTCTTGCTGATTTTGCAAATAACCTACCATGTTTATTCACCACTTTCAGCTTTATATAAAACACAAATTATACCAAATATTACAAAAAAATATCTAGTATTATTCTTTTATAAGGACGTAATTCACTTTGCAACAACTTGCCCTGAAAAAGCTCATTATGCCACATTGTAGCTCTGATGGAATGGCTTTGGCTACGTGCATAGCCTTAGCTTTTAAAATTCAGCGTTTAAACAACATATAAGAAATGTGTGGTATATCCAAGACTGAAACTAGTGACATCATTAGCGTTATTTTGTTTTTGCTGGTCGGGTACATTCTTGGTGTATTGTACTAATGATGTTTCAGTGCTTGCTATATTGCCTAGTGTCCCAATTCCATGTATTTTTCCTGTCCACATTCTGGGGCTCATGCACATAGAGTGCCTGACTGGTGCTATTATGCATGTGTGAATTATGAATAAGTTTAGCTGGCAAGGCTTGACGTTGTTGTGCAATGGACTTTGCCTCTGGATATTCTCACATTGTTTGAGAACATTTTAAGAAAGTGTAAACTTATACAACAACATGGTACAGAATGATTGAGCATTACATTATCAGTGCTGCTTTTAGCCACCCGAATGCATTGAAATATTCATTTGGTATCTGATGTAATAATGTGCTCTATATCATAATAGTGAGAAATACAATATATGTACAAAAGACAACTGATACTTCCATCTACTGTATATGTGGTACTTCCCCAGCGTCAGTAGGTGGAGAGTAATTCAGTAAATGTATTTTATTACTGTACTTAAGTTTTTGGTTTTTTTTGCGTATCTGTATTTTATTGAAGTATTTTCATTTGGGGGAGAATTTTTCTTTAACTTTACTACATTTCACTTTCATTTCAAATATCGTCCTTTTTACTCAGCTACATTTTGCGAAATCAGTCGTTCCTTTTTATTTACGAGTGGAAAAAAGATATACCGGTGAAACACGCAGCAAACCACCAATCAGGGTATAGCGTGCGCTCTGTTTTTAACTTGCTTAAATGCAGCTTGGTGGTATCTACTTAGCACAATTAGTTCAGCATCAGTTGAACAGCAAGCGGTACATTCGAAGAGTAATAAATGATGGACGAAACCCCTGTCTTTAACTTGCCACAACACCTCTTATTTTGCGTAGTTGAAAAGAAGGTTTGGGGCTCATGATAATTGTAATAGATACCAATCAGTGTTTGACTCATTAATATAATTCTAATAATAGATGGGTATGCTAAAAGTAACATTAATCTTTTCACATAAACTGAGTTAATTAAGCAAAAATCTTGTTCTTCTTCTTTTGGCCATTAGGGGTCGCCACAGCAGATCAACTGTCTCCATACTACTCTGTCCTCTACATCTGCTCTTTCAAACCACCAACTACCTGCATGTCTTCCTTTAAGCAAGAGTCTGTTGACAAATAAACGATTATAGGACATTATAGGCATGATAAATCATTGGCTACTTAGGTACATTTAAAAGCAAATACTTTTGTACTTTTACTACAGTGAAAGTTTAAAGGGAGAACTTTTAAATAATTTCTCTATGGGATCTATAAAGTATTCTGATTTTGATTCTGATGATTAACTGGAGTAATATTTTACCCAGTGCTTCATCCACCACTGCCTAAAATGTTATCAGAAAGCTGGAGAAACACAATTGTATAGGGATGTCTATGGATGTGTGCATTAAATGTGAGTTAGGAGACATTACTAAAGCCCTTATGGTGAACTAGGACACATCTCCAGAAGCACACTCCAAAATGTTGTGGAATATCTTCCCAGAAGCGTGGAGGTTCTCATAACAGCAAATTGGGACTAAATGTGAAATATGATGTTCAAAAAGCACATGGTCAGGTGTTCACAAAATTAGTAATTAATAGTGTATTAATATGATTTAATCCACTAGTGTGGATTAAAGAAATGTATATTATATAAAGATTGATTTAGATATAAAGGGTACGTTAATTCAAAACTGAAAGAAAAAAAATCTCCTATATGCTTTCATCAAAATCGATTTTTCATGTGCAGATGACTTGGGAAGAAATAATGTAAATAACATAGTCCATATGGAAGGTAAATTAGAATGAAGCTAATTATCTTTCCCTCTCTTCTCCCACCTTCCCTTACTTCCTCTCTCTCTCTCTCTCTCTCTCTCAAACACACACCCACACCACACACACACACACACACACACACACACGTCTATGCCACCTGTGTCCAATTTCAAATGGCAGCTATGATTAATCTTCATTCTCTGCAGCCATATCAAAGGAGGCTGAGGTGATCTAGCAGAGGATTAACCATGGCCATGCGAGATTTCTTTAATACAGGGAATGCTTATGGTAAATGATGGTTTTTTTTTAAGTTCGGTCCCTGAAAATAACTGTTACTGTTAGATCTATTGTGAAATAAAACACATTTTGTCAAGTCTGTCCTTATCGACTTCTGTTATATCACATTGCGACTTGGTCAGTTCTTTGGTGCTCTAGATTAATTACTGAGAGACACACTGTTGGGAGTTCAACAGCAAACAAAGATATTATGCAATGCTAAAAAGAATGAGTCAGGCTTTCTTGCTTTTATTTTGTTCCCCCTTCCTCCCTCTTCTCTAAACCCATTCCATGTCTTTACCCTGACAGCTCCTGCTATTTGCAGAACTGAAGGTTCCCTATGAGCTGTGGGAGTGGCCCGTCTATTGATGTGATCTGTCACTCAATATGTTTACTACGTATTCCGTTCTGACCTCAGATCAGACGTCCCTGTCTCTCTCTCTGGAAGCCTTGCTCTCAAGATGGCGATACGCTGCAGTCTGATAAAAACAGCTCAAGGTCGTCGGGATTCACTCTGTTGTTTCGACAGGCGAAGAAGAAAAAGGCTTTCAAAAAAATCAGGCGGCTTTAATCTCGCGGTGACTAACATGCCTAGAATGACAGCAGTAGTTATATTTTTTTTCTTTCTTTCTTTTTTATCGTCACTCAAACAGAATTTACTCGGCGTGCATGAACATTCTTTGGTATCAGTATGAAAATATCATAGGAATCATGTCAAGTCTAATATGAAACGTACGGTACACAGCTAGCGGTTGCGCATGTTTTCTTATTTACACTAAATGTGCAGCTTATTTAGCGACAGCAAATTTTGAGCCAAGCGGTGACTCAATGTTCACCAGACACAGAGGTTCTTCCAGTCTTTCTCTTTCTACTTCTCCTCCATCCCCCCTCTTCTCACTGCATTTCCCTTCCTCTATAATAGTTTGTTGTTTGTTGAGGCCAAGCTGTACATGCCTCTGACTGTGCGTTAAGACTTTTTTATGGCGGTGAAACTGGCACATCACAGCGGCCTTCTCATCAGTAACACAGGCAGCCATTCCAGATAAGTCACGCTCCTCACTTATTATGTCACAGACAGTGTCTCGCTGAGATCATCTGCCTCCTCTCTTCCTCTCCCGAGAGCCGAGCTGAGCATTGTATTTATTTATTTTTTATTTTATTTTTTACAGCTGTGCTTTTTACAGACTCTAATTGCTTGACAATAACAAAGGGCAACGTGGACAGCTGAGGCGGCATCGCTGAGACAACACTCATACCGTGTGGCAGAAACACTGTATCCCTTAATAAACGCTCAGGAAGGAACGTGTGTTTCCTCATCTCATCGCCTTTTAAAACGCACGCTTTAAACCAACATTTAAAAGAGATTAAATTGATGTTGCACTTGAAGACATTAACACCAGACGCCCTCATCCAAACTGCTGAAACAGCTCATTTGTTTGGGCAGTCCATTAAGCTAAAAGGACGCAGGAGGTGTCCTTTTCTCCTTTCTCCATTAGAGACATACTTCCACTGATAGTATGCTTTAACAGATGTCAGAAAGGATAGCAGTGGCACTGTGTAAAACAGCACACCACATTCATTACAGTGATGTAAGGAAAGGACTTCAAACTGGAAGCTAGTGTAGGGAGCTCTAAATCACAATCTGTCTCCACTGTGGGATCTTCAGGACAGCCAGAGTTCAGCCAACTCAAACAGCCATGTACCCAATATTTATTCAGTGGAGAGCATTAAATAACCAGAGCTCATTATTCACCAATATAAAGGGTTCCTTACTTGCTATGCTTTATTAGGTGGCCATGGCTCTCACTTGCACATGCATAACCACATTCACCACAACTTATATATATATATATATATATATATATATATATATATATATATATATATATATATATATATATATATATATATATATATTTACATTGGTGTTTATTTAACACCAAGAATTACGGAGACCGAGGCATGTCCTAAGATTTACATAAAATATAGATTAAGATGGCGAGGTTCCCTGGTGGTCTAGTGGTTAGGATGCGGCGCTCTCACCGCTGCGGGCCGGGTTCAATCCACGGTCAGGGAACCAACCCCAGCCATTAGGGTTGCACAAGCCTCAGTGCCGGTCCCAAGCCCGGATAAATGGGGAGGGTTGCATTAGGAAGGGCATCCAGCGTAAAAAAAAAACATGCTAAATCAAACATGCGGATGGATAGTTATAGAAACCTTCCATAAATTCTCCCTAATCGAACGTGTATGACAGGTTGTGTGCTCTGAGATGATTTTTATCAGTTGTAGTAAAGAATAGATATTTAAGTTGCTATAACCTGGCAGCTCACACCAGTTTTATTAAAAAGGTAAAACGAAATGAAAGAGTAGAAAAGAAATACAGAGAGAATAAAAAGGGCAAAATGATGAAAGGTTTTCCAGAATTTGAGGTTGACTGTAATAAATCAGAAAATTTAAAGAGACAATTTTATTTACATTTATTTGATCCTTGACTGTATTTTATGAACATTCGCATCAAAAGCTTTGATGATTGTGATTTAATTTGTAAATAAAACTGCTTTGAGCTGACAGGAAGGCTACAGTGACTCAAATAATCAACATTTTAAGACTTTGATGAAAAGCATCTCGGAATACACAACATGCTGTAGCACACTGGGGTCATAAAAGCAATGGAGCTTATCAGGTGGCACTCCTGCCAGGCAAGAAAAGGGATCCGCAGCGACAGTGGGCAAAAGCACACTAAAACTAATCAGAATCATGAATTGAACAGCATCAGATGTAGATAGAAGTTGCCCATTGATCAGATATTTTGCATCTAGGATCCTATTAGTGCTGTATATAATGTTCTGATATTCATACCCTAGCTGTTACCTTCAATATTGTTTAGTCTTAATGTTACTAATATTTTTTAATAGCTTGTATAAAGAATGTTGATTTTTTCGAATATATATATATATATATATATATATATATATATATATATATATATATATATATATATATATATATATATATATATATATATATTTATTTATTTATTTTTTTTTTTTTTTAACGGGGTCCCTTACGAGGGAAATATCAAGGTCCGTGACGTGGGAGTGACGTGGGGCCGCTTTCCCGTGGGCTCACCACCTGCAGGAGGGACCGTAAGGGACGGTGCTTTGAGGGTTGGGCAGCAGTCGGAGGCGGGGTATGTCGGCTTAGACTGCTGCCCCCGCGACCCGAATTACGGATAAGCGGGAGAAAATTTTTTAACCTTATTCCAATGTAGTATTCGGAATCTATCAGACAGTCTTGCTATTGTAACTGAGCTCAACTGTCTTATCCGCCTCTATTTCCCTGAAGTAAATAAGTGTGTGCACTGTAATACAGACCTCATTCATTTCTGAGTGTTATCTCGTGACATGTTTCATACGCCAACTGTTAAATGTAATAATCAAGTAGATTGCATGTTATAAGAAGCATTGTTAAATAAAACCTATAGGAACAGGAGAGCATTAAATAAAGCACTAAAAAGCTGTTATAGTTAATTATGAATCTTTATCGAATAATTAACGTCTAGCATATGACATTAATTATCCACCACCACCACCAATACCGGCACGTTACCTTTATTCTCAGGTTATTTAAAAATATAATAGTGTTTACATGCTATCTTATCGAATCACTTGTTAATAAATTTTACATGCTGCATATTCAGATGGCAAATGTTGTGTCAAGAGAAGATGATTGGCTTTGTATGCCTGTGGCCTTGCTCCATGCCCCCACTGAGACTTTACTCATCCTGTCCAGCTGAGTTTTAAATGAAGCCAGTGGTACTCTAATAATTAAACACTAGGAAACAAGGTCAGAACCACATGAATAAAAAGGGACCACAGCCACCGACAAAAGGTCTAGCTGTACGTTTACAAAATGGAGAGTTTGGGAAAAAAATGTTTCTCCTTTTACAACATTTAAATTGATTTTAGTCTGCTGAGTTCCAAAATGCTTTGGAGGCACGGCTATTTTAAATGTCTGCAACCCCAAAACACTCTTCTGGCTCTGCATGAATGAAGTGAATGTCAGTTTTATTGCATACTGTATACTAGACTCTAAACCTTCGCCTATATTTTACTCGAGAGTGTGTCATATTTTACTGAAGAGAGTGTCAGATGTGTGCTGACATATAAATGAAAGAGAAGCAGAGAAATAGAGGAAGACGTAAGAGACCGAGAGACAGAGTGATGAAAGGTTTTTCAGCATTTGAGGCTGACTGTAATGAATCAGCATCCTGACAATTTAAAGCGACAATTTTATTTACATACATTTGATCCTTGACGATATTCTAAGAAAAAATTGTCGTTTTTTTTTCCATCATTAATTCATTCATTCATTTATATAATTATTATATTTATATTATATTAGCACATGCAAGCACATGCAAGCCTTTGCACATCCGGATTAACTGTCAATGTGGAACAAGACTAAATATGGACGCCAAGCAAAGTGTCAAAGCTGTTAACGAGACTTTGACTTCATTACATTCTTTTGGGAGTTCGCTTCCTCATTAGTGCCAAAATTCCCATTCCTCAAGTTACTCTTGTTATTCACACAAGAAATTAGAAACTACAGCATGAGCCTTTCAACATCCTATTTTCTTCAGCAGTGCGGAAAAAATGAAAAGTTGTTCCAAGAGTTAAGCCAAGTTAGCATCTCCTATGGGAGGTTTAACCATGTAGAAAACATCTTGGAGCCGGGTGTCTCAGCAGGACTGATTCGCTAGACAGCATCTCTCTTTCCAGCCAAGTAGGGATGACAGAGAAATGCCATCCGCCATATCACACAGCTACTTCTGTCAGCGACATATCCTTAGCTCGTAACAACCGCATCGTGTTGGCTTACCTAGCGAAAATCGGGTAGTCTGTTTTATAGGAATGTTCTAAGCGCTTTAACACATTTTGATCATTGGAAATGGAAGTTGAAATTCTGATCTGTTGTGCATTTTTTATCTGTCTTCAATGTTTTGCAAAAACACTGGCCTTGTCGTTTCAAAGGGTGATGACTGTATATCACTTTCATACATAAGTGATCTTTTTTAAATGATCTATCCATTTAATGAACATCCGGCTTATTAAGATGAGTCATTTAAAATAGGAATTCCAGCTTTTTATATATATATACAATCACATATCCAAGAAATATTTCATAAAAATACTGCATACAAATATTATTTATGTTGTATTATATTAATCCTATTATATAGTAATGTTGAAATGAAAAAGTCACTACACTCAAATAAACCTTGAATTTATCAGTTCAGGAGAATAAAGTCAGAGTGATGTGAGATGTAGAGGGAAGTGGATTTTGAAAGAGGAAGTTAAGATAAGGTAAGAGAGAGAGAGAAAGAGAGAGAGAGAGAGAGAGAGAGAGAGAGAGAGAGAGAGAGAGAGAGAGACACAGGTAAAACCAGAGAAACATATAACACGATGCCAGTACAAGATAAGAAGCGCATTTATAAGATTAGGTCTGCTGGTGGTGGTTGCAACCTAAAGCTGGACTATACCATTCCTTAATGCTAATTAGCTTCATGTTAAAATCGCATGATTTTATAAAAGAAAAGTCGTTTACTGAGAATATCTGTCCCTAATTTTAAAGCACCCTTTCATTAATGTTTTCACTAATTAGTCTCCCTTTCAGCCAAAATGATGTTTTGAAAGCCTTCTCTCCTTACCCTTGCCAAAATCTATGCTTGCTGCATTATTAAAAACAAAGTGGCTTGAAATAGTTTTTTAGAGTGGTGCTGGATAAGGGGTTCTCACAGGTTTTGCAGCCAGAGACTCCTTTAATGGCTTAAAAGAGATGCATTTTTGGACAAAAAAACAGCAATTCAAATATTAGACTTATATATTTCATGTTATGCATTATATTATTATTGGTGGAAGGTGAGAGGATGCCTGAGGAATGGAGAAGGAATGTGCTGGTACCGATCTTTAAGAATAAGGAAGATGTGAAGACCTGCAGTAACTACAGGGGAATAAAGTTGATCAGTCACACCATGAAGTTATGGAAAAGAGAAATGGAAGCCAGGATGAGAGAAGAGGTGACCATCTCTGAGCAACAGTATGGTTTCATGCCGAGGAAGAGCACCACAGATGCATTATTTGCTTTAAGAATGTTGATAGAGAAGTATAGAGAACGTCAGAAGGAGTTGCATTGTGTGTTTGTGGATTTAGAGAAAGCGTACGACAGGGTGCCGAGAGAGGAGTTGTGGAATTGTATGAGGAAGTCAGGTGTGTCAGAGAAGTATGTGAGGGTGGTGCAGGACATGTATGAGGACAGTGTGACAGCAGTGAAGTGTGCAGTAGGAACGTCAGACTGGTTTAAGGTGGAGGTTGGATTGCATCAAGGCTCGGCTCTGAGCCCTTTCCTGTTTGCAGTGGTGATGGACAGGTTGACAGACGAGGTCAGACAGGAGTCTGTATTTGGAGGAGTATTTGTGGTGGGAGTAGTGAGCAGGTTGAGAAGAGCCTGGAGAGGTGAAGGTATGCGCTGGAGAGAAGAGGAATGAAAGTCAGTAGGCGTAAAACAGAGTTCATGTGTGTGAATCAGAGGGAGGGCAGTGGAGTGGTGTGGTTGCAGGGAGAAGAGGTGGAGAAGGTGGAGGAGTTTAAGTACCTGGGATCAACAGTGCAAAGTAATAGAGAGGGTGTTAGAGTAGTGAAGAAAAGAGTGCAGGCAGGGTGGAGTGGGTAGAGAAGAGTGATAGGAGTGATTTGTGATAGAAGGGCATCTGCAAGAGTGAAAGGGAAAGTTTAGAGGACTGTGGTAAAACCTGTGATGTATGGATTGGGGACAGTGGCATTGAGTAAAAGACAGGAGGTGGAGTTGGAGGTGGCAGAGCTGAAGATGTTGAGGTTTTGTTGGAGTGACCAGGATGGACAGGATTAGAAATGAGTTTTGGAGACATGGAGTATATCGGTAGGAAAATGCTGAGGATAAAGCCGGCAGGAAAGAGGAAAAGAGGAAGGCCAAGGAGGAGGTTTATAGATGTGATAAGGGAAGACATGCAGGTAGTTGGTTTGAAAGAGGCAGATGTAGAGGACAGGGGGGTATGGAGACGGATGATCCGCTGTGACTACCCCGAATTGAAGAAGCCGAAAGAAAAAGAAGATATTATTATTGGTGTAACTCTGCACTCTCAGCTGAGCTGAGGATCAAAACCAGGATCACTGGATTTCTGCAACAAATAATATTATTATAATGTAATACTATAGTTATAGTTTGTATTAATGCCACCATCCTCATGGGTTTTCACGATGTAATTGGTTTATGTTAATACTATATGAATTGATCATGCTCTCGACACACTATAGTAATTACAATTTTATTCAAATCAAAGTATGTTTAGCTTAAGCAAAAATCACGAATTAATGAGAATATTTTAATGTAACTATGCATAATATATTCTCTCAAATCTGACCGACCCTATATTTCCTTTTAATCACTGTAATGTCCCAAATACTGGATCATGTTATGCCAGGCTCTCCAGCTGGCTATAAACAAGTCCCGAGGCAACACTGCTATTTTCTCTATATGAAAGCTATTTTTGAACACGGACACTTAAAAAACAAACTACAGTGATCAGTCAAATGTACTTATAATTATTGCAATAATAAATATCCATTATGTGGATGAGGCATCTTTGGAGTGGAAAGTCTATTGTGGCAACAAAAGATAAAATATTGTGAATCATCAAACCAAAGGGTCTCTATGGAACCAAAAAATGGTCCAAGATGGGTAGTTCATAAAGTAAATTAAGCACTGCCATTGTTGGCAAATTTCTGTGATATATAATAAACACTTCAGACCCCTCCAGATGTGGTTAAATGACAATAATTGAATTTGGGCTGCTAACAACATCACCCCATCGTATTATTTATTATAACTTTAATAAAAATGTGAACCCTGTTGTGTCTTATTGCTGACAATCAACTGTTACTAAATAATACTTTGACGATTTTTTACACTCTGTTCGTTTATTATTCACTAATCAGTATCATTTCTATCCTGCGAATACTAGATGAGGTGAGAATGCACCCCACAGAACAAATTCTACATTCAGTTTATTTGCAGCAACTTTAATGCAACAAATCGAAGTATACAATATATCAACATGTCCAACTTTTACCCAAACGCTTTTATGCTGCGATCCGCAAACTCATTTAACCTCGCTCCCTTCACTACTACACGATCTAAATAAAATCAATATGTAATAAATAATTTTACACATTTTCTAAGCATATTGACCGAAGCCCAGTTCATGCGTAAAATGGAAATTTAAGCGTGGTTTAACTACAGTGGCATACAGGGCATTCAAGCGAAAGCTGAAACGTTGTGATGCATCGTAGGCTGGTGCAAAAACACTGCCGTCATTTGCTCCAAATAAATAGCATGTGTGCTTTTTTTCTGTGGAACTGGTCGATACTAGTTTGGTCATATTGTTTTTGTGAAAGTCTAAAATTATAGCCCTATTAAATTACACTATATAGACTAATTAGACACTTGACTTTTCCAGTTATACTGTATGTGGTTGATCTCAAACTGTTACCCAACGGACGTAGGATGTCTTTGGATGCCAAAGCATTAATTTTCCCTTTATTTGAACTTGATTACCCAAATCTGACCCAAACCATGACAATGCGTGTGCACAAGCAAGTTCCATGAATATATGGTTTACATGGTTTAGAGTGAGGGATCTTGAGAGGCCTGCTGTAGAGCTCTGACTTCAACCCTACTGAATATCTCTGAGATGAATTGGAACGGTGATTGCACTCCAAGCATCTTTACCTAACATCTTTATCTGATTTTACTAACACCCTTGTGGCTAAATGGGCACACATCTCCACAAGCACACTGTACAATCTAGTGGAATATCTTCCCAGAAGATTGGAGAAAAGTAAATTGGATGCTAAAAATAGACGTACAAATCTTGTGCCCAGGTGTCCACAAATTTTTTTGTCCAGGTAATGTATGTAAAACTTGTTTCTTCTCATTGAGTCCAATTGTCATGACAAGTTTTAAACCCCAAGTATAAATGTTTCAAATAAAAAAAGTAATGAATTGTCTTGTCTATTTGTGAGTTTTGTCTGGGTTCATAGAACCTAGAAAACCTACTCGTAAACTTTCAATTAAACAGGATTGGTATATACCTTCAAATATGCCAGGATATTGTATTGGCCATAAAGTTTGTTCAAAAATAAAAATCAAGTAAAGCTTATATAATTGAAATTCCTGGAACTGGAAATGAATGTTTTCTCATTGTAGCCAGTCCAGAGACTCAATGCATCAGTCTGGTTTGAGTTCGAACAGCTCCAAGCAAAGAAACCGCTAAAACACACAGTGCAGTGCTACGCGACCATGACTGGAAAACCGGCTGTAATTTAGCGTTTGCTGATTGCTTAACAAATAACGAGAGTCATTAAAAAAATGCTGACCTTTAACCAAAAACCCAGCTTGAAAAAAAAGCATTAATATCACCGAAATGTTGGTGATTATCAGGGTTAACTGGGCAGTTTGGCAGAAATGAGTCACAGTCAGCAACGTTAAATGATGACGGTTTTTATGAAAACATCCTAATTTCTGCTACAGTTAACCGCAAAGGCAAGTGAACGTCCCGAACCCTGTAAATGTCAGCGAGTCTCCGGGGACCTGCCCCATAATAATAGTTCAACGGTTCCAAATCATTTTCTCGAGTCAGCACAAGCTCCGGCTCTGCTTCCAGAACGATACACAATACCATCTTACAATAGCGTTATTTCTGTGCTGATGCCAGAGAATTTTTATTTTTTTCTTGGGATGCAGGGGTTTGTGGAGCTGTGATTATTTACCTCTTATCTGTCTGTACACAAGTTGTAGTGCATATCTTAATTTGGTATGCTCTGTCATGTCGAGCTCAATGTGGTGCACCTGAACAGCACAGGAGGTTGTTATTATTTACATCTGTTGCTAAGAATAAATAAACAAATCACTCATAGTGGGAGGAGACAATGCCATCCATCCAGGCGAAACAAGGAGCAGTGCGACGCTTTGGCTGCATAATTGCATAAAAAAAAAAAAAAAAACTAAAGTCGATGCAGCTCAAGCTGCGGGTAATTGGACAACTAGCAAATGCAGATCTGTAAAGATTGCTTCTGGTATTACTGACAGTATCACAAGCTACAGGCCTGTACTGCTTTCAGCTCGATGAAAGACACAGTCTATGCCTATGCCTGTGCAACCCAAGAAGTATTTACTAATGTGTGGTCACAGTACAATAAATATAAGAGAAGCAAACAAGGTTTGTCCGTGTTTTTTTTTATTTAGTTTTTTCTTACTTTTGTCAATTGGACAAAAACAATTACCGTTATTTCTGGACTATTAAGCGCACCCAAATATAAGCCCCACCCACTGAATTTGACAAAGATTTTTATTTTGAACATAAATTAGCCGCACCTGTCTATAAGCCGCAGTGTAATGCCTACACTGAAACTAATGAACTTTACACAGGCTTCAATAAAAGACAGTGCCTGCTACACGTTGTAACGGGTGAAATATGTTGTGGCTCCTTCAAGAGCAGAGCAGCATTTTGGGAATAGCCTGCCGCCGCATTTTCCGGTTTTACTGCATGTATGCAAGACCGAGGAATATGTCCTAATTATTTTCTGATGCTCATTTCTACGTTTTTTTGACTAACCTGTAACGCTGTTGCCAAGAAAAATGTTTTCAGCGTAATTAATGATTCTCCTTTTCTGTAGACAGTCAGAGTGAGCGGCAGGTCAAACGTCAGAGGAACCTCATCCATATTTATGATGTGGTGCGGCCCGATTCAGTGGAAGCGCATCTGATTTAATATAAAGAGTTTCATTGGTTCACCTGAACCCGTTTGCAATTTCATTGGTCTAATGTTTTGGCGCTCAGTTTTTTTGCTTGAAGTTTGTGAAACTGGGAAAAACCCAGGAAAAATCCATAAATTAGCCGCTTCGTTGTTTAAGCTACGGGGTTTGAAGTGTGGGGAAAAAAAAGTAGCGGCTTATAGTCCGGAAAATACGTACATCAAGTGATTTTATAATCATGATTTGCATTATACTATCAGGATAACTTTTCCGATTTAGTTTTGTAAGAGTCTAATAAGTAGACTACATAGTACGAAGTAAAAATACTTTGTTACTGTACTTAAGTAGATTTTTCTGGTATCAGTACTTTACTTTACTATTTGATATTTGGACAACTTTTTACTTTCACTCATTAAATTTTTTTTACACAAATATCTGTACTTTATTACTTTTTCAAACCAGGCTCGTTACTTTAGTTTCAAAGTATTTGGTGATAAGATCAATATTTTTAGTTCTCAATGCTTGCTATTTTTTAAAGCCCATCAACCTATTTCTTTCGTTGTGCAGCTTTTTTAGCCTACCAGTGGTGGATTTCCTTTCTATCACACACCACAGGGCTGTTTAGGCTAGCAAATAAAGCTAACAACAAGCAAGGCATAAAGCAACAAGTAGCATTGTAAACATGACTGAGAACAGAGACAGCACATGTCAGAGTCTATACTTCTTTTAAAACTAATTAAAACCTTCTACATGAGTGAAGGATGTATATTTTTGCCATCTCTGCAAAATAAGGATGAGGTAAGTTAAATGAAAAAACAACCAAGCACTTCCTTCAAATAGCATATTTATTTAGCTAATTTTGACCATTATATTAAAAGATAAAATTGCACCTACAGTATATGCGAATATAATATTACAAATAATTATAATATAATATACAGTATATAATCATATAATTAGGTATTTTAAGCTTTTCTTGAAGTGACAAAATTAATACATAATGAAAAGCCAGTGTCAATAAACCAGACGCATCATAGCCTAGTGCAGGAGAGGTCAAGATGATAGAACCAGAACCAATATAAAAAACAGAGAGACAATCACTAAAGCAAATAGCTTGGTACAGACTTCTATGTAAACACAGAGTGTATACATTGTAATGAGTAATGAATATGAGTAGTGACATATATTGTGGCTATATAATTCATTCCAGGGGCTTCTCAATAATCTCATACAAATACAAATGTAAAAATTAGCTCTAGCTGAAAATAAAATGTCATGAAAGAACCTCCCTGGAAAATTTCTATGAATTTTATTTAGTAGACACCGACGTTCCATCGAGACAGTGGCGTTGACTAAAAGACAGGGGGTGGAGCTGGAGGTAGCAGAGCTGAAGGTGTTGAGATTCGCATTGGGAGTGACGAAGATGGACAGGATTACAAACGAGTTTATTAGAGCGCATGTAGGACATTTTGGAGACAAGGTGAGGGAGGCGCGATTGAGATTGTTTGGACATGTGCAAAGGAGGGACATGGGGTATATCGATAGGAGAATGCTGAGGATGGAGCCACCAGGAAGGAGGAAAAGAGGAAGACCAAAGAGGAGGTTTATGGATGTGGTGAGGGAAGACATGCAGGTAGTTGGTTTGAAAGAGGCAGATGTAGAGGACAGAGTAGTATGGAGACGGATGATCCACTGTGGCGACACCTAATGGGAGCAGCCGAAACAAGAAGAAGAGATATCGATGCTCCATCCATTCATCCATCCATCCATCCATCCATCCATCCATCCATCCATCCATCCTTCCTTTCTTTCTTATGTGCAGTTTGTGGGCACCTGGCCATCACACCCATATGTGGCTCCTTTCCACAATTTTGTGCACACAATTGTATGAAATTGTCTGTAGTCTTCATGTTGTTTTAGCATAACATTTCACATAACTAGAAGTACGGGGTATGTTCAGGAAGACAGCGCCCCTGTGCACAAACCAAGAGCGATAAAGACAAGGTTGGAATTTGAGAAAAAATGTGGCCTGCACTGATTCCTGACCTCCACACCACTGAGCACTTTGGGACAAACTGGAACACTCACTTCACCCCAGGGCTCCTTGTCTAACATCCGACCTTGTTAATGCTCATATGGGCTGAATAAACATAAATCCCCACAGCCATGTCCCAAAATCTAGTGGAAAGTTTTTCTCAAAGACTGAAGGTCATAATAACCGCACAAGGGGATCGAATTAAAAGTCAGATTTTCAGAAAGCACATATAAATGTGATAGTCAGGTGCCCAAAAACTTTTCTGGCATGTAGTGAATGTAGAGAGACTTTTGATACATAAAACACTCAACAACAATGCTGCAGAGATGTACAAAAGGGCATTTGGTAAATGTACTTAAATTATTTTAATACAACAGTCTATATTGATTCAGACAGCTGTGACATCTTTTCTTACTTGGTGAGCATTGGAATATTTCTACATAAAAACACAACACTGCACCGCCACTGTGACAGAAACATGCAAATTGGAGTCATGTTTTTTGTGTAACTCTGACTGAGTTCCAGGTCATGTTTATTTGAAAAAGTAATATTGAACTGGGTAGAGCTCTTTTTCTTCTTCTTTTTGTTCTTATTGCTGCTACTGTTACTTCACACTTATATATTAAAGTTATTAATTTGTAGTTTTTCTTACAAGCCTCATGCAAATTACTTCTTCTCGATTCCATTCTTGCACTGCTCTCACACATCGGACATATTCCACTTTCAAACTTCTTCCAGATCCTCAGTATTTATAGCAGACCGCATATTAGACACGTTTTCCTAAAGACAATTGGCTGAAATACAAAAAGAATACGTCTACTTCATAGTGAAACACCCCCAAGTGGAAGCGCTCATAGTCACAGTTTCTGTGCTCACTGTTTATTATTCCAGTGCTGTCACACTGCTTTTAGGATGCCCTGGATGCTAATCTTCTCAGCGCAAACTACAACCTGTTATAGATATACATTTTCTTAAAGCCTTCCTGTTAACCTTCTCTGTCCAAGTTCCTCTTTAAACTGTGTCATCATCTCAAGATTAGATTGCAGACTAACCTATATTTTAGACAGTTCACCGTAGATAACAGGCAACAAAGCAATTGTAGTCGATTATACCACAGTGCTGTTGACTTCTCAAAACTCTGACTGTCAGAGATCATATTTTCTCATAGGCCCCTCACTGGATCATGGATGAAAAGGCTGCCCTGTCTGGGCAGGTTTGGTAGGGGAATTGACTTTGGGGGCCACATCAACGCATGATCAAGTCAGGGGCCCACAAGAAGATAATCTCTGACAAATGAAGACATTATGAATTAAGGCATTTACATGTGCCCAAGAACCAGTAATGGGACAAGGTGGAGACAGGACATGAATCAAAAACAAAGGTTACGTCTATAGTAATCGGGAGAAGATTGAAAAACGCTCTGAGTACACACTTTTCTTTGCAATCATTTCCAAAAAGTTGCTCAATTACACAGAAATGTCTGATAACGCTCATGTCCCTGTACTGCGCATGAGCAAAACGCTTCAAACTGCGTTATTTCCGCGTGCTGTTTATTTACTTTCCGTCTCTTCGAAACGTTGCGGCAATGAGTAAAAATGGGTCATCGTTTTCAAAAGCCTGCATTTTTGCAGTTTTCACATTTCCAAAAATCTGAAAATGGCGTCTCAGTTCGGATGGAAGTCCGAAAAAAAAAGAGATTTTAAATAAAAATGTATTAGTGTGGACATGGCCAAAAGCACATGACAATACAAGCCTAGTAAGTGCTATTAATGCACATGTTCTAATGGTATTGTTTCTATAATAATAGTTCATTCAAAAGGGCTTACATAATAGATGTCACCTAATCTATAACTAGATAAAATGTGTAACATGAGATTCATCAATAAATCAAAAAGAATTGTTTTTTGCCCTAATAAATGTTATGGCATTTTTGTGATGAATAGAAAATGCATGTTAATTTGCCACTGTTTTTTGGAAAGTTTAAGGAGTTTAAACGGATATTTAATAGAATGCATCTTGTCTAGTAAAGAATCAAGAATATTATCATATCATTGACAATTACTTGATACAGTACATTTGTTATTCTGGCAATTCACATAAATAGAAAAGGTTCACACGTCTGTTTCCAGTTCCTCACAGGAATCCTGTGTAGTGCAAGTTGGACTGGAAAAGCTACAAGTATTATTGCAAAAAACAACAAAAAATGACTGCTGTTCATGTGTTTTAAAGCTTTAGTCTTACTGAATAAATTAGACCTAATGAGCATCTATCTACGAAGGATTTGATTATAATTATTGCATTATTGCAGTAATAATGGGGTTTAATAAGGACTGGCTTTAAAGAGACTAATGAAAGAAACAAAAGAAATTCGACTGCATTTCTAACATTCAAAAAAATGTATCTTTGTGGATTGATTGGACATTTGTACCAATTGTGAAGCCTTTTTTTTTTTTTTTTTCTCCAGACATTTTTGATAAACAGTAATGTGTAAATAATCATAACTTTTTTTTTTCTCTTTTATTTTATTTTTTTCATTTGTCTCATTTTGTTGTAAAATTCTTTTAAAGCCACTATTGTTGAGTTCAGACACTGCAATCGTACGAGTGTGAGTGCATTTCTTTTGAATGTTGGACTTAAATATGATAAATACTTTACTGTGAAATATCAAACTATCAAAAGCCTTAATAGAATCAAAACGACCCACAGTTCAGTGCAATGAAGCATAAATCACCCTTTTGAATAGAAAAAAAAAATCCTTTTTATCAAATCAAAGCCAGAATCACAGCAAAAAAATTTCAAAAGCTGTAGCAATGCACCATGCGATGTCTAATTTATCTATTTTCTCCCCTCTTTTTCCCTCTCTCTTTGCACAGGAGAAGTAGGCTGAGGCCTTGAAAAGTCCCCTAAGCTCAGTGTGCTTCAGCAGAAAGGCTGGTGATCGAGAATGTCTTACTCTCAAGGGCTCTTTCCGAATTATGTTAGCTGGAACTTTGGGTGCTCGCTGTAAACTTATACGACGAGAAGGGCATGTAGCATCCATCTGGATTAACTGGTAAATATACTGTACATTGCATTCAATTCTGGCATCTTCCTTTAAAACTCTGCCAGAATAAACATGTCCTTTAACCCCTACCAAATGTCTGAGTGCAGATTGTATCAGCTATAGCAGGGTTTTCTTGAACTTCAGAATTGATCCGTCATTCCTGCTGTAAATCGTATCACAGATTCATTTTAATGTGCTCATTCTAGCAGTAACACTCCATGCACAATTACTTGTATGGTGGACGATCCATAGAATATAATCTTAATAATATACTGTAGCTTAAAAATAAATAAATCTATCTACAATATCTCTTTCTATAAGAAAGAGTTAATTTTCAGTTCTTTATTGCACTTAATATTTTTTCTACTATGGGTGTCTACACTATTAGACAAAAGTATTGGGACACCTGTTCCAGCATGGCAATGCCCCTGGGCACAATGTTAAGCTCCTTGAAGATATGGTTTACATGGTTCAGGGATTAAGATCTTGAGTGGTCTGCTATAGAGCTCTGATCTCATCCCCATTGAACACCTTAGGGATGGATTGGGACATTAAACGCACCCCAGGCTTCCGTGCCTCACCTACATCTGTACCTGACTTTACTAACACCCTTGTGGCTGATGAAACAAATATCCATAAGCACACTCCAAAATCTAGTGGAACATCCTTCCAGAAGAGTGGAGGGAATTATAAGGGCAAATTGGGACTTAATGTGGAATGCGATGCTCAAAAAACACATTCTATACTTATGCCAAGGTGTTTGCAAACTTTTGGCAATAAAGTTTATATATTTTGTAAGATGCTCCGAGATTGATAATTCAAAAGAGACCTCTCTGCATCCGGAAGGACAATGTCAAAAAAAAAAAAAAAATTTTTTTTTTCTTTTTTCCAAATTATGAAAAGAGATCACGGCATATCGAGTAACCTTCAATCAGATGTGTCGTGCTCGACCTGCACTCCCCTCGGGCACACCCGAAGCAGTCCCGTCACCATCTGACCTTAGCTCTATCTCCTTTCCAGACCTTCAGCTAATTTCCCCCGTTTTTCGCAGCTGCCTCCATTTCCTCAGCCTAATCCTTCTACAGCGAGGTGGTATGAGCTCGCCCCAGTTAATGCTCACATCCTCACAATTCTCTCTCCCCCTCTCTCTCTCTCTCTCTCTCTCTCTCTCTCTTTGGGCCAGCTGTCTCTGAAGATTTACCCCAGCTCCCCTGTCTTCGTTAAATCCATTTCAACGTTTCCCCTTTCCAAGGTGCTCTACATTCCACCAAGATCTGATTTAGGACACAAACAATTAGCTCCGAGGCCACAGACCTGCTAAGTCTGCAGGGACATCGGTCACGCCTTTGGGAATTAATGCATCTCTAATAAACTAATAAATAAATATCCTCGCTCCAACATAAATAAATACAACTGGCCTTCATCACAGTTCCTATTCACAGTTTTTGTCCTGGTGAACGCAAATGCTAATTACTTCTTTGCTTCTTTAGTGTAGATGATGAGGCACTTGTGATGGTTATTTATAACGCCCCCTTCGAGCTGCAGTTTAAATCCACTTAAGCATACGCAAACTGTTTCTAAGAATAACCCAGAGGGTATTACAATAGATCAAGTGACGTTCTTCGTTTTTAATAGCCGCTCTACCTGCGACTGATTTCGAGGTCAGAAATAGCGCATGATGCTATAAGAAGCTTCATTTTCTTATGGTATAAATGAAAAGCCGGCTTCTTCCTTCAGCTTGGAGCACTCACAGCGAAGCAGGATTTGAAAGTATGTTTTGACCTGTAGACACATAGCAATGTCTGCAAATGGTAAAGCAGTACAAATAGACAATGTATTTTAAAGAAGCACCAGTCAGTGTCTTTGCACAGGGAAAAATAGGTCATTTGATATGACTTGGAAAATGGCTTGATGGTGCTGTTTTGCCCCCCAGTGGCTCGTGTGCAAAACTGCACTGGCTGCAATGTGTTACATAAGAGTAACACTTTTTATATGTGACATTTTCTGCTATATAATTCTGAAAAAGTCTTCCTGAATAGAACTATGTTTACTTCTCTACCATGTAACTCAGCCACAAGATAAAGGTCAACCATTTTTATTATCGGACTACTGGCTACTTCTTAAAGTACAAAAATACAAATACAGTATATCTTATTTATACCCAAATCTTTGTACACACAGACAACCTCATTAATCAATTTAAAAGAAATATACATGTGCAAGAGAAATTGATTCTCAATTTGATTATCTGCTTTATTCACATCAGTCTCTGACCTATCAGCCGAGGTAAAGGTCACCCATAGCATTTAAACACTAGCCTCATTGCCGTCACTTCGCTCGACTGATCTCTTTTATGCTAATTTTAAGGGAAAAATACTTTTTTTTCTGTTCTTTTTTTTTATTACAGCATAAAATTACAACGATACGCAATGCATATTAAGAGATATTACTCAGATAAAAAACTGCAAAAAACAATAGTAAAAACATTCATCCCTGTAAAGACAAAAAAAAGTGTCTCTTTTTTATATATGCACAATTTTTAAATAATTTCCAATTATTTAAACCACTCAAATGTAATTTATCGATATTATACATCAATATCTTGCCTGCTCTAGTTCTTTCCATCTTGGCATGGCCATACAGATTTTAATCAACAACCAATTCAATATATAAGTACGCCTACCTCACAGTTGTTAAACTAGCTTGCAGACAGATGGAAAGGCACGCTTACAATGTTAATTAAACTAAAAAAAAAAAGAAAAAAAAAAAGAATGGGAAAAAAAATGCAAAGAATTATTTTGTATTCAAAAAAATATATATTTGTGTTCTTCATATTCACTGCCTGACCAAAAAAAAAAAAAACACTTTGCTTTACCACCTTTTTCTTTGATTACAGCACACATTCTCAATGTCATTATTTTGCTAAGCTTATGCAAAGTCACGACAGTTATTTCCGTCCAGAGTTGCATTAATAACTCGCCATGGTTTTGTACTGATAATGGGAGAGTCAGCCTGCTGCTTCTCCAGCACATCCCAAAGATTCTCAATAGGGTTAAGGTCTGGACTCTGTGGTGGCAAATTCATGTGTGTAAAAAGATGTCTCATGCTCCCTGAACCACTTTTTTTTTTTTTTTTTACAAAATGGGCCCGATAAATCCTGGCATTGCAATAGAAAAGACCACTGATGGAAAAAAACGGGTCAGTCAGTATATTCAGAGAGTCAGCCGACCTCTTTTTTTTTTTAACACATAACGTTGCTGAACCTAGACCTGACCAACCAAAGCAAACCCCTGATGAGAACACTGCCCCCACAGGCTTGTACAGTAGGAACTAGACATGATGGGTGCATCTCTTGACCTGCCTCTCTTTACTTTTGCATTTTGACCCTTCTGAAACAGAGGAAAATTTTTCCATGACTAAAAATTGAGAAGTTTCTCACAGCACCACTTAGGGTTAAATAGCAGAAGTGACATTTGTCATGCCAACCGTGTCGCCCTATTATCAGCCTGCACTCGATTCTAGATGGTACTTAATTTTAATCATCCAATGAACAAGTCATTTAATAATCATTGTAATGTTTAGTCTAGTTTCTTTTATGGAACCCCAGCCCAGCTTCTGCACCAATGAAAGGTGTCTTCATTATTAACCTGATTAAGCCTGCTGCTTGTCCTTGTCCCTTTCACACCAGGTTCCAAAAGGCCAAAAACCTAAACCTGGTGAGGAATTTATTATTAGTGCAGATTGTGAGGAAGAACTTATCACAGATGGGTTTTCCCCAGCAGCAAACCAAAATGTTCACTCCACCTTTGCACCTGCGCGCAAAGATCAAGTCCACGGTCTCATAATTCGCCGGAGCTGCCACAGGTGTAGCCCTGCAACACCAATAATGTCAGTTATGAAATGCATTATGCACACTAAATTAGGTAGCAAGAGCATCCTTGGCTCCACTTCTGACAGTTAGCCAATTCACATCGCTATCATGGTCAGATGAAAGGCTGCAAATGACGGGTATGAAATTCAAATGGCCTCACTCGCTCAGTTAGTGGAGCATGATGGCAATCTCACAGTTTGTGATTTACATAGAATTAGCCCACAGCTGGTCGAGCCGGGTCCGAGACTTCGGGCTATAATGGTTCCCTGTGGACTGCAATGTTTTAACACCCTGTTAAACAATATTTGCGCTCGGATAAGTTCGACTCAAATTGTGCATAGTGAGGGTGCTGCGGTGAGATCTTTAATAAGCGATCTGTGTAATTACATTGCGGTTTAATGATATAGCTCTGTGCCTTTAAATAGAGCAGGGCGCTGTTTGTCTATCCACGGCTCGATTCACAATGTGGCCTTGTGTACAAACAGCCAAAAGGCAACTTAAAATACATTGATTTGACAAAAGGTAAGGCTTTGATTGACCTTGCTATTCATAATAGATGGTCTGCTAATAGTTTTAGCAAAATTAGCATTTTTGAATAGTGATTATACAGTTTGCAAATAAACCTTTTATTTTATTTTCTTGTGGTTAATCGGGATTCAGTACAATTTTTCCTCTTGAAAATCTATAACAATTCAAACAACACTATAATATAATGATATATATAAATTAACACCTAATTTAAAATTATACAAAGTGTGGAAAAAGGGTTACAAATATGATCACAAATAACCAGGTAACTTCTAACCATCTTGTTCTCCTGAATCTATACAAATTGCTCATGATATCAGAATAATTCTGATCAGTTTCACAGATAAAATATTTCACTGGGAGTGACGAGGATGGACAGGATTACAAACGAGATTATTAGAGGGAATGCGCATGTAGGACATTTTGTGCAGAGGAGGGACATGGGGTATGCTGAAGATGGAGCCCCCAGGAAGAAGAAAAAGAGGAAAGCCAAGAAGGAGGTTTATGGATGTGGTGAGGGAAGACATGCAGGTAGTTGTTTTAAAAGAAGCGACTGTGGCGCCGCTGTGGCGACCCCTAACGCTAGCAGTCGAAAGAAGAAGTAGAAGAAGTTTCATGGATAAAATGTACCACTTTCTGTGTAAAGGTGTTGAAGTGAGCCATAAGAAAACAAAGCCGAATTAAAGGTCACTTCAAAGCTGGAAAAAAAAATAAATGCATAGTGTAAATATACTGCTATACTGCGAGGCTTCACAAGCACAGTGTGTAAATGTTCATACTATACAGCCATAGATTAAATTAAAACCTAAATGATGAGATATTCATCTGGATAATATCTCTTTATTCAAAGAAACTTATGACAAAGACAGAGCTACATTATAGGGAGTCAAGGACCTTGATTTAGGACCCGGCTTGGTGGTGGGATGTGAACGCCTAACCTTTTAACCAGTAGCCATCCATCAGAGAGAGACTGCCCTCAGTGGAGCTCAGTGGATAAGATGTTGAATTTTATATTTTTCATTTCCATGCTCCACCAAGCTATTTGGGCCCCTTGAGCAAGGCCCTTAACCCTCATTCTAAATAAGATTATTGTAATTCGAAGGGCGTCTGCCAGATACTGTAAATGAAAATGTTGATGGACTACAATTCAGAACACATTGAAATATTTAGCAGGATACAGAAATCAATCCCATACCCTAGAACCTATTTCAGTTCATGCAACTGCAGTAGTTCATGATAGTTCATGTTAGAAAAGTAGATGGCATGCAAAAATAACACATTTTACAGTACATGCTATCTACTTTTCAAACATTAACTGGACCATGCACAGACAGAGCAGTGAGAGTGATGGGATTTAAACATTTAACCTTTCAACCAGTAGCCCAAAGCATTTTCCACTGTACCACTACTGCTGTAACACTGGTTTACTCATTTACATTTACGTTTTTGCCATTTACCCAGAGCGACTTTTTATCTCATTTAACAACTGAGCCGCTATGGGGTTAGGAGCCTTGCTCAAGGGCCCAGGAGTGTCAGCATGGTGTGGCTTGGATTTTTATATTTACAATATTCAGTTTCAAAGTTCAATGTCAAAAGTCTACCTCCATTAAAGTTACCATCTCTAATCAACCTTAAATACACTCTCCTTCAGAGAGAGAGAGAGAGAGAGAGAGAGAGAGAGAGAGAGAGAGAGAGAGAGAGAGAGAGAGAGAGAATGTATTGAGGGTAGTTCAGTGGATAAGGTGATAGATTTTATAAGTTCGTATCGAAGCGCCGCAGAGCTCAGAGATCAGCTGCTCAGGTTTTTGACTGAAATGGATAATGCGTCTGCCAGATACTGTAAACATTAATGTTCGTAGACTACAATTCAGAACACATTTAAATATTTAGCAGGATACATTAATCAATCCCACAAACTAAACCCTATTTTAGTGTATCAAACATGTTACTTTGACATGCTATCTATTTTGTAAACATGAACTAGTTCTGCCTCTGTAGCAGAACCTTTGTCTCAGCTTAATTAATCAAAAGTGTTTATGCTGAGCCAGAAAAAAGTTACAAGAAACATCTTTTAATTTTAAGAAACATCTTTTAATTTTTTCAATTTATTTAAGCTCCTGTCTTTAATTAGCTAATGGGTATTAGCTGGTTAGCCGGTATTCACTGCTTATTAGCTAGCTTTTTTAACCGACGGCGTGAATTGAAGGAAGAAAGAAAGTTCATCATGAAGTACAGAGTATTTAAAGATGACTACCCACGGAACCATGTGCATCAGATCTGCACAGATTCAAAACTTGTCTTATCTGATCAGAGCATATGATTCCTGAAATATAAATTATAAATAAGATACAAAAGCACAACTAGCCTCCATGAAAACGAGCAACCACTTCAAGATGTTTTATTTATAGCCATAGAATAATTGCTAATGATTTTTAATTGAACTGTTGCCAGCATTCATTAATTTCAGCGGCTTGTCTAAAGCTGTGTAAGTCAGGGAATTGGCCCCCTAATTATTTTTTTGTACACCCAGATCTAAAATTGTGCCTCAGTATATACAATATAAATAAAATTACATTTTTGTATAAACTGTCATGCATGGTCATTTTGAACGTATTTTAAATACAAACAATACCTATTTTAATGAATGTAATAAGAAGAAACAATACTTAAAATCAACTGGATTGCATTCTAATGACAATGTCTACATGAGGTGTTTTCTGATTGAAAAAAAAAGCCCTCCTGCTTTTATTTATTTATTTTACCAGGTTATTACACTTCAGCTAGAAACAAATGCCTGTTATGAACCTAACCTCGGTGAGAAATAAGACACATTACAAGTTTCCTGGGGGGGATCCAAAATCGACAATTTCCCGAAAGAAAAGAGGATAAGATAGTGACACGCACACAGGAAGCCGCCGTAAAATGATGTCTCTCCCTCGGTGGGTGCACTGTCTGCTGGACAACATCTCATATTGTTAATAACATTGCAGCAGAAGGTAAATGGAGTTTGTTAGAGCAGGTGACAGCGTGGGGTGACCTTATCAATCTGTGATAAACTGGAAATGGGAAACAGAAATCAAAACGGTGGACCAGACAGGCCACTGCAGCTGCTGCACTGCGCTCAGCAGGGAGAATGAATTGCTCTGTTCAGGAGGCGGTAAATAAAGTGGATCTCGGGCCAATACAGGAAGCACTAGAGTTTTAACTCAGGAAAAGACAGCCGTTAAAACTCACATCTGTGAAAAAAAAATGAAAGAAGCAAACAACAACAAATATATATATATATAAAAAAAAAGAACGTTAAAAAAGCGTTTAAGCTGCATCAGTGACACACGGGGTGTCGTTTTACGGATCAAGTGCAATCATAAAAACGCTGGTGCTACGAAAATCCTATTGAGGAACATGAAACCTAATCAAACTGTGTATTTTTCTGCTTCACACAAACACTACAACTCCACAAGGTGAAAGTACAAAATCCTACATCGTTGTACAAAAATAGACAACCAAACGGATACCTGGGAAAGATTTGAACAAACCATACAGATATGTCTTTCTTTCTTTTCGAAATTGTGCAGTAAAGAACTGAAACAGGGCTTGTGGGAGGCTGTTTCGAACAATTGAGCCCGTCTTTCAGCGGCTGGCACAAGACAGTCAGTGAAAGTACAGGCCTGAGGTGAGAGCTGCTGGGAATAAAACCAGCAACATCAGACCAACACCGAGAACAGAAAAAGATCCTAAGCATCAAAGTCCTTGGAACATAATTGCAGAGGTGGTAGAAGTTTAGCCTTGAGCTTGGTGAGCACAGAGAGGCATAGGGAGGGAACACATGGAGGCAGTTCCTAAAGGAATACGATGTGGGCTGGGGTTATTCTTCCCATAAATACAATAAACTGTGTGTGTGTGTGTGTGTGTGTGTGTGTGTGTTTGAGAGTGAGAGAGAGATCATCTAGTAGAGTGAAGACGGCAGTTCATGCAGTTAAATGAATATTATAGATCTTCCCTTGCTCTGTGTAGACCAGCACCTAAATAATATTTTCATTTTATTCTTTACTGGGAACTGACATATCACGTTTTCAATCCTAATCTAGAGCATCCGTTCGCATAATTATAAAATGTCCTTTGCAATTTTTTTTTTAAATGGTCAATATTATATTTATATATCACACCTATTTCACGGGCTGTTCACGTCCAACGAGTAAATGATAAAAAAAGAACACTCTGTCCTGGTTGATCTTGCAAGTTTTGTCTGGACCTTGAAGGCAAAACAAGTCTATTCCCTGAAAGATTCATTTAAGGACGAAGAATGCAGGTAATTTCCTATCAGAGCGTGTCTAAAAAATATCGTTACACATTTAATTGCAATCTTTTTATAACCTAGTGGTGATATCCTAATGGGAAAATCAGGACTTTAAGGGGAAAAGCCTTAAATACCGTATGTGTATAGTCACCTTGAAAGAGAACAAATGCAATGGACTTTGAAGGAAATCTGATAAGGAGTCTCTCTTTTGCTCTCAAACACACACACATACCTGTAATCACTTTTTTTTACAGCAACAGCAGCAACAGTTAAGGTCAAGGACAATTGTATTATACATGCTTAATTACTGTTTTAATACCAGTTGAGGCATGCTGGCTACACATGATCTAATTAGGCCAAGCAAACATTCACTTAGCTACTACAGATTAACAAGTAATTACAATTTCATGAACCCAATCTATCATTTAAAGAAAAATGTAAAACATACAAGTTTCTTATCAACCCACACGATAATAATCCATGTGCTGACAGCAAGTTAAAGCCAGAAGATGTCAGTGTAGCACAGGGACAGAAAGACAATATCTCTGTGAATGCAAATCCCAAATTAAAAGGTGATCCTCATCTTGGAGCGTGACGATCCTTATGGACCAAGCCCTTAAAACAGCTTCCCTCACTTTCTCGCTTTCTTTTGAGAACACAAATTAGATAACAGGATCTTCGGTGTGCAGCTCATAATTGACTATCTGTCTCATTTTAATAAATGTAGATATGATTAACAGTGCAATATCCCCTGCAATAATGACTTGAGTGAGTTTTCAGTGATGAATGGCGACTTAAGTACAACACAGAAAGGTAAATGTGGTTTGGACCTGTCTTGAGAGTTGCCAAAACTATGTCCTGGAAGCGATCACACTGCTACATGAGTTTTTATTCACTTATAAGCACAATTAAGTTGTGCCATTTATGCATATCAGGAGCATAAAACATTAACAATAATGTGGAGGTAATGAAATGAAGTGGTGCAGTGGGTAGTGTTGTGATCTCGCATTTCACAAAGACAAGCTGGTAGGTGGACTGACTACACTAATTTGCCCCTAGCACGTAAATGTCCTCTGCAACAATCCCCTGCAATGGACTGAAATCCTATCCAAAGTGTATTTATGCCTTTTGCCCAGCTTTCTAAAATCCCAAAACCTTTTGTTTTGCTTCTACCCAAATTAGTTTTGTCTCCTTTTTTTCAAATTTGGTTTAGGTTTTATTTTTATCTTAATATAACCTGTTGTGTTCGAGCCTCACTCAGGTATTGTCGAATTGTATTCCTGCAGTCATGATTTCTGCTTCAGTATTTCCTGCTTGTGACTCATGTCACGGATTATCCTTACTTGCTTCTGGTTTGACCTATGCTGGAGATTATGGAAAGAATTATTGGTTTGCTACACACTGAGTGTACACACTTGTCCTGCCTTTAATCACGTATTACAGAAGACAAGGCACTGCGTGACAAGTGACTGAAAACCCCGACAATGATCAGTGGTGGATTTTTTATTTTTCTAGGATCAAGAACAGACAACTTTTGTTTCTCCCTTGGAACACTCTGAAGTGAAAAACTCTCGAAAGCCACACCCCTTTTCCAAGTAGTAGTTTAAGCACCTAGTGTATACGGTATTTCCAGCATTTGGTTTATGCACCACATCTTACCAGGATAGCTCATGAATAGTCAGAACATCTGGTTTCTCAAGGACACAATCACCTGTATAAGCGTGATTAGCTTGTTTTGTTCCGTGACTGTAGTGTACTATTTTGTATGTGTGCATCTGGAAGGCTTGTTTTCTTCTTTTGTTACAAAGCAATGTTTAATTCTTGATGTAGTTTTATAATATAGAGTTATAAGTGCATACATGCTCAGAAGATTCTGTAAGATGTTCTTAATAACGATTCATTTGTAGCTCTGAACAAACGCATGAATGAATGAAAGAACGGTGAATTAACAAATGAACACATTAACAAACAAACAAATTAGCAAACAAACACGTAAAATGGAACAAATGATCCCTGGAGCAGTTTAATGAGTGTCCTCCTATCTGGATAGATCCGGCAACGGAATCAGGAATCAAAAGAGCAATTGTAGATCGAATTAATAAAGAATGACGCATTAATTCTGCCATCTGCTAGATGCCTTCAGACGCCACATACCCTGTTGCGACTGAGACTATGTCTGTTCCCCATCTTATTAAACTAGGCAATAATAAATAGCAAAATCTTGCCCTAATTAAAACTAAAATGAATATAAGCCATCCTGCTGATAAGGGAGGAACCTGTGAACTGAAGCCTGGGCTTTACAACAAAGACAGTTTTAGTAAACATTTGTAAATAAAATATGAGCATATATTGAGTTTTATTACACTATAGCTTTAATAGCTCAAACATGACTTCTGATGGGATGGGATGGGATGGGATGGGATGGGATGGGATAGGATGTGATGGTCCCAAAAAACAGAACTAAACAAAAAAACATGCTAGATAAAAGAAATAAACAGATTATAAATAATAAACTTCACAGAGTACTACAACTCTGATAAGACAACTTGGCATTGAACATCAAAGCGCTCGTATTGCTCAAAAGAAGATTGTTTTTCGTGCACATTTTCAGTCAAATGAATACATTATTACATGTAATTAGTAAAGGTAACTTTTCTAAGAGTTCTCAAAGTGGAGTCCAAGGATCCAGAGAGGTCTTTAAATCATAGCCAGGGTGTGATTATTTACATATGTATGTATGTATGTATGTATGTATGTATGTATGTATGTATGTATGTATGTATGTATGTATGTATGTATGTATGTATGTATGTATGTATGTATGTATGTATGTATGTATGTATTTATTTATTTATTTATTCATTTATGTACACACAGTCTTATTGGCATTAGTAGCTCAAGTGTTGGAAGGTTGGATCGGGATGTCATGTTTTTGAGTTCCAGCACCACCAAGTTTCCATTGCTGGGCCCTTGATTAAGGTCATTAACCCTTAATTGCTCAGTTGTATAAATGAGATAACTGTGAATCGCTCTGGATAAGGGTGTCAGCTGTAAATGTAGGCCAGCATTTTAAAAGTTGTCATATTATAATCAAATCAAAGTTTATTTGTCACATACACATTCATACAGAGTACGACATGCAGTGCTTGTTACATCTGTCCGGCATTTCAAGTATAAAAGGGAATGGAATATAATGGGAATGGAATGAGGAAAAATAAAAACCAAGATAAAAAAGAAGGTAGATAAATAAAAAGTATAAACTATATAAAACACAAAGATATATGTGAAAATATGTGTATATACATAGATGCGTATGACAGTAAAAATTAAAGTGACTAACGTGATTGTCCTTAAAGTGTCCGTGTGCAGTATGGTGTGGTATAAAGTGGTCATTATGTAACCCCTTTAAATTGAACATTACCTTCTTGTGTAAATTAACTTTGTGAGACCCCTTTGATCTGTACGTTACCAAAGAGACTCATGTAATTGGTGCAGTACTGTTTCCGCACCATTAGAGGGCTGTTGACTTTAGTGTAATGAGTGAACTGGTTGCTTTTAGTTCAGCTGAAGAAGCTAGCTGGATATGCACCATGAGGTTGGAAATGCATTCCAGTTTTGCTGAAAAGATCTGATTTTTCCGGTTGATTACCGTGTTTCTTCATGAGAAGTCTGATTGGGTTTTATATTTGGAGTCTGATTCTGCATCGTGATCTACTTTTGATTGGCGAGCCAGAGCCTATTGACCTACACATGTGGAGTGAACTTACACCCCCCTGTGGATTTACGGGATACAACAGCTAAGCTACGATCTCACACACTCTGTACACACTACCCGGGTAGAAAAAGAAAAATTTACAAAAGAAAAAAAAAAAAACCCTTTACACCATTCACGGTTGAGAAATATATTTACAGCTACAGGATACAAGAGACTTTGTGACATTTTACTTTATTTCGTTAAATCTTTTTTATTTTATCTTTATTCTATCTTGAGTTCAATGTCAAGCCCCTTTCTCTCACTTCATTGTGTTATTTTCTAAGTTTTCTTTCTGAAATTGCAATTAAAGTGCCGGCTGTTAAATAATATAAAGTCATTATATTATGGTTATTATATTATTTAAAAGGTAACTTGAATTGTTTTATTCCAAACCTCAATAACTTTTCAAATTGTCCTATAAATAATTGATACATTCAGAAATTTTAAGTAAGCTCTATCTATACTTTCTTTCAGCTTCTCCCATTAGGGGTCGCCACAGCGGACCATCTGCATGTTTGATGTCCGTCCTAACGCAACCCTCCCCATTTATTCGGGCTAGAGACCGGCACTAAGGCTTGTGCAACCGTAATGGCTGGGGTTGGTGCCCTCACCGGGGATCGAACCCTGGCCGCAGCGGTGAGAGCGCCGCATCCTAACAACTAGACCACCAGGGAACCTAAAGTAAGCTTTATCTATAAAATTAATAAATAATCAAAATATTTGAGAACATATTTACATAATAAGACCAATATTTAAATATTCAGTCAGTCTCTCAGTTTTGTCTTTTTTGTCTGCACACTGCCAAATTGGATTTAAATTGAAGCAATCAGGATCGTGATAGACGTGTAGATTTACCGTTTGAATACAAGTGGTTTAAAAAATTTTTTTTGCATTAAATCCATTTTTATTACCAAAATACCTGCAAAAGTGCAGGCTTAAAAGTAATCAGACACTCAACTGATAAGCAAATTAATGATCAGATGTAGCAATATTCATGTGGCCAAATTGATGAGGTCTGGTGCTTAATCCGAGTATCGAAGTTGCATTCCAATTTACTTGCATTAAAGCTAAAAGTCTCGATCGTGATCATTTCACTGTGTCTCTTTCTTGACAATATCTCCCAACAAAAAGAAGCACCTCGATGTTATCATCGGCAAACATCTGGGTTTAGGATTAATCAAAGTAATGGTATCTTGAGTTTCTGCAGCCCATACTGACCTTCCCTGTGTCCTGTATAAAGCTATGCTTTGTTCTGATTGATAATCTTAAGTCTTTTTTTTTCCACTGCTGTTCAGCCATGGCATATAAATCCATCAGGAAAGTACGGCTAGTTAATGTAATAACTGTCCAATTGTAATTTAAATACGTATCGGTTTATTCGGCGCATGCCATTACCATTGAGCCCATCAGCACCATGATGGCAAGTTTGATGAGTTGCTTATTAATCAGTGTGAATATAGGAGATGGCAGAAAATCAATAGAGCCTGAGCTTGAGCAGTCTGGCTTCCTGGCACACTCCTACACAAAGGGTATTAAACAGTGCAATTCAAACACAAGCCAAAATCTATTCAGAACTGTGACAGTTACCAAAACAGAGTAATTACTGCAGTTGCCAAAGTGTGCTGGTTTACTCAAAATGTTTTTGGGATTTCCTTTTCACTGGTTCACTGACCAAGTAATTAAGAGGATGACTGTACAGAATTTGTTTTAATACATTCCACACTCAACACTTTTTCTGTGTCCCAATTAACAAAGAAGTCAATCTTCATCAATGCAATAAAAAAAAAAAAAGAAGAAGAAAGTATTTAATAACGCAGAGCACACACCCATACAAACACAGCTGCCCATTCTTTGCTTCCAAACTGATCAGTTCGGATCCTGTCCGGAATTATCAAAGGTTACAACTTATCCATCTGAGGAATGTAAATGAAATGTAAAATCGGGATTATATGTTTAGAAAATGTCTGTTCCTTGAAAGATGCACCAATTACCGCTGATTGCTACGAGCCTCCATATTCTGCGGCTGATTGCTAACTGTATGGGCAGCTGCAAAACCACCCATTTGTATGTCTATGCACTTTAGGAGGCCAGATTATGCAATGTTTGGCTGTTCAAGTGATTGGGAAACACAATAGAAAAGAGCTTGGATTTGATTTAGTGACAAATCACCAAGTTCCTATATGAGCCTGAAATTATACAATGTACCCATAATTGCTAATGCTAATCATGAAGGAATGTATTTCAAACGTCATTATTGTGGCTTGTGTTCGTTAGATTATAGCTGCAGTTTGACTTGTTTGATTGTTTGCAAAAATCATATGTTTAAATGTTTAACCTCTTTGGTCTCTGAATAATCTGAAACTGGTTTTAGAGTAAACCCTCAGCACCAGAGATTACAGATACTGTTTCTCTTTAAAACTTTCCACCGCAGTTGTGATATTGTTTAGAGCTTATATTTAAAAGTGTATATTTATATTTATAATCTTGAAAACTCAAAAGGAAGTACACAAAATAGGCCTAACAGTCATTTTAAAACAGAGGTCCCTAACCACCGAGTCATGACCCAGTATAGGGAGAGGTTGCTACTGGGATCGCAAGGAGTTTCTTGACACTGTATTATTTATTATGTGTTTTGCCCTTTAACATCCCACCACACACACACACACACACACACACACACACACACACACACACACACACACACACACACACACCAGTCCATAAGAATATAAAAAAAAAAAACTGATTCATGGTGTACCAAAGGAAGAATACCCCTGGTTTAAAGGCTACTGTATATGAGAAGAATTATCTAACCTATCTAACTATCTAAGAAGAATCAGTGTCAGTGTCAGTGTTACGCAAGTGAAAAATTGTGCCTAAGTACGTGATTTGACACTCAAAGCTAGTGTGTTTAGCTATAAATCTATATAGTCAATCTATATGTGGCTTGTCTTATACATAAAACTCAGCACGAGAGCATCACTGTCATCAGCATACAGCTGCAACAAACTTTTAAAATAAAAAATAAAAAATAAAATAAGTACTGTATACTGCTAACAAATACTTTAAGACCATGTACTCATACTCTGTCTGAATAAATGGAATTGAGACCTCCTTTAATAAGGTCAAGAAAAGCATCATTATTTTAAGTATGCTGGCTCCAACACAAGGAAATGCAGATTGTTGGAGGTCATTAGTAACACCTAAAAGTGCAATCAAGCCATACATAATTCAAAGAATTGAGGGACTTATGAGTTTAACTAAATTACAGCCTTCTTTTATTCAGCCTTTACTCACCAAGGAAACCATGGCTTCCAAGAATAGCCCAATTAACTGCTTTCTAAATGCTCGATCTACTCGGACAAAATGAAATAAAATAAAAAAGCTTGCAAAAAATAAATCTGTTTTAAAAAGTCTTGAGTTCTTATGTGTTTGTGACATGATGGAAAAATGTGTTTTTCAGGCATTGCTTGGGCAAAGCAATATCAAAGTACAAATCAGATACAATACAGATCATTTTTGTCACGATACACATGTAAAACATCATTATATTTTACAATATATTGTGATATTGTGTATATCATTAAAACAAGATGTACATTAAAAAAGATCTACATCTGACTGTATTAAATCTGACTGTATAAGACTGTAGAAAGGACATTGCTCATAAACACACACATGGTATTTATGGTAGTTCTCACTCTCCAGTGTTTTGTATTGTTTTAAAATTTATAATCACACTCTTGATATCACTTAAATGAGGACGGGTTCCCCTTTTGAGTCTGGTTCCTCTCAAGGTTTAATCCTCATTCATCTAGAGAGTTTTTCCTTGCCACAGTCAAGAAAAGGGCTGCTCATCAGATAATAAATACACATCATTTACTTTAATTCTTAAGTTCTGTATAGCTGCTTTGAGACCATGTCCATTGTGTAAAGCGCTATAGAAATAAACTTGAACTTGTTTTAAATTTTGACAGTGTCAAATTTTTTCCCATGTTTCACTGTTTTCTCAGTAGATATACAAACGTTTTGCAGGTGTTAGCAACCCTGTATTTTATGTATACAGTACTTGTCAGACCAGACAGCTTCCAAAAACTCTCTTTCCCAGACCTCACTGCAGCATGCAAACATGGTTGCCAGAGATGACACTTAGCAGTAACAGACTCTGCCATATTTACATTCACTATATTTAGTTGTCTACGCCCGCTTACTAATTATTACTTGCAGTATATATACTGTAGAAGCCTCAGTTGTACCTGTCCTCTGAGAAGTTTTACACTACTGACTTTACTGTTTGCAGTTTCTTGTTCTGATCTCTGTTTGTTCCTGGTTTTTAATCGTTGGATTTGCCTTGTCTGTGTTTTTTGCACCTCATCTGAACTGCACAACTTTGGTTTGAGATTTTGGATGTTGACTCAGCACTGTCTGCCGGTTTGTTGTGAAAAAAAAAAAAAAAAAACTCACTACATTTGCCTTTGTCTCGACTCACCTACCATTACAATAGTAGAAACATCATAAAGTAATACAATACCGCTAATAATAATCTGCTTAGAAAAAATTGTTTTTCTGACATAAACAAGATCTTTCTTTCAAAATGTCCACGAACAAAACTTTATATAACTCATATTAAACCCATTTTCATTGATATTCATTTTAAAATGATCTACAGTTGTCTCATAAAATCGTAATCTACATTAATCATCCATAGGAGCTCCTCATGACAATAGAGTTTGGTGGGACAAGATGTCATAAAAAAATGATAAGATTTCAATCATAGTTCAGGAGGCTATCACACATTCGATTTATGCTAAAGGCTACTATTTGGTGTGAAATTGTCAGGGGAAAAAAGAGAAAAATAGATTCTGTTCTTAAATCTAGTACCTCCAAGAACAGATCAATAGCCAAAAAATTCAAACAATGCAATTAATTAACTGGCTATTTCTGATATAGCACAGCTACCTCACTGTTAAAAAATTTTTTTGTCAAAAATGTGTCTTGCCAATGTTTTGAAGAATCAAATCATGGGTTAATTGTATCATTAGATATTATAATCCATCTATCTAACTACCTTTAACACAGCTTATCCCACACATAAGGAAAAAACAAGGCAGAAATCACCCTAAAGTGGCCAACCTATTACTGGACACAATGCTAATCAGCCTACAGTGCATATCTCTGGAATTGGGTAGTAAACCCTCAATGTATGGGAAGGGTATGCAAACTACATAGACAAAAGGCATATGGCAGGATTCTAACCACCAACCCTAAAAATGTGAGGCAAATTTTCTAACCATAAAGCACTGTGATGCACTGTAATGCTTAAATTTGTAATCCAAAGACACATAAACAACCTAGCTAGTTACGGAGCTTGCTAGCTAACAGTGTAAATGAAACCTTCTGATCACACTTATTCTACAAGGACTAAAAACAAATTTTGATTTCTTATCAAAACATCCAGAGCACGGGTATTATTTACAAGAGGCGTGGCAAAATATTTCAACTAAATTGTCCGGATGCCAAGAGTGTATAAAGCTGCTATTCATGCACAGGGAGAATATCTTTTCAATTAAAATAACATTTAAAACCTGTACATTTATATATTTGCTTGGTCAGAGTAAATATTCATAACCTTAAATTACTGAGCTTGTTAAATATAAAAAGATGAACTAAAAAAGTTTTTTTCAAACATTTGAAGTTGCTTGGATGTTATTTTTGATCTTACATACAGTATTTGGACGCCCAACCATACGATTTGTATGTGCTTTTTTATCATCTTTTCCATCTTTAGTCCCCGTGTGCTGTTAGAATAACCTCCACTTTTCTGGAAAGATGTTCCAGTAGATATTTTGAGGGTGCTTGTTAAGATTTTTGCTCATTTAGCCATAAGGGCATTAGTGAAGTCAGGTACTGATGTAGGGCATGGAATAGAGCTGCAGCTATCTATTATTTTAGTAATCGTGTATTCTACCGATTGGTCCATTAATTAATCGAGTAATCAAATAAGTACTTTTTCTTCAACAAAGAGCAATACTAAATATACATGAGCAAATAAGACAGGTCTCTCAAAATGAGCAAGTATTTTGTTTCCTTTTTAGAAAAATGTATATTAAATTGCTGAAATTGCAATCTGTGAAAACTAAACCCATTTACTGCATTTAATTGCCAAATTACATCAAAATGAATATGCAAATATATAAATGAAAAATTCAAAAAGATATACACAATTCAATTTGAAAGTACTTTTAAAAAAAGATAAACGCACTGTACAGTGTTTTCTTTATGTTTTTGTTTGACAGGAACCCAAACTTTGGAAACTTTTGGTCTGAATCTTCTCCTCTGCCCCCGCTGTTTTTTCTCCATTCCTTCATGTTTCATTTTGTAGCGTCTTCTGTGTTACCTGTTGGTCTGTTGGGAAATGTTAGTTAAATAGAATAAATGACGCATCGAGACAGCGAGTATGCAGCATTTCAATTTATCCCAAAGGTGTTCAGTAGTGTTGAGGTCAGAACTGTATAGGAGGCAACCAATATAATCTATACTGTTTATGATGTTTTGTACACAGAGACATTGTCATAGGTTTGGGTCTGCTAATTTAAGTGGAGGGAAAATGTAATGCTACCACATCCAAACACATTATTTACAATCAAGTGCCTTGAACATTGCTGTAATAATCTGGGGATGAACCACATGTGGCTGGAAAAGTCAGGTGTCCCAATAGTTTTTCTCTCCACAAAGTGTATTGACATTCAACAAACAGAGTATAATATAAATATAGGCATTAATTATATTATGGAAAAAATAGATATATGGAAGCATAGATAAATATAGATGTGGAAGATCAGGTAAAAAATTTGCTTCAAGACATAAAAAGAAGCTCAAATCTAACAGGAAAGATTAGGTAAGTGTTTAACTCATGACAGAAATGTGATTTGGAGCTAAATTAGAGCCTACTGTGAGGCCAAAAGGGGAAGGCAAACTGTTGGTCTATGGGTGTCTAATTTGCACATTCACAAAAAAAAAAAAAGGGGGAAAATACAGCCTTTTCTGTCAATTTTGTGTTAACTTCCAGAATATATATAAAGCAAATGCTTTATTTAGCAAATATTTAGCACAGTAGTATGCAGGTTATATTGAGACCCATGTATTGTGTAACTCATGACTGCTTAGTTTGAAGGGAAATGGGTTATGCTGTCAATTTTCTGCATGCTGTGTGTACTGGACCATGGTCCTGTGCTTAGCCTGGGGGCTAGATGAATAAAATATAGTGCAGAGGAAAAAAAGAAAACACCTGCTTTTTTTTTTGCTTCATATTATATTTTACCCAAAACTGTGACCTGTGCATTTTATTCTCACAAAGTTTCTGGCAAAAAAGTTGGCAGGATAGTGTTAGTATTTTAGATAAAAACATACACCAGAGACTAAAAACAGTTTAGGCAAGAAAAGTACTCGATTTAGTCGATCTTGTAAATTATAACCATTCACAGCAATCATGCCTACAGAAATATAGAAAAACAAACTAAACCCCTTACTTCCTTTCATTATTATTCAGCTAACTTTACTTCTAAACTTTACAAACTCCAAACAATGATACATTATCATACATTGGCATAAACTATTTGCCCATAAATATACATAAAACTATTCTATTTGTGCTTGAGGTCACAAAAACAGGACCTGAAACAAACTGATATTTCTACAAATTGTTTCACCAGACATGGACCATGTTGAGCAATCAACTGGTAAAGTAGAAAGTAATAAAAGAAAATCATAAGTGATAGATTCATACAGATGTAAGGTTAATGAAGCATCCTTGAAGGAATATATTCAGAAAACGTTCCTAAACAGTAATTTGTGAATTGCAAATAGGTGGAATTCTTTTTTTTTTTTAAGTATTTGCATATGAGGATAAAAATTCACACATTTACAACATCTGGCAATTGTCAGATGCCCTTATCCAGAGCAATTCACAAAAATTATCGGAAGTCTCCTTCAATAACTAAATTCTAAAACTGGTTAATTGGGACACATTAGTCAAAAATTCTTAAAACTCAGTTGGGAGAGGAAATAGTTAAAGTTTCTCTAAGGAGAATCACTAATATAAGAACTGCCAGAAGAGGTATGTCTGTTTGAGCATCAAGTGAAAGTTCTTTCCACCACAAAGGTGCCAGGAGTCTTGAAGCATGTCTTCCTTGTTCTAAGAATTGGTAAGACCAGATAAACAGTTGTTGAGGATCTAACATCAATCTTTACCCATGCTATGCCAAACCATCAACAGATAAAGTATCAGTAAATTTTTTTGATGGATTAAAAATATATATTTTCTAGCACTAATAAATATACAATTTACGGCATATCTGTGAACGAGGTGGTATCAAGTTTCGAGACTAGCTCTGTTTCCAAGAAAGTAAATTATCACAATACAGCACTACCAGCGTTCCTGCCACTTTTGAAATGTGTCTTGGAATTTTTCTTTTTAAAGTGTCTCAAGCACATAAACCCAGCCATAATGGTTGCACAAGCCAGTGCACTCTTGGTGCTGGTCCCAAGCCCGGATAAATAGGAAGAGTTGTGTTAGGAAGGGCATCCAGCGTAACACGTGCCAAATCAAAAAATGCGGATCACAAACAAGAATTCCATACTGGATCAGTCAAGGTCCGGGTTACCAACGACCAACACAGATATTGTTAGCCAACAGAGTGCAGGTGGAAATTGGGCTACTGTTTGGCCAAAGGTGGAGAAGGAGAGGAGAAAGACATTTACACTGCTCCTTTCCATGCTGTCTCTGTAGGAGAGTGGAGGTTAGAGTGGGCATTTTTTTTGGATTGGTTATTGGGGCAGATTTCAGTGGCCATGTAGGTGAAGGGAACAGAGGTGATGAGAGGTGATGGGTAGAAATGGCCTTAAGGAGAGGAATGTGGAAGGGCAGATGGTGATAAGTTTTTGTTAACATACTTGTAACATACTTGTAAAAATGGAGGAAGATGCACACAGGTGGACTGAATTCTATGTAGTAGATGCAACCTGAAGGAGATTGGAGACTGTAAGGTGTTGGCAGGGGACAGTGTAGCTAGACAGCATCAGATGGTGGTCTGTAGGATGGCTTTGGAGGTGAAGAATATGAGGAGAGTGTGGACTGAAAAAAGGATAAGATGATGGTAACTTAAGGAAAAAGAGATTCAGTGTGTGAGATTCAGGGAAGAGGTCAGACAGGGGTTTGTGGTGGTGAAGAGGTGCTGGATGATTGGGCAACTACTGCAGAAGTGATAAGGGAGACAAATAGAAAGATACTTGGTGTGACATCTGAAAAGAGAAAGGAAGATAATGAGACGTGGTAGTGGAATGAGGAAGTACAGGAAGAGAAAAGTATGATGAGAAAAGTAGTCAGGAGTACAAGGAGATGCAGCAGCAAGTGAAGAGAGATGTGGCAAAAACAAAGGAAAAGGCATATGAGGAGCTGTGTGTTAAATTGGGCACTATAGAAGGAGAAAAGTATTTGTACTGATTGGCCAGGCAGAGAGAGACCAAGCTGGGAGGGATTTGCTGCAAGTTAGAGCAATAAACAGATGCAGATACAAATGTATTGACTAGTGAGGAGAGTGTGTTGAGAAGGTGGAGGGAGTATTTTCAGCAGCTTATGAATAAAGACAATGAGAGAAAGAGAGAAGGTTGGATGATGTGGAGTTGGTGAAGCAGGAAGTGGATAGGATCAGTAAGAAGAAAGTGAGAGCAGACATACCAGTAGAAGCATGCAGATGTTTAGCAATGATAGCAGTAGAATTTTTTTAACAAGATTCTGGAAGGTGAGAGGATGCCTGAGAAATAGAGATGGAATGTGCTGGTACCAATTTTTAAGAACAAGAGAGATGTGCAGATCTGCAGTAACTACTGGGGAATAAAGTTGATCAGTCACACCATGACGTTATGGGAAAGAGTAGTGTAAGCTAGGCTGAGAGAAGAGCAATACAGACACATTATTTGCTTTGAGAATGATGATAGAGAAGTATAGAGAAGGTCAGAAGAAGTTGCATTGTGTGTTTGTGGATCTAGAGAAAGCGTAAAACAGGGTGCCGAGCGAGGAATTGTGCTATTGTGTGAGGAAGTCAATTGTGGCAGAGAAGTATGTGAGGGTGGTGCAGGATATGTATGAGGACAGTGTGACAGCAGTGAAGTGTGCAGTAGGAATGAAAGACTGGTTCAAGGTGGAGGATGGACTGCATTAAGGATCGGCTCTGAGCCCTTTCCTGTTTGCAGTGGTGATGGACAGGTTGACGGACGAGGTCAGACAGGAGTCTTCATGGAATATGATGTTTGTGGATGATATTGTGTTTTGTGGTGAGAGTAGTGATCAGGTTGAGAAGAGCCTAGAGAGCTGGAATTACATGCTGAAAAGAGGGGAAATGAAAGTCAGAGTACATGTGTGTGAATGAGAGGGAGGGCAGTGGAGTGGTGCGGTTGCAGGGAGAAGATGTGGTGAAGGTGGATGAGTTCAGGTACCTGGGGTCAACAGTGCACAGTAATGAAGAGTGTGTTAAAGAAGTTAAGAAAAGAGTGCAGGCAGGGTGGAGTAGGAGGATTAGAGTGATTTGTGATAGAAGGGTATCTGCAAGAAGTTTATAGGACTGTGGTGAGACCTGCTATGCTGTATAGTTTAGAGACGTGGCATTGACTAAAAGACAGGAGGTGAAGCTGGATGAAGCAGAGCTAAAGATGGTGAGATTGTCATTGGGAGTGACAAGGATGGACAGGATTAGAAATGAGTTTCTTAGAGGAATAGAGCATGTAGGACTTGGGGAAAGGTGAGGAAGAAGCAATTGAGATGGTTTGGACATGTGCAGAGGAGGGAAATAGGGTATATAGAAAGAAGAATGCTGTCAGGCAGGAGGAAAAGGGAAAGGCCAAGGAGGAGGTTTATGGATGTGGTGAGGGAAGACATGCAGGTAGTTTAAAAGAGGCAGATGTAGAGGACAGGGGGGTATGGAGACAGTTGGTCCACTGTGGTGACCCCTAATGTGAGCAGCCAAAAGATGAAGAAGTCAAGCACCTTCTGCAAATTGCGCTGGATCTCCACAATGGTGTCAAAACAGCGACTTTTGGACTAGATCCTCATCTTCAGGTAAAAGTGTAAAAGTCCGCAGGAGCCAAAACTGGTGAATAGGGTGGATGCAAAGGTGAGATCATGTGGATTGTTGTCCAATGATCATCATGCACAAGTTGCCAAATGGTTTCGACACTTTTGGAGGTTGAGCTCGTTGAAGGTCTTTATGATCTCTCGTTATCTTTTAGTGATGTTCTACAACTCTTGCTCTTTGTTTTAACGTGCTGTAGCACCGGTTAGCACCATTAGTCTCAAACCTTTTTGATACCACCTCATAAACATTTTTATTAAATTACAGAGTGGTATCCAGGCAAACAGATCCCAGTACAACTTATAAAACCAAAAATGCAGGTGCTTTTATGGTAAAACTGATAAAAAAATAAAATAAAAATAAATAAATAAATAAAACACAGGAGAAGGAAAAACTAGAACAAGGCAACTACATTACAAAAACCTCACAACATATGTACTGCTTGGCAGTTATGTAGTGTAAAGGAAGAACTTAAATTGGGTAAGTAATTAAGGCACCACAAAAATCATGTGCACAAAAGTGTAACTAAGGTAGACAACAAAGGCAGAAATGTTAATGGAATGAAGAGTGTCCTCTGTCGAAAACTGTTGCCAGAGAGAAAGCAGTGAGAAGTCCACAGTGACCAAGCAGGCAGAGTGACGTCTTCAGCTAAACTGGGAGTCAAAGTGACTTCCTCACCAAGTTGAGAGACAGAGCGTCTTTATCGTTAGGTAAGGGAGGAAGGGAGGCACTTGGGTTCATGCCCCTTCCTCACAATATTTTTTTTTTCAGGCACAGCAGTGCAATGATGTTATTGCAATTGCCAGCCAAGTTTTTAAGCTGCTGGTGCTGCCTGAGGAGAAGGACCTGTGCCAACTCCTGCCTTACCACCCCCAATTCCAATGCATCTTTATCAAGGCCAAGCATTTTGTTAAAAGTCCAGCTAGTTGAATTCAGGAAGTGCAGAAACTATTAATGATAAAAACAATTTAAAGCAAACAAAAATCAGGAAAGGAAGCAAAATCTTAAATAACTAACTGGACAAATCTAAGCAAAAGAAACGAAAGCAAGGAAAACTCGACATGAACACAAACGCTACTCAGAAATGTGTTTGCCCTGTTGCAGCTGTCTGGGGGGTTTATTATTTAATAGCACACACAAATTAGGGATCTCAGTAAATCATAGCTTCTATGTTAAATTGTAGCTCATAATACCTGGGTATAAAATTGCATTCTTTGTATATTTTAGTTCAAGTCAAGTTTCAATATGATTTAATTTTCAGATTAAACAAGAAAGCTGCTGAAAAAGAAATGGTAAATATGGTAAAATAAGAGCAGCCATTAACTGGTGCTAATGGTGTTTGAATAACTATTGTTTCAGTGGTGGTTTTAGTGTTCTGTCAAATTTCAAATGCCACACACCCTCTACCACTTTAATGAATATTCATATGCTATATGAATATGTTATTAGCAGGACCAATCTCTAATGTATAATGTACACTATATGGACAAGAGTATTGAGACACCTGACATTTTCAGTCATACACTATGTGGTTTTTCCCCAAACTGTTACCCCAATGTTATAGTTACATAATTATACACTGACCAGGCATAACATACATAGAGGATTAACACAATAATAAACAGGTGGTCATGATGCTATGCTTATGCCTGTGAATATTCAAAGTATGTATTTGGATGCTGTAGCATAAAATGTTACATTCACTAACATTCATTGAACTAAGTGACCCAAACCTGTTCCAGCATGAGAATGTCCCTATGCATAAAGCTCTTTACATCTGTTGAGGTGGAAGTTTTAAGTTGCCTGCTACAAAGCTCTTACTGTATCCTTATTGAACACCTCTGGGATGAATTGGAATGCTGACTACACCCCAGGCCACACTTCAAAATCGAAAGATTATAACAGCAAAAATTGACCAAATGTGGAATGAGATGTTAATAAAAATCACGTTCAGGCGTCCACAAAATTTGGTCCATATAATGTACCTTGGTGTAGATCGCAAGCCAATGATTGTACTTTGATTCGAATTATATAACTCCATTCATTTTCAAAAAGGAAGGACTGCTATGCTCTCTTCTATTTCATCATTTCTCTGCAACTGCTTATATGGAACATCTTTCTCACAATACATTCTCTGTCAAAATGGTGCTTGTGAGCATTTCTTTGGTCTAGAATTCAACTCTGACTTGCGACTTGATCTTTTTTGATACCAGGTGGATATTTTTACCGCAATACAGTAAACTCAGGCCATTACATCATAATTGTATGTCATTAAAAAAATGTGACATTGCATACACGTTTGTGCCACAATCTACCAAGGTGGTACACCTGTGCAGATGCTCAGAGAGATAAAGAATCTAACCTAGACTTAAACATTGTTTTCTTCGTATGTGCAGTTTGAATATAAAAACTAGAGGCTGAATAACGTGTGCTAGAATAAAGAAAATGAATTATATTTTTATAACCATATTGCTGTGCTGACCACACCTCTTGCTGATGTACTCAATCTACCCTCACTACTTTTTACATCTGTGCTGCAACACTTTCTGCACCAATGGGCATGAAAATACCTGACATACACACCACAGTAATCCTTATTTACACCTTATTTATTTATTTATGCTTGCACTATGATGAAAATCGTGGGTTCCTAATTTCATTAGTGACTTTTTGCAGTACGGCAAATAGCAGAGCCCCTGCTAAACAGTAATCACTGCAGAAAAATGAACACACCCATCTAAGTAAAGCTTAATTGGGAGTCAAATGTAAAACAAACAGGTCAGAGGTGACAATAACAGGAAATATTAATAATTTGTAATAGTATAACTATTTGCCTAGTCATGTTTGGCACATTAAAGATTAAAAGACAGTCATTAAAGTGATAAGAAATTAATAACTTAAACCAATAAGACATGTGCTTTGTACTCCTGCATTGTATGCTGTGGTATGTCTTAGAGTTCTGTGCTTTGGAAAATAGAAAGATTTAGAGTTGCAAATCTCAGAATAGAAAGAGCTTGTGTGCTTTTGCAGTTAGAGACCACCTGCTGTCAGCAGGCTGTTGAGAGAAACAGCACCTTTGCTCTGTTTCCTATTACCTAATAATACCCATCTGCTCTTTCCTAACATTCACCAGCATAAAGATACACCTTCATGCTTGTTATGGGGCTTTTTTATAAAACAATATGTTTGCCCATTGGAGATCACTGTAATTTAAGAAGCCCATGTGATGTTTGCCAAGTAAACATTATAGCAAGAATAGTGAAATTCTTTGGAAATAGCAAAATTTACAAGGAAAGATAATGCCATACATGCAGTGTATCTTCTGTGTTTCGACAAATTAACGGGTTCAATAAGTGGATCAAGGCTGTTACAGTTTTATTTTTTAATTCAGTAATGGTGCATATGGTTATTCATTTCAATTTCATTTTTATCTTGTGAGAAGAAAGCTTGTGTTGTATTCAGTTTTAGTATTATTTTAGTTTCTAATAACCAACATATGGGAAAAAAATCATATTTGTTATATGTTACATGTATTTGATTTTAAAGTAATATGATTAAGGCAATGGGTTAATAATCAGAAGGTCGAAGGTTCTAGCGCCTGTATTGTCAAGCTGCCACACTTGGACCCTTGAGCAAAGCCCTTAACCATCTGTGCTCCAGGATCATTGTATCATGGCCGACACTGTGCATGTGACAAGTATAAACCACCTTTAATATCTAACAAGCTACTCAAAAACAATTGTTAATTTTGCCATTTTGATATTTATAACAGCTCAATGATACTATTAAACATGCAATAATAAAAATGTATGTTCCACAGTTAAATCTGACCACTTTTTACATTATTGCTGTAAATGGTCAACAGAACTCAAATATAAACAGTTTTATCCTCTAACGTTCTTTCCCAAACTGTTACAACAAAGTTGGAGGCTCACAATTGTATAGGATGTCTATGGATGCAGTAGAATTTAATTTTTTCTTCACTTGAACCAGGACAGCTAAACCTGTTCCAGTTAGACAAAAAGCCAGCATCATGAAAAGATAGTTTACCTGTGTTTGGCGTGGGAAATCTTGAGTGGCCTGCTATAGAGCTTTGACTTCAGGCCTATTGAACACTTCTGGGATGAACTGGAATGAAGGCACACTAGGCCTCCTCACCCCACATCAGTACCCGACTTTACTAACACCCTCGTGACCGAATGAGCAGAAATCTCCACAAATACACTCCAAAATCTTGTGAAATATCTTAAAAGAAGAGTGGAGGTAAATATAACAGCAAATGGGAACTAAATGTGGAGGTGGTCAAAAAGTACATGTGAACCTTTTGATCCATATTCCTTTTTTATATAGTTACATTTACTTTTGATACTATATTCAATTTTCATTGAAGTGACTTATCCTTGTATTATTTATGGCAAAATAACAAGATTGTCTACAGAAAAATTTTAATATTTTTCCTCCTACAATGACAACTTGTTGCCTTTTGTCCCACTCAAACATGGCCATGCCTACAGACAGCGAAGTGTGTAAAAGAAATTCAAGATGGACTCAAGATCAACCTACACGCGATAAATCAGGGGGGCACATGCTCTACACTCATCCCACACAGGATGAATTAACTGACCCTCTGCTCCATCTGGTTCCATGTGTGTGTTCGAAAATGTGTGCGTCTGTCTGTGTGTGTGTGGGTCCATATTTTTGAATTCAGTCATGCGGTGGGTGGTTTGGCAGGCGGATGTATTTGCATGCTCTCTGTCTCGCTGTTTAATTTGAAGATGTAATTGATGTTGGCATTGAGGACTCTAGACACGGTGCTGAGCTCCATCCTGTGCCTACAGCACTTCCTTTTTTAGTATGTGTGTCGTTATATATGGCTTTATGTACTGTTTTTAGGGAGAATACTATATAAAGTATAACACCACCAGCAAAAACAACAATAGCTCTCATTATCATTATTTGTACTTATTGCTACAATTATTGTCATTTTTATTGTTAGTTATTATTTGGATTTGTTTCTTTATATTAGTCACTAACTTAAAACTAAATCCTGTTTTTTTCCCTCAGTTCTCTTCTTTACACATTAGCTATTCTAGCTTGTCTTGCTATAATGTTTATAGACAATGTAATGTGTCTCTGAAATCATGGTCTTGGTTATTTAGCTGAAGATAACTCATCATTTCAAGATTAAAATGACTTGACCTAAAGCTCTTATGCCTCTCTACCTGACATTGTATTTTTCTATATACCATATATCTCTCTATAGTTCTGTCACTTTCTTTCTCCACCTGAATGCAAACAAGGTCAATCAAAACAAACTGTGAGCTCCTGTATGACCTTTGTATCTCGTTTACTGGACTAAGCTTCTCAGTGAGAATTGAATATGAATAATATTTTCCTTAATTGTGCCAAGTTTAAAATCAGCCAACAGCTGTCACACTCAAGCTGGGTCACAAATGCAGAATACACAATGCACTGATACACATGGGGTTCATCATAACAATGCAAAAAACTGCTATGACTTCCAGACAAATCTTTCTCTGTACAAAAAAAATTATGTATTTGCATTTATTTGAAACGCTGTTAAGAAAAACTGAAATCCCAATAACAATGTTTATGTTGCATCATAATACATGCATCAATATAGTAATAAAAAAGACAGAGGTCGACTAAATTTTACCATTACCGATAGCTAGGTTGAATCCTGCTTGCCAATAACTGATTAATCAACCCCAAATAAAAAATAAAAATAAAATAAAAAAACACCATGTAAAATATTACCGATCATCATTACAAAAATAAATATATATATATATATATATATATATATATATATATATATATATATATATATATATATATATATATATATATAAAGAAATCAGCACTAAATCATGAAAATGTGCAAAATGAAATAATATTAATAAATATTGATGAAAATAAAAACAGTTACCTTCAAAATAAATAAAAAAACTGACAGTAAATAAACAGCCTGTGGCATCAGTGATTCACCTCCAGAGGCTGTTTTCGTACTGTATAATGCAACCCGGAAAAACTATCGGTATGGATTTTTGCAGATAGCTTCAGAAGCCTTAAGAAGCCATGCATTAAAATATTTTTTTCTTTCTTGTTTTATGGTGATCACAACTTTATTTTCTTGTGATCTTGAAATAACAAGTTGTTTTGTCTTGATCTCGACATTATTTTCTCACCATAACAAAGGTTTTAAATTTTCTCATGATCTCAACATAACATATGTTGTTTTCTCATTATCATGACTTTTTCTTGTGATCACATTGCAAAAAAAACAAACACTTTTTAACGTAACGTAATGTAACTGTATAGCGAGAAATTCTTGCATCTTGTGTGTATAGCAGACCTGACAGCCTCCTTCTCAAGTGTTGGACACGTATGTGTAAGTTGCCAATCACTGACAAACACAGAGCTATTTTAGTTTGAGTACATTTCTGATCAAAGTAAAAGCAAAGGCGATCATCGATGATAAATAAAGTGTAAAATCTGTACATTTGTTTAATCAGAGTAAATCTTTATACTATTAAATGATCTAAATTATTGTATAGAAACAAATGGAAAATGTCTGTCTTCAAAAACCATAAAAGGTGTTTCCAAAACTTTCACAGGCACAATATACTCTTAAGATTCCTCTTATAAATTAGTAAATTGCCATTTGTTTATGTTAAAACTTTAGTAGTTACAAAATAATAATGTAGTTATAAAATAATGTTACAAGAATAATGGTTTAACCCATAGGTCTGTGCACAAGCATGTTACAGTAAATAGCTGAAATGCTTCATAAAGGGAAAGCATCATAAACACGGGTTATAATCGAGTAGGGGTGGGTTTGGATGTGGAATCTGGTTTTAATAGTAAACTACTTAACATGTAGAGACTTAATTTTAAGAAAAGGTTCTAATATTACCCAGTGCACTTTTAAGTTAAAAAAGCATTCATCCAGAGACTATTACTGATATTAGAATAAAACATTAGAATTATAATTTTGCATGTTCCGAAATGCTTGTTTCTTTCATACTTTAATTTATGAAAAATTTTTTTCCTTAGGCACGACACATTGTATTTTTTTAAACATTTATAATTACATTTTAATATCCTGGAAATTCCTACCAAGGAATCTGAAAGCACAGTCCTCTGCCCCTAAGACCATTACAATGCACTGACACTGATTAAAGCCTTTCATTTTGGACTATATATCGTCAGTGAGATTTAAAGACCTGACCTGCTTGAAGCTTTCTTATCTAACCAGTTGTAGTCCGCCACACCGACAGCACAGAAACACCTAACGCTATATAACTCACTGCTGTGCTATAAAAATGTAGTAGAGGATTTGTGTTGAAGCACTAAAAGGGTGCGATACACAACAGATTATTCTGCACTTGAATCTGTGAACGTCATCACTGGAGTGCCGCCGAATCTTTGCCTGTCGCCTTGCTGTCTCATTTTCCCCTTTCTAAATACATCTGCACTACACAGGCTTTGTGTTGCAGCTCCAATATCTTGTAAATATGTCATGTCTGTGTCACACAAAGTTAAATAATACACAGAATAAAGCTGTCTGTGGTTGCCTTACACACCGTTTACTCCACTTTGCGTCAATGTAAAAAAAAAAAAAATCTGTGTTTGTTGTTTGTGTGTTTGCCAACAGCAGGATAAATGGTATTTATTTGCATGTAAAATGAATTTATGCGCAAATAAAATGAAGCTTGTTTGCATCGAAACATAAATTAGCCCTGGATTTTTGATGAATGCTTTCTTTTTGAAGAAATGTGCAAAATACTGTGAAATATTTACCACCAAGACACCACCAACAAAATAAACCTTACTTTTTCTCTTAAAGTTTACATGAACCTTTAAAGTATTACAAACTATTACACATACAGTGTTTCATCCAGCCAATTGAATGTACACTATAGACCAATCAGTAATTTCAGTTTAGCATTTAAATTGCCAAAATTTGGCAGATGCCTTTACTCAGCCTTGCTCATGGAAGAACATCCCAGGAACAGTCTGGCAGTATTGGTATTTGAATCAACAACCTTAAGGTCAGAAGTCCGACTTCTTAACCACTTTGCTACCATTGCCACCATGCTACATGATTACTGCATCCAAAGTAATCAAGCCAATTCCTTTCTCTTTCTTATGTAGCACAATGTAATTAGTGTTATGCCTATCTGTTCGTTTCAGTATACATGTCACTGAACTACAATGTGGATTTTGAGGACTTTACCTCAGAAAAATGTTTCACTATGCAAACCTAAAACAAGACTTATTTTTTATAGGAGGCTCTTAAAGAAAAACTTACATTTTGCAAATTTGAGCTTGAGCAAGTCAAATTCTAGATAATGTTCAACACCACTTATTTACATCATATTGTACTTCTAAAAATAATGTTAAATAAATTAGCATTACATTTTCAATGCCAACTTTATCACATTAACTATTATGTCTTTTCATTATCAGCATTAATACTTTTTTCTTTTTTTTTACAAAGTATCTCTGGATGTCACCATCAATATTCATATCTGCACTAGCACTTAATGGCTCTTGTGATGGATAATAACTCGCTCTCATCCTCTTGTATCTGAAATACTCAAACTAGTCTTTTGTCCTTATTTCATAATAGGTTATAATTTTATTACTTTTCATTAAAAAAAAAGTGTTTCCAAACTGTCACTTCAATAATAATCTTTCAATTGTATTATAACTGTATTCATACGGATGCAGGTAAAGTTTGAGTACAAGGTGCAATTTCGAGTGAATAGTGCAGGAAATGATGCATTACAAGCAACTAGAAGCCAAAACTAATGCTGAGCCTGAATGAAATTGCCCTGTGCAACTGATCTATTCTCAATTCCTTGAATTTGACAGATGCTATAAATATTCACTGCTGTAAAGTCTTTAACGTCTATAGATTTCTTTTTTCCAGAGTTGGTCAGGCTGTTTATTGTATTTAATGTGTGCTGTCTAGTTCGCCCATAATATCCTGTGCACTATGTTGCACTAGTTCTTGTCCATTTGCATACACTGCAGGATAGTAGTTAACTCTCATTTTATATGATGTACTGAAAAAAGAGGCAATGCATTTTGCTTTACTGTATATATGGATGTCACGACAGTCAATCCCCTTTGTATTTCAATGAAGTTATTTCCTTAATGTGAGCTTATTAGTCAGCCATTCACCTTTGCTGCATAAGCCAGTGATTATAAAGGTGTATTTCCTGGCGTACAGAGAAGTTCATATGTGTGATTTGATCCCTGTATTTCATTTGCAGACAGACCTCTGCATCACTAAATAAACCAGCCTAAATTTCTCCTGCCACTCCTGCTCACTGTCTTGCTCCAACAGAGCCGATATGAAAGGGCTGCAGTTGTCACGCTTCCAAATAACACCTTCTGACTGACTATTGTGCATTCTATCAAAACCAAAAGCCTAGTAACATCTTTCAAGCGAAATCTTCTTAAAATAAATAGTAGACAAAAACGGATTTATACACCAACGTGCAGCTCAAGCACCAGGCAAGAAGAGAATCCTTTTTTCTCTATAAATTAAACTGGCAGCTCTGTTGACAGAAAAAAAAGCCCAGCACACCCTGAGAAAGTGACATATTTTATCTTGTATAACATCTGTAGTTTTATGGAAGACAAAACAAAAAGCGGAGATGCAGTGATGCTCTAAAAAGAATGGTTTCCTCAGAAAGTGGTTTAAGTGTAATATCCAATAGCTATAGTGAAACTGATATATATGTATGTTGTTGTAGGAGTGAAACACACGGGGTCTGGACTTGCCTACGGCTCAATGAAACTGAAGTGGTTAATACACTGATTTTCCACCGTTTCTATTTGAACCTGATAAGGCCCTGGGATTTAAGCACCATCATACTGTGCTATGTCTTTGAAATAGCCTACACTCATAAAACCTTCATGCCATCCGTCTTTTCCTTTTAAACGAAATGCGAAAGACAGCGTACGCAAATGCGTGGGTCTTCACGAGCCCTTTCACCCCCTACTTTCCTCCAGAGGTTTAGCCTGCTTCTTCTGAGCACCTGGATTAAAGATGGTCCCTCTCTCCAGGACAACATTGCCCAACATAATCAATCATTCATGTCCTGACAGTGCCGACAGTTGTGGTGCAGGTAATGTCTCCTACACAGCAGGTCGTCAAGGAAACAGTCATGGTTATGACATAGGACATAAGCAGCGATGCATCAACTATACAAATCAGGGCCAGTATATTAGGGTGGACTGGTACAAATAATAGTTGGCCCAACAGTGGTAGTGGCCCCAGCTAATCCAGGTCTCCCCTAAACTAACATTGACAAAATTTGAAAAAATCGAATTCAAACAAAAACTAAACTGTGATAACTAAAACATTGCTGTATTTCAACTTTAAACACTCTAAATCTTTTTTTTTTTGATCAAATAAGTTCATAAACAAAATTAAATCCTAAATCAACTACAAAATCAGATTAGAAATATTGATATTTTAACACTTATGTAAGGCATAACACACAATAAGGAGTTGTTAAAGGCAATATAAGGCTGTGGCAATAAACAATTGCAAAGTTATTTGTTATTCTTGCACAAAACATCCTGATTTTTAACTGTTTAAGAGATAAATTTGCTGCCATGCAATGTTCACAAAATGGTTTGTTCGTATCATCATTTCTAGCAGCTGTAAACACTTTTTCACTCAATAGCCCTATCTTTACTAATATTTTAGTACTGACTACACTTTTTTAATTAAGTTAAAGTAAAGAGGTTTAAGCTCTGACATGTACTTAAGTAAAAAGTAACCATTACTACTACCTGTTTTAGTGTCACGCTGGTAACTGGACCTCACATCATATTCAAACTGTGTTACCTAATAAATGTATCCAGACTGAACATCCATACAATTGAACTCTCTCTCAGTCATGTTTAGTTCACTGACTCTCTCTGTCTCATCCACGTTAGCCATTCGTCTTGTTGCCTCCTGCCTTACTTGTTGTTAGCTTTGTAGGCTAATCTACGTCTGTGGTGCGTAAAAGCCAGGAAATGATAAAGCAGTGGTTGAAAAAGCCACGCAATGACAAGAAATAAAAAACTGCGTTTTATCTCCTGGTTTCACCTGCTACTGCATTTACACTTGGATTGTTCAGCTGGTTAGGGATATTTGTTAAAATCTATTCACATTGCTCAGGAGAATGTGTACTTTTAATCAACCAGCCAGTCATGTTGCAGCAGTGCAATGCCGAAATTTATCAGTCAAGAGTTTCTGGAAATGTTCACATTATACATCAAAATGGGGGGAAAAATGGATCTCAGTGACTTTGATTGTGGCTTTCTTGTTAGTGCCTGACAGACTAGTCTGAGCATTTTAGGAAATGATCAGTAAGTCAAATAATCACCTTTTTTTACACCTGAGGTGAACAGAAAAGAGTCAATCATATGCCAACATTCTGTACCTTGAAGCAGACTACGTCAACCAAGAACAGGAAAAATATACATATACTGTATTTTGTTAATAATTTAATTTACAATTTACAGTGCTATACTGTATAAACTAGACAGTATATATGTACAGTATGTGGCAACTGGCGCATGCACGAGCGCTGGTTCGCAAATGGAGGCGGACACGCTCTGTATTAAACCGATAAGAGAGACAATAGATAAAATTGGGCTTTGACACGCCAAAAACACAGAAACATCTGTGCTTTAACACCAAGACAACTGAACTCTGACAACTGCTGGCAAGAGTAAGACAATTAAGGCAACATAAATTAAAATGCAACATGAAAAAGTCAATATTTTTACAATTTTGTCGTATCACTATCATCATTGTAAGATTGTCGAACCATCATAACGCACTGACTACCTGTACTTGAAGCACTTGGCCTAATTAGGATCTGGATAAGGGCGTCTGCCAAATACCATAAATGTAAATGTAAATATGTATACATAGGGAACAAAGTAAAAAAAAACACAGTCCCACCTCCTCACACTGCCTGTGCTCTTATTAATAAATCAATAAATGTTTTGAGGAAGAAGTTAAACACTTTCCCCCTTCACATGCTGTCTTCATATTTACCAAATAGAATGAATATTAAAATGAATTTGCAATATTTCAGATACAGTAACTCAAAGTCTGATTAATTCAGCAGCACACGATTTAAAATGTGCCATAAGAAGCACGAGGCAGACATGCATTTGTTTTCTCTGTGAACTCATGCTGCATGTCAAAACCACTCGGAGAGCTGTGAGTGTCTGGACAGCCCTAATCTAGCAGATGGGAAACACATTCTTTTCTGAGTGGACATTTAGAAAGTAAGATGGATGTGCAGATTGAGTAGTTTGTGAAGAAAATCACCGCCATTCATGCTCCAATTTGGAGCTGAAATAGCATCCGTCTGAGATGGAGAGGCTTCCACGGCTTCGACACAGCATGCTGAACACCCTGACAAGCACAGCCCACTCTTTGATTATCTCATCACCAACACCGGGCTGTCTGCTATCATTCAAAACACTAAAGGAGTGTAAGCACAAATCAATGTGCTGCTGGCTACTTTGCTTAGTACTAGAAGATAATATAAAACTCTTTTTAAAACTGTATGCATGCTGTTGCCAGCGTGCCATGGTTTTCAGTGATTTGTGGATCACTGTGGAAGGTACTGTATATGTTAGTACATCTAAAAAATGAAGCCTACTCAATACATAATAACTTTGATATATATTAGTCAACGTGCAGCTTGTATAGCAGTATAGATTTACTGTCCTCTGAAAATTATTCAACATACAGCCATTATTGTCTAAATAACTGGCGAAAAAGTGAGTACACCCTAAGTGAATGTAAAAAATTTGTCCAAAGTAGGATAGTCAAGGATTAATATTTAGTGTGAGCACCAGTGTTATCCAGCACTGCCTTAATCCTCCTGGGCGTGAAATTCCCATTAGCTGCACAGGTTGTTGGTGGGATCCTCTTCTGCTGGATTTTAAACACGTGGCGCTTCTCTACCTTCCACTTAAGGATGCCCCACAGGTGCTCAATAGGGTTCAGGTCTGCAGACATACTTGGCCACTCAATCTCCATCACCTTTACCCTCAGCAAGTCAGTTTTTATCTTGGCGGTGTGTTTTGGGTCGTTTTCGTTTTGTAAAACTGCCATTTAGCCAATTTTCTAAAGGAAGGGTTCATCATGTTCTACCAGCAGCACTCATGCAGGCCCAGACCATGATGCTACCACCACAGAGACAAGACACAATTTTCTTGGTACTCCTCACCAGGGTGTCGCCACACATGCTGGACACCATCTGAGCCGAACAAGTTTATCTTAGTTTTATCAGAAAATGATTGTATTCAGCAAACCGTTTGCAAGCTTTTTGTGACCCAGCTTCAGAAGAGGCTCCCTTGTTGCAGTGTGCTGCATATGGTCTGAGCACTGACAAGCGGACCTTCTGCTTTTGCACCTGATGAACAGCATGAGGACTCAACTTCTTTGATCGACCCTTGCAAGGCCTGTTTTGAGTGGAACCAGTCCTGGAAAACCTCTGTATGACCCTGGCCACTGTACTGTAACTCAGTTTTAGAGGGTTACCGAACTTTTTAAAGCCAGGTCATCTTTGTGAGCAACAAATCTAATTCTCAAATCCTCAGAAAGTCTTTGCCATGAGGTGCCATGTTGAACATCCAGTGGTCAATATAAGAGAACTGTTCTCAAAGCAACAGATTTTGGTGCTGACAGCAGACAAAAACATTAACATGATGAATTGGACATGTGGCTTTGCATTGTTAAACGACGTTCAGCCGTTATGACTTTTTGTCATTTTTGTTGTTTATTTTGACAATAATAGCCGTATGTTGTTATTTTCGAGTACAGTAAATTTGTACTGCTATACAAGCTGCACATTGACTACTCTAAAATATATATCCAAATTTAATTTCTACAGTATTGAAGATATACTGAAATTATTGCTGAAAGCTTGTACTCTGTATATACATAACAACAATAATATATATACAGCCATAATGTTATAGCAATTTAATGAATCTAATTTTCTCTTAATAACGGCACCTGTTAGTGGGTGGGATATATTTGGCAGTGAACTAACTTTTTGTCCTAAAAGTTGAAAAAAAGGAAGGATTTGACAAATTGTGTTTGCTAGACGACTGCGTCAGATCATCTCTAAAACTGCAGGTCTTGTGTGGGGCTCCCGGTCTTCAGTGGTCAGCATATATATATATATACATTTATATAAAGATATTGTTAATAGGGTTAAGCTTAATGATAACAGGAACTAAGTTGTACCACATATGTAGCAGTTATAATGTTTAAAAACATGATACATTAATAACAATAACAAATTTGGTATAAAAGAAAAGAAACACTTCAGAACATGCTGGGAAAACAATTAATTACAAGTTGACAACATGATCATTATAATCTCATCATTGATTATTGCCCTATAACAGCATGCCTCCTTTTTATTTCTTTCTTATCTGTACTATGAGTGCCAGGTTTTCACAGAATGGACAAATGCTGCCTATTTTATTTTTAATCCTGCAAGTAAGTGGTAGCTCAGTGGTTAAAGTGTTGGACGTCTGATTGGAAGGTCGTGGGTTCAAATCCCAGCACCACCAAGCTGCCATTGCCAGGCCCTTTGGGCAAGGCCCTTAGCCCTGAACTGCTCAGTTGTATAAATGAGATAAGTCTGAATAAGTGTGTTTGCCAAATGCCTTAAATGTAACTGAAATGCCAGAGATATCACAGGATTCGTTGGATTTTCATAATAATACTGCAGTCTGTGGCATCCACTGTTATTCACTGATTGTTAAAAACTAAACCAAGCCTAACAAAGTGGCACCTCATTTCTCATGAAACTGCCCACTGGAACCTCTATTAAAAGGACACTGCATGCATTGTATAGAATGCCCCGTCCTTAAAAAATAAATAAAATCACAGTGATCTTCTGTGCCAAAGCTGTGACTGAAGGCCTGGGAGTCACAGAGCATAAATGCAAAATGACAGCTGAAAAAATAAAGGCTCAGCTGGGCTCGCTGACTGTGCTTGATCTGACCTCTCTTTCTCCTTCTCATAACAGATCGTGTTATGTTTTGTCTCCAAAGCACAGAAAATAGGAGGAAAATAGGAGTTCTTATATTCTTTTAAGACCCTTTATTGTTTGGAGACATGATTGCATTATGGGTGGAGGGAGACAGTCATTAACTGGATTTTTAAAGGATTGTTGAATTGACTTGTCATCCAAGTGACATACAGTATTTTGTAAATTAGAAAATGCTTTCAAGGAACTAAAATGAGATAAACATACCTCATGGATATCCAACATCTGGTTATTTCGGCAAGAAAATAAATGAGAAATATAATCCCATTTCCTGCATTTCTATAAGGCATTAATGGGACATATGACAATGTGAACATAATTGCCTCATGAACTCCCCTGTGTGTACACTGCTTATGCAGATTATATTAATTAGATTATAACAAATACTGACTTTAAAGTTTATTTATTAATAGCTTAAAAGAACTAGTATGTAAAAAATGTATATGAAGAGTATAGTATGCTTCACTATATGTTTAAGATTTTGCTTTGATTCTTTATTTATTATATTACTTTAAACATATTTGCTTTATTGGAAAAAATGGGTCCTGTAGAAATACAGGGTGTAGAAAGAAGTGAGATGAAAACTCTTAATGATGTACCGTAGATGATTAGGCATCATCTTTAACAACATTAATCTGAAATTGTTCCACAATTGTGTAGTAGTTTTTTTCACAGATTGGTGAACTTTTGCTAATCTTTACTTCTGAGAGAATCTGCCTTTCTAAAATATTCTTTTTATAACTAATTATATTACTGATCTATTGCCATTTAACCTAATTAGCTGAATTTTTTTTCCTCCAGCTGTTTCTTTTTAGTTTTTTGTTGGCCTGTTTTTTCAAGACATGTTGTGACCATCAAATTCAAAATGACCATATATTTATCTTTAAGATTGAACATTTCCTCAGGTTAAATATTAGATTTTTCTGTGTTGTTACCAATTTATGAGTGTAAGAGATTATTAAGTTGTTGTGTGATCAACTCATTATTAATCAAAACCATAACTTGATTGTTAATAAAAATCATTAGCAATGTACATTGTATTTTTATTTAAAATATCTATTATATTCACTATATGGACAAAATCATTGGGGCACCTGACTTTTCCAGTCAAATTATTACAAAATATTTGTTGGAGTTACACAATTGTATAGGATGTCTTGCTGGCCTTTTATTTGAAACTCTACCAAGTTACTCAAATAGTAAAATGTTTGTGCTAAGCTTTGTGCTTTTATATACTGTATATAAATTAATGCTGCAAATCACAGTACTAATTAAAAAGTTAATGAGATCACCAGGAAACACTATCAATATTACCAGTACCCTTACATATGGTTAATAAATACAAGCACATCGTAATGCAGTAACATCAGCTGAATATGTATTGCATTTTGTCAACTAAAAATACAAACCTGAAAGAATGGAATCATTTTCAGTGTGTAAATTCGCTCTAACAGTTATATTTACATAACTGCAGGTGTTCTTTTTTTTTAGTTTTTGGTTGTACCTACCTACAATATTTGCTAACTAATTAACCTGGTTTTATTTCTACAAAAACATAACCCAGCTTGTAGCTTATTTGAAACCACCATGACTCTGAACAGGATGCAGTCAATACATTTTGCCCACTTGCCGGCTCTGATTGCTCACTTGTGTGACTTTTTTGTTGCACCCTGTAGGATCCCAGTCATGAATTACACCCCTAGTCTTAACAAGATCTCCCATGAACTTTTCTAAGCTTGCTAAAAAATATTCACCTCCTGTTCATATCTCCATTTAGAAGACAGTGCACATCTGTTCAATCAGAAGAACAGGTTTGCCTTTGGATACATTTCTAATAATTAGTGAACATCATTATAAAGGACTAACCTTTTCTTTAAATTAAAATGTTTATACAACTAAGTACTATTAATTATCTTGACTTTTTATTTGTATCTACTATTTAATATTATTAGGTTTTTTTGTGAGCAGTCATTTTTTACCCAAAAATTCAGCTTCACAGATGATCCTGCACCATTTGAAACAAACTGACTATGCGCAAATAATTCAAAGGCTATGCTAATGACCCCATAATTCATAGGAAATTTCTGCCTGATGACGAGACCTTCGGCTCACTGGTCTACAGCCTTGGTACCAAATGACCCTGCTCAACAAAACATGCAGCTCTTCAAGGGCACAAACCATCATGACGGCATATGGACCTGGCATCTGCATCTCAGTCTTTCTGGCACCCCTCCTCCTCCCCTTTGGCCTTCAGCCTGGCCAGGGTGAATGAGCAAATGCTTATCTAACTATAGTAAATATGGAGACAGTACATTGCTATTTGCTTTCATTTTTCTGTCACTTCTCAGAGCAGCGGAGCAGCATTTTTGCTGAGCTGACTGGTTTGCCGCAAACCCGGATCTGCTCCTTAAAACATACACGCACATGTCAAATTGAAAGCGGGAACGGGCGAGAGAACTGGCGATGAGTATGTCAGGGCACACTCAGCACCTCTGGCAAGGTCAAAATAATATGATTATTTTATTGGACAGGCTAGTGGCACAAAGTCATTGGGGAGTAAAGGCACATAAAGCATGCAAACATCCAAGGAGAATGTAAGCCCAAATATTTCACTCCATTCTTGTTAAATCAACATGGCAGGAAAAGTTGATGCTGCATTAGTTTTTTCACATAAAATCCACTCTATCAGTTACAGATGATTTTTGTGCTGCTGTACTTTTGGGAATCATAGTACTGATTCAACAGAAAATACGATTGCAATTTTATTTCTGAACATATACTGTACTATACTGATCAGCCACAACAGAAAAACCATTGACAGATGTGAAAAGCACTGACTCATTCCTTACAGTGGCACCTGCCAAAAGGTGGTATATTTTAGGCAGCAAGTAAACAGTCAGTTTTTGAAGTTAATGTATCAGATGCTGAAAAAACAAGATTAAAACTAGACTAGACGACTGGGTCAGAAAATGTATAAAATGTGGGAGTGTCCCAGGTATGCATTTGTTAGTACTTACCAGTGACAGGGTCATGGCTGCACAAGGCTTAATGATCCATGTGGGGAACAAAGGCTGGCCCATCTTGTCCAACATCACAGAACAGCTATTTTTAGCAGAAATTGCTGAATAGGTATATATACATAGATGGTCCCCGAGTTACGATGGTTCGACTTACGTTTTGTTTGATCTTACAATGAAAAGAGCGGTACAACAAAATTGTAAAAATAGACAAAATTTCATGAAACAGGCACAGGCAGCAGCGTACGATGTTTGATACATCGGACGTGCAGCTGAGATGAGCGTATCTCTCCTCTGTGAGATGCCCCACTCTCGCTAGCGGTCGAGGCAGTAAAGTTGTCTTTTTTCCGGTTTCAAGCGGTTTCAAACTGCAATTTTAGTGATAAAAGCATGTTTTTTACTAAAATGTTTTTCACTTTCATACTTGGCACCAGTCTCCTGCTGGTAGTGAAAAAAAGAAGAGGAAAGCCATTAGTTTGGAGCAGAAAATGAAAATTATAAATCAGGCTGTCACAGTTATAGCACCATCTTCGACGTTTGATATTTCTGACTTACGATGGGGTCATCGTACCGTATCTCCATCGTAAGTAGAAGACTACCTGTATGTATGTATGTATGTATGTATATATATATATATATATATATATATATATATATATATATATATATATATATATATATATATATATATCACAGGTATCACAGGACATTCCTCTGTCTCTGTAGTGTTGTGCTAAGTCATATTCTCGTAGCAGCAGTTGTGCTAAGGGAACAAACTTGAGAAACAGAAGAAATCAATCATAATATCGGTTATGTCGCCGAACCCTAATATCTCGAGCACAAGGGGGGGCAAATTTGCCACTTAACGTCGGTTATGTCAGGAATCCCCCTGCCACGCCCCTTCGGCATGCATTCTCATTTCTTCTCCCGTGCGTGCCCCATCCACACGGAGCTCGTGCCATTCATGCTGATCACACACACCTGACTCTCATTCACTCACTCATCCCATCTTCTATTTAAGCCCCTCACCTCCACACACTCGCGGTCCGTTGTTGTTTGTGCATGATCGTATGTGTTGGTTCATGTCGGTCTGTGTAATCGAGTATACGTATCCCGCTACGTACCCTTCTTCTCGAACTCTGCATTCTCTCAACGGCACCCCGGATTACCCCGATCCTGCTGTTTTCCATGTTCACGCTGTCTGCACCCCGTTTATCCGTTGCTGCCCAGCGCTGCGCTTTCCATAGCGCGGATCCGTGGATTCTCTACACAAACTGTCTCTGCTTTCACAGAACTTCGTGGACCGCGCTCCCGGAGCGCACCACTGGATATTACTGCTTTACTACAAGTATTGGTGGATTATCTCCTGAGTATTCTCAATAAACTTTGTTTGCGTTTTCTTCGGCTTCCACCTCCTTATCCGCATTACAGGTTATCTCGATCCGCATGACCAATCAAACAAATCGCGGCAACGCTGTTGTGTAAAAAACCTCCAAAAACATGTGCATGCACACTCTCATTTATTAACGCACATCATGTACATCATGTACATCATGTGAAATTTCAAGCATTTCGTTAATATATTGCCGCCATATTGGTTTTCGTTTATCTCGATCATCGGTTATCTTGCCGCTTTTTGCGTCCCCCAGGCCGGCGTCATAACCGGGTTCCATGGTCTGTCTGTCTGTCTGTCTGTCTGTCTGTCTGTCTGTCTGTCTGTCTGTCTATCTATCTATCTATCTATCTATCTATCTATCTATCTATCTATCTATCTATCTTTCTATCTACAGATGTAAATATGTTAAAAAACGATGCATCAAGATACAAATGCCAACTTATATACAGTGTGTATATATATATATATATATATATATATATATATATATATATATATATATATATATATATATATATATATAGAGAGAGAGAGAGAGAGAGAGAGAGAGAGAGAGAGAGAGAGAGAGAGAGAGAGAGAGAAAATTAGCCCCATTAAATGCATTTTCTAAATGCGAGATACATTTTACCATAATGAATTAAAAAGGAGGCTGTTCACCATAGTGTAAACTGTTCAAATCACTGAACAGAAACCTGCAATTGGGCTAACAGGTCTTTTAGCCATCAGTTTGATTAATGAATCAGTTAACGGGGGAATAAGAAAAGTTGGACAGTTTTAGATGCTGTGAAGAAATATTACACAATCTTTCAACTCCTAAAGAAATAACAAGTTCGATCCATTTAACCTTTTAATCCTGGCCTTAACATACCATTGAATCCAATATGTACTCTAGAAAAAGCTGTTTATGTGTCTTATTATGCTAACTGCTGACTGCATTTGATGCTTCACATTTACACACTTCCCAATGACTCAATTATGCAATGCTTTATCTGTACCAGACTCCTTATGTCAAGAAAAGCTGAAGGAGCAAAGCACTGATCTGGAAGCTTAAATCCATCAACCACAATAAATCACAAAGTACATTTACAGTTAATGGCACAGATGTGTGAATCTGATGGCACTGCACACTCAGCAGCATCACCCCTAAAACCTGTAACAGCAATCAATAACATGAAATGATGAATACAAGGTATATGAGGAAGTGATGTATTGATTCATTCATTCCTTAAAAAAGAATCATCCTGTCCAAAATGCTCAAAGTAATGTACGATCTTAGACAGATTATACTTCCAACAAAGTAAATTATTACAGCAATTATTAAGATCACACTTGTTAAATAGTGCCACATGTTTACCACAGAATTACGTAATTTACGTAATTGTTTTCAATTAACCCAACACATCCAAGAGGAAACCTTAACATTTTATTAGCAGGACATTTTCAGGCTTGAGCAAACATTTGACAGACAGATCTATTGATGGACTGTCCTGTTCTTTTAAAACTAAATAGAAATGTAGACGGGCTGGAAATGTAGAATAGAAATGTAGAAGGGCTCTTCGAGGGAAATTTTATGCTACCATTTCCAACAACATCCTATAAAATTGCAGTTGTGGACAGTAATGAATTAAATGTAATTAGTTTCTCTACTTTAGTAGCATTTTTCGAGAATCTGCACTTTCAAGCCACTCGCGGCTTCTCGTGAACTATTTTTCGCGAGTTCGCGGGTTCTAATTCGGTTACAAATAGAAAGTCGTGAACTGTCGAGGTCGTGAGTGTCAAGGTCGCGAGTATCGTGATTCCACTGTTATTCCATTCGGGGAGATTTTTACTTTAACCGCACTACATTTCAAAGTCAAATATTAGACTTTTTACTTAACTACATTTTGCGAAATCAGTCGTTCCTTTTTATTTCCGAGTGGATAAAAACGTAACTGGTCAAGCACGCAGCAAGCCACTTGTTTTAAGTGCCGTTTAGTGGCATCTATTTAGCACAAACAAACAGTTCAGCTGCAGTTCAACAGCAAGCAGAACATTTTGAGAATAATACTGTAAATGAAGGAAGAAACTCCTGACCTGAAAAGAAGGTTTTGGGGTTATGACAATTTTAATAGATATCAATCAGTGTTTGAATAAATAATTCTATTAATAGATTGTGCTAAATGTAACATTAGAGTCTTTTCACATAAACTGAATGGATTAAGCAAGAATCTTGTGACAAAAATGATAATAGGTCATTATGACCATATTAAATCATAGTACTCTGGATATTTAAGGCAAATCCATTTGTACTTTTTTCTCAAGTGAAAGTTTAAAGAGGGAATTTTTACCTTTACTGGATTCATATTTAACCAAGTGTGTGTGTTAGAAAATAAATATTTATTTATTTATTTATGGGTTTAACAAGACTGGTCTCAATTGGAATAATTTGTATAAAATGCACGCTATTAGTGAATCTGCATAAATGCTGCACTTTAATATTTTTTATTATTAGTTGTGTCAAGTGAATGAATGGGAACAAATACAATGGAAATAAAGACAAAATGTACAGAAACCATGAGCAAGGCCTGAAATTTGGAAAAAGGTTATAAAACTGACCAATAATAAAACCATGGAGAGACAAACAAGAGACAAGGTTTGCAGCAAACTGTGAGCGTATATACAAATGAATTGCTAAACTACACATCATGAATGTGTCTGAGGTGCACATTTGACATGGTTTCATAAGGTGCATTGGCTTATGGGAAATTTAGTTTGTGCATATATTTCTGACAGACCCTCCCCCTCTGATGCACGGCTCCCAAAGCGCAAAAGTTCCTTCTAGGAGTTGGAAGTTGGGCAGTGGGCAGGAGGGGTTGGTGCATCTCCTGGGCAGCCAGCACCGCTATCTCCTGCTCTGTAGGCTGCCATTAAGCTCAGGAGGGAATGAAAACTATAAGGGGGAGCCACACTTTCCGGAAGGCCATGGGGGAACAACATTTGTGAAGCCAGATGAAGAGCAAGACTCTCTATGAGTCGAGAGCATAGATTGATGTTTTCAACAAGGCAAAAGAGGAGAGGGATGTCACAGCAAAACAAGGAGGTAGAGTGTCCTAAGTAGAGCAAAATGGCACAGCATCGTTCATAGCTGAGCAAGATGTCGGACTGATGTCCTCAGGCGAGCATGAGACATTGAAAGGTGTGAGGTGAAGCCAGGAAGTATAGTGACATCTAAAACATAGATAGCATACAAAGAGTTGATCATGACAAGGTGCCCTCAGCTTTGTTAGGAGAAATAGTGACATCCTCAGCAGGAAAGGAATGCTGAGCCACATCCTCAGAGCAGGAAGGAATGGTGGCATGGTGGCCTCCTCAGCAGAACAGGAAGGCTAAGCAACATTCTCTTTGGAGCAGGGTGGCATGGTGAAATCCTAAACAGGATAGAAATGCTAAGCAGTGTTCTCAGAGCAATTTGGCATGGTGACGTCCTTAGAAGGACAGGGAAGCTGAGTGACGTTCTTAGAGATGGGCAGCAGGGCAACATCCTCAGCAGGATTAGAAATGCACAAAGCAGAGGGACAGCATGATTTGCAAAGTAAGTGGGTTCATATGCCAGCCAGGATCTGAGCCTCTTTCCCATATACCTCCTTGAGGTGCTGCTCGATGTCCTGCCATGGCAGGAGCCGGTTCAAGAGTCCATCAAGCATGTTAAGCTGCTTTTGGCTCTCACTGAGCTGCTACTCTTGCTCATGTATGGAGTCTAAACAGATTTTTCACTGCATCCATATTATCTGTCATGTAATTAAGAGTGATGTGGACACAAGTGTGCAAACAAAACAAACAAAAGACAAAATACACAAAGTTGCAAAAAACAAAACCTAAATTGTGGAACAAGGGTACAAATCTAAGCAGAACTGAGCAGAAACCATGAAGAGGCTAACAAGAGATAATATTAAACCTATTAGTTATTCCTAGAACACAAATTAAGTTTAATTGTTTATTAATTAAGAGCACTCAAAAAAAAAATAATTAAAAAACGACATTCTGCAAATGCACAAGATACAAATGGCATTTTTTTGCTACAGTGTACATCTCTCATTTGGTTAAAGCCCCAGCTTTTGCGTCTTTTCTGGGTTAATTTCCTGACACTCCAGATTAACCCAGACATGAATAAGTGATCAGCCGTCCCCTCACCTCCTCTGCTGCATTCTCAGCAGCTGCTCTTGTCTACACACATCAGCAAATTTCACATTCCTCAGTACACTCGAAACTGTACCTTTCCGTTGCCACTAGGGTGGCACCCTTGTCTTATGTATTTTGTAAGCTATATAATCTTCCATAATTACTTTTTGGAGTAAAGCTTTAAAAGGTACTCACTATGCACACTAATGGTGAATGAAGGATACCACATATCACAAGAAAAGATGAGTGCAGAGTAGTACGCTTTTCTTAAGAATGTATATAAAAAGTGCCTGAAGTAATTGTAAAGGCTACAACCCAGACCATGAAGAGTAAATACAGAGATCAGTAGTTTCTCAACAAAAAGATTTACATCACCAGGGGCGATTTTAGTAATTGTAGCAATCGTAATAGTGGTAGCAGTAATAGTAAAAGAAGTAGAAATTGTAACAGTATTAGCAAAAGGTTTACTACTAATAGAAGTCTGAAGTCTGTCCTGCACTGTATTGTATTGTCTGTTTGCACTGTATTTTGTCTTTAACTGTTTGCACTACTGTAGGTTGCTCAATGCACTTTATGTGGATAGGACAACTTATTTGAATCCTTAGCTCTGTGTTCTGTTATGTAGCTCGATGTTGTTTTCTGTAGCACCAGGGTTCTGGCTTTGTAGAATTCAAGAGGTATATTTATATTAAGTTTGTAATCATGCGTACCAGTGTAGATTTATTTATTGCTAGAGATTCAAGGCACTTTGATACGTCGCTCTGGATAAGGGCGTCTCCTAAATGCCACAAATGTAAATTGGGAAATGTTGTCTAATTTTACTGTGTACTGCAACAGCTATAAAATATAAGGTTAAAATGACAATAAAAGCTTCTTGACTTCACTTGAACTCTAGCACTTCTACTACTAGAGTTCAAGTCAAGTAGTAGTAGTAGTAGTAGTAGTAGCAGTGGTGGTACTAATAATACTAATAGCAACTAATAACTAGTAGTAACATATAGAGCAATTGTAGTAGCAGCTGTAGAAGTAGCAGCAATAGTCTTAAAAATTAGTAAAAGTACTTGTAGGAGCCATATTAACAGTATTTCTAACGGAAGTATTCATTACATAATAACAGTAATAGTAGAGTAGCAGTAATAGTAGCAATATTAAAAGAGGTAACAGTTGTAATAGTAGAGTCAGCTGTAATACAAGCAGAATTAGCAACAGTCATAGTAATAGCAGTGCTATTAACAGTAGAGGTACTTGTAATAGTCCTATAATAATCGATTAGCAGTAATAGCAGCACTAGTTCTAGCATCAGTAATAACAGTAGTAGCAGCAGGAGCGACAGTCACAGAAGTAGTAGTTGTAGTGGTAATAGTAGAAGCAATAGTTGTATCAGCAGTATTAGTTATAATAGAAGTAATAATAGAGTTGAAGTAATAGTTGTAATAGTTGTAGCAGCAGTAATAACGTTAGTAGGAGCAGCAGCGACAGTCACAGAAATAGTAGTTGTAGTGGTAATAGTAAAAGTAATAGTAGGTGCACCACTAGTACTAGCAAATAGCAATAGTAGTTAGTAGTAGTCTGTAGTAGTAGCCATAGTACTAGCAGCAGTAATAGCTATTGTAGCAATAGAAGAAGTAACGGTAGCACTACTTGTAGTAGCAGCAGTATTAGTTATAATTGCAGTAATAGTAGAACAGCAGTAATAGTAGCACTAGTAAAAGTAGCGATACTGATTGTAATACTAATAGCAGCAGTAATAATATCAGCAGCAGCCAATAGTAGATGTAATACAGTATTAGCAGCAATAGTAGTAGCAGTAAATGCAATGGTAGTAGCAGAAGTGAAAGTAATAGTTAGTAGTCAACAGCAGCAGTAATAGTAGGACTAGTAGTAGTAATAGTAGTACCAGTAGAAGCAACAGTATTCGGTATAATAGCCAGAGATAGCAAAAGGACACACCTCCTTTCCTCAAGTAGAAGTATAAATACTTGTTCAACAAGACTAAAAGTTTTAAAGTTGAAGTATTGACAACACTATTTCACACAAGTTAAGAAGTATGGGCTCTGACAAGTACCTATAGATGCTGTACATTTGGTCACACTGGAACCTGGACCTTACATCATATTAGTACATTAATACAAAATAGTTTCAAATGCTGTTACCTAATAAACATTCCCAGGCTTAACAACCACCATAAGAACACAAGCAGAGAAAAGATGATGGTGATCAGGAATGTCCAAATCCTTCGGTCTCAAAAACATAAGCCATACTACTTGTTGCCTTCCGCCTTGCTTGTTGTTAGCGTCATTGGCTAGCCTAGGTGTGAGCCAGGAAATGATACACCAGTGGCAGGTTGAAATCCCTATGCAATGACAAGCAATAAATTGGCCTGAAAATTGCAAGCATTGAGAAGAAAAAAATATTGATCATGTCACCAAAGATAATAAAACTAAAGTAACCATCCTGGTCTGGAAATGTAAGACGCAGACAGTACAGACATCTGTGTAAAAAATGTAATGAGTTCACTAAAAAATAAATAGTGAAGTACATATACAGTACCAAAAAAATTTACTTAAGTACAGTAATGTACAAATAAAAAATAATAGTTGTAGTAGTACAAGTAAACACAGTAGTAGCAGTAAAAGTAACAGATCTTAGTCGCCAGTAGTCATAGCCATAGTAATAGCAATATTAGTAACTGTAGAAGTAATAGAAGAACTAAGAGTAGAACCAGCAGTATTAGTTATAAAAGCAGTGATAAAAGAGTAGCAGTATTAGTAGCACTAATAATAGCAGCAGTATTAGTTGTAATAGTAGTAGTTGTAGTAAAAGTAGAATAATAGTAGCAGGAATAATTGTAGTTGTAATAGCAATCCTAGTAGCAGTACTAAAAGGAATAGTTAGTAGTTGCAATACTAGTAGTAAGAGTATTAGTTTTAGGTGCAGTAATAGTAAAGTAACTGCAATAGTAGCATTAATAATAGCAGCAGTATTAGTTGTAATAGTAGTGGCAGTATTAATAATAGCAGCAGAAGCAGTGAAAGTAATAGTATTAGTTGTAGAAGTGATAGTTATAATATTAGTAGAACAGTAGCAGTATTAGTTTTAAAAGTAGTAATAATAGTGTTACAGAAATAGTAGGCCTAGTAATAGTAGCATTATTAGTTAGCACTTCCCGTGGGCTCACCACCTGCAGGAGGGACCGTAAGCGACCCAAATTACGGATAAGCGGGAGAAAATGAATGAATGAATGAATATTAGTTAGCAGTTGTAGCATCAGCTGTTGTAGTAATAGAAGTAGTAGGTGTAGAAGTAATAGAAGCCCCAATAGTAGTGGCATTAATAGCAATGGTAATAGCAGCAGTGAAAGTAATAGTAGTTATCAGTAGTAAATGTAGCCACAGTAATAGCAGCAGCAATGGTACTTGTAGTAACAATAACAGTATTAATAGTAGTAGAATCAGCAGTAATCATTATAATTAGCTGTATATAATAGTTGAAGGAATAGTAGTTGTAGTAATTGCAATTTTAGTAGCAGCAGTGATAGTAATAGTTAGTGATTGCAATAGTAGTAACAGTAGCAGTATAAGTTTCATAGCAGTAATAGTAGAGTAACAGCAATAATAATAATAGTAGTATTACTAATGTTAATATAGCATTTATAGCAGCAGCAGCAGCAGTGTAATAGTAGAATTTGTAGTAGTAATAGCAGCAGTAATAGTAGTGACAGTAACAGCAATAGTAGCAGCAGCATTAAAAAGTAAAAGTGGTCATCAGTTCTAAATGTTGCCACAGCAATATTAGCAGTAAATGTACTCGTAGAAGTAATAGCATCACTAGTAGTACAGTAGTAATAGTAGTAGCAGCAAAAGGAGAAGCAGAAGTATTGGTTAAATGCAGCAATAGTAGCAGCAGTAGTAATAGTAATAGATAGTAGTTGTCAGTAGCAGTAGTAGCCACTGTAATAGTAACAGTAATAGTTATTGTAGAGGTAATAGTAGTAATAGCAGCAGGACTAGTAATAGTAATAACAGCAGTAAAAATAACAGTAGTTGCAGCAGTAAAACTGATTCTGGTAGTTGTTGTAGTATTAATAATAGAAATTATACTAGCAATGGTAGTAGTAGTTACAGTAGTGGCAGTATTTATAGCAGTACGCACTAGCAATAAGTAGCATTAGTAACAATAGCAGGACTAGATGTACAGTGATAGTAGTAGCAGCAGCAGTGATAGTAATAGTAGTAATTGTAGTGGTTAAAATTATGGTAATTGTAGAAGTAATAGTAGCAATAGTAGTTATATTTGTAGCAGTAACAGCAAATGTAGTCATTATAGCAGTAATGGTAAAAGTAGTAATAGAAGCAGTGATAGTAATTGTAAAAGAAATAGTACTAGCAGTATCAGTACTTGTAGTAGTAGCAGCAGTATTAGTAATAATAGCAGTAATAGTAGTAATAGTAATAGTAGCAGCAGTAATAATTATTGTATAAGTTGTAATAGTAGCAGTACTTGTACTAGTAGAAGTATTAGTAAAAGTGGTAGTTATCTTAGTGTCTGTATCTTTGCATTGATCTTTTAGAAGTTGCAGTTCAGCAGTCAGCAAGTTGAGCATCATGCAGCTGTTACATGAACTCTATAAAGAGGACGCAGTCACACGCGTTCACGGCGTTGCCCGTTACCTGGATACACGACGAGCGCGAGCAGCCACGCCGCAAGCACGCAGCCCACCGGGGTGAACATTCTCTAAACTGTCCCTGACGGTGATGCTTCTGATCTTCTTGCTTTTCTTCTTGCACTCAGAAGCTCCGATTGCTCCCGACGCTCTTACAGTGCGATCACTACACAACTGGCGCGTGTTTGTGAGGAGCGCATTGGGGAAAGAGTGGAGCCCGATTTGAAATCCAGCGCAACTTGCGGCAGCGCGGTGACTGAGTGCCCATTGATTATTTCCACGGGAGAGGAGCGAGCCCAAGCCCCGCCCTCTGTTAGTTCTCATTGGCTGAAATGGCTGTCATTTACAGGTACCATGCCAGGAGATGAATCTATAGCAGCCAGGGCAATAAAACAACTGACCACAAGCTCAATAAAGCATGCTATTTGTATGTACACACACACACACACACACACACACACACACACACACACACACACACACACACACACATACACACACACAAGAAATATGTCCCAGTAATGTAGTGTGTGTGTGTGTGTGTGTGTGTGTGTGTGTGTGTGTGTGTGTGTGTGTGTGTGTGTATACCTCCACACACAACACCTGAATGGAACTGGGCTTGTGTGTGGAGGTTTACACACACACACACACACACACACACACACACACACACACACACACACACACACACACACACACACAGGAAATGAAATATGTCCCCATAATGTTGTGTGTGTGTGTGTGTGTGTGTGTGTGTGTGTGTGTGTGTGTGTGTGTGTGTGTGTGTGTGTGTGTGTGTGTGTGTAAACCTCCACACACAAGCCTAGGTCCATTCAGGTGTTGGTAAATAGACTGGATGCTTGCCAGGACATTGCTGTCACATTGTTGTGACGGGCATCATTGTGAGCCACAAAGCTGCAAGGTGACCTTGTGACTCAGAATGTGACGCAGAATTTCTCAAGCACGTCTTTCAGGCTAAGGAAACGTGAACATTCGTCGTTTTCCCCCAGTACATGTCTCGTTTACTATATGTTGAGGAATGTGGTTATTATTATTGATTAATTTGTTTGTTTGTCAATTTTACGAGGACCTTACACCTGTTTCTCTAACACACATTCCCATGGTGTTTGTGAAAAGACTCTAGGATTGATATGATGTGAGTTAGAAGTATACGTGACATCCTGTCTGGGCTAACACATCTCTAGTTTTCAGTGTCTTAATTACCAAAGAAGGAGTAAGTTTAACTAAGGTTTTGTTCGATGTATAAATAATAATAATAATATAAATAAAAAATTTTTTTGTTTCCTGCATTAAACTGAAAAAAAAACGTTTTATGCCACATGGTGTTCTTGTGTGTTTTTTTCCCCTGATAACAGCCGGACACCATGGGCGTTGTAGATCGCATCGGAGACCTCTGGAAGAAGTAAATTTAGTTTGGGCATGATGGAATCTAAATTTATTCATCTAATTATTTATTTGTCTGCTTGTTTGTTTGTTTGCTTAAACGGTTAGGAATGCTTACCTAAATTAAAACAATCAAGTATTTGAAGACAAATAAGCTATGAACTAGGAAACATGATAACATTGAATGTAAATGTTGTAGCCAAGTATTTTACACTGGCATTTTTGAGGCTTATGCTTACAGGCCAGGTGCAATACTTATAATCGATCATGATATTGATATTGTATATCACTTTTTTGAGACATCCGTGGTAATAAAGAAAGTATAAAAATAAAGGAAAGTATAAATTCAACACAGGTGTGGCATTATTATTTTTGCTGACCCCAGTAATGTAATTATAAATTATGGCACAAGAACATGTCATGATGCCTTTGTGAAGAGGTTCTTTAAGCTTCTATTGGTGGTTAAAAAAAATGGAAGAAAAAAAAAGTGTTTAGCTTTATGTAGTGGTTTAACTTTTTTGGAAAGATCCCTCTGTTATAGGAATTGTTGTTATAGGAGATGTTTTGAACCTTTTCCTGGGGAACAAAAGAGTTCTTAACATAAAACCATTTTATCCCAGAATGTAATATGAAAATATTATGATACTGAAAATGTCAGAAGACATTTGATTTCACACACGAAACTATTTGTGTGTTAGGAAAATTGTTATCTTAGGAACTTAGGAAGAGAATTACTTTATTTGTGAAGATTTTGTTGATACATAGGAAACATGATAAAGCTATATTAACCAAAAAGGAGGATGCTTACTGCTTGATGATTGAGTCTGTAAATTGTTCATGAAGAAGGAGTCATGCCTCAGTACTGAATACATCAGTAAAAAAAAAAAAAAATATTTAAACATATATTCATTTTGTTAAATTAGATGATTTGTAGGAGTCTGGACTTTTCAACATTCAGGTTACCAGCTAATGTCCAAATCCTCACTTAACAGGTGACTTTTTGAACAACCTTGGACTTGATTTATTCCATTTTTAACATGCTCCTCTTTTTCTTTTTCTTTTTCTTTTTTTTGCCAGGTAGGAAATAGATACTTTCCTGAAAAAATGGTCTGTTCTCTCAGGGGTAATACTTGAGTCAGGGATTGTTTAAATTGCTGGATTACTCAGTGCTAAGGGCCTTTAATGGCCAGCAATATAATTTCATTCCAAAAAAGGAGAACTTAAATATGCTTTGCAACTAAATAGAACTTTGGGATTAGAAATAAATGATTCTATGAAATTTTCACCAGAGATCCTAACCCACAATAATACATCTATGTCTTGTGGTGTAAACCCCATGCATTGTGGATTTTCTGCTCTTTCTATAACACCTTATTTGGTTCATCTGGAAATTTATTTTCAGACCACTACAGAAACTGCAAATGTGTGGTTTAGATTAGGTGCCATGGACTACTATATGCAGCTAAACATTTTTTGATCTACGCTATATATACAAAAAGTATGTTTTTTTTTTTTTCCCAAACTGTTCCATAAACTTACAGGTGGAAGTTAAATGTCTTTGGATGTGGTAGCATAAAATATACTTTTAACTTGATCTAGGAAAACCCAAACCTGTTCCAGCATGAAAATGCCCCTGTCCACACAGCAAGCTTCATGAAGATCTGATTTACACGAGTAGGAGTGAAAGATCTTAAGTGGACTGCAGTAGAGCTCTTAAACACCTTTGGTATGAATTGGAATGCTGGTTGCACCCTAGGCCTCCTTACGCCTCACCTTATATCAGCACCTGCCTTTACTAATGCCCTGTGACTGAATGAGCACAAATCTTCACAAGCACCTTCCATAATCTAGTGAAAGATCTTCCCAGAAGAGTGGAGGTTATTATAACAGCAAGCAGGGACTAAAAGTCAAAAAGTCAATCTATCTATCCATCTATCCATCCATCTATCTATCCATCTATCCATCTATCAAGTTGTGGATTTAGCAAAAACGTAAATGAGTCTTCAAAGTTCAAAGAAATGGGCTTAGGAAACTGGTAATGTCATAATCAGTACTTTTGGGACACAGCATCTGTAGTCTAGCTCAGAAACATGATTGATATTCATGAAACTAATATACGGCAAGGACATATTCTTAGGACTTTAGAGAAGCTGCTGCATGATTAATACTAATGTACAAAACTGCTCAATAGGATTGGAATATTGATGGCACATAATTAAGCCTGTGATTAATTTATCTTTGCCATATCATAATGAAATCGTGGGCTGACTTGCCTTTCAAAGAACTGGAAGCTCCAAGAAATTAAGCTGTAGGCTGAGGGAAATGCTTACTCTTTGGGACGAGCTTTGGTTTTTAAATCATTTGCCATCTATTCTCCAAATGATCTATTCAAAACAATTACACAGACACTGCAGCTTTTACTGTCTTGGAGTAAACTGTATCAAATCATTAAATAATCCATAGAGTATTTGATTAGTGAATTAGTCATTAATTGATCACTTAGTCATAATCAGTTGCTTTTAGTAACAAGCAATGTTGAAGCTATTAGAAGAATTTCAGAACTTAAAATGATTGTACTGGGACAGCAATCTAATCCGCAGTGTGCTCCTGTCGAAAACAAAATTTTCATGAGCAATGGTGCACTTGTTTTTTTGTTTTTTTTGTGTGTGTGTGTGTGTGTGTGTTCTTTTTTCTTTTCACACACTCTAGCAGCACTGCAATGACCCTGGGACAAATTACACCTGTGAAATCAGGGACAAATAGGGCTTGGGACTGCAAGGCTGCAGCTGTTCTCATTGGTGGTGCAATGAGTTGCTGCAATAGTCTTTGTGATCAAATTATTGTTCCTATTTTTCAAAAGAGTTTTGTCCTGAAAAATATAAAAAAACATACACAAGGACTGAAAATCATGAAATGCTTAGAAAGGCAAATGATTCACTAGTATATGTGAAGTAGTAAATTCATACAAGGCACCACTTCATTTGGACCTTGTGGGCTTACCACATCATAAACCTGTCATGGAGGAAGACATATGTGTAACATCATGACCGATGCCATGATTCTAAATAAATGTGTGTTTTACTTTAGCATGTTTAACTACAGTTTTAAGGTTGATGTACACTGTCTACATGACTAGCAAAGTAGGTCTTATGGCTTATTTCTATGACATTTATCACATGGCCATTCAGGGTCAATCGATTCTGACCTTGGACCTGGGTTTAGTGTTGGTAGGCTGACCAAGGAGAACTACTACTAAAGATAGTTGATTGTTTGTAGGTTCAAGGTGGTATCAAAAAGATTTAAGACTAGCTCTGTTTACATGAACGTACTTTATTTGTCTATGTTTACACACTATCACCTTCTGTGATTTGTGGTGAGAGTAGGGAGCAGGTTGAGAAGAGCCTGGAGAGGTGGAGGTACACGCTGGAGAGAAGGGGAATGAAAGTCAGTAGGAGTTAGACAGAGTACATGTGTGTGACAGTGGAGTGGTGCGGTTGCAGCGAGAAGAGGTGGAGAAGGTGGAGGAGTTTAGGTACCTGGGGTCAACAGTGCAAAGTAATGGAGAGTGTGTTAGAGAAGTAAAGAAAAGAGTGCAGGCAGAATGGAGTGGGTGGAGAACAGTGATAGCAGGAGTGATTTGTGATAGAAGAGTATCTGCAAGAGTGAAAGGGAAAGTTTATAGGATGGAGGTGAGACCTGCTATGTTGTATGGTTAAGAGACAGTGGCATTAAGTAAAAGACAGGAGGTGGAGCTGGAGGTAGCAGAGTTAAAGATGTTAAGATTTTCATTGGGAGTGACGAGGATGGACAGAGGATGGTTAGAATATAGTTTATTAGATTACTACGCATGTAGGATATTTTGGAGACAAGGTGAGGGAGGCGCGATTGAGATGGTTTGGACATGTGCAGAGGAGGGGCACGGGTTATATCATGGGGAAGAATGCTGAGGATTGAGCAGCCAGGAAGAAGCAAAAGAAAAAGTGTGGTGAGGGAAGACATGCAGGTAGTTTGTTCGAAATGTAGAGGACAGGGGGGTATGGAGACGGATCATTCACTTTGGCAACCCCTAATGGGTGAAGTCGAAAGAAGATGAAGAAGATGACACCTTCAAAATAGTTCCCTTGCTCAGGAAAACAGTGCTCCTAGTGTTCCTGCCACTTCTAGAATGTGTCCTGTAAGTTTTTTCGAAGTGTATAAAGCACCTTCTGCTATTCGTGCTGGATCTTCGCAATAGTGTCAAAACAGAAAACTTTAAGCTAGATCTTCATCTTTGGGAAGATCGCAAAGTCTGCAGGAGCCAAATCTGGCAAGTAACATGGGTGTGGAAGTGAGATCATGTTGTTTCTGGTGAGAAACTCATGTTTGAGGAGAGCTAGTGGCAGAGTACACACGTGGTCAGAGTAGCACAGTTGCACAACTCCCGATGTTTATGGAATAAACTTATAATGGTCAGTGCACCCTGTGACTGTGCATGCAGCCTTGTGCTACTGTTTTGTGGTGTGTTAAAACTAGTGTTAAAACACCTCATATATTCTCTGTGGTTTTAGGAACTGGAACAAAGATGCATGATGTTACACAACCACAAGCACTCAATCGGTAACGCTGGGTGTCGTTTTTGTGTGAACACTATTGGGTGTTGGGCAAGTTCTTCTTGGTTTAGTTATTAGTTCTGTGCACTAGCAGTAGTCCAAATGGCACCAAACTAACCTGATTTGGCTTTATTAAGAAAAAAATGAAGGACAGCAAGGAGAAAGAGGGAGAAAGAGACACAGAGAGAGGTAGTGAGCCACTGAATGTCTGAACTATTCTAAAGAGACATGCCACCTTCAAGTGTGCTCTGACAAAACCCCATTCACATCACTGCATTGCGCTACAGATTCTTCAGTAGCTTAAAGTGCATACAAGGTCGTTGAATATGAATTACAGACACAAACATAGATTGAAGGGTTCTATAGACTTGTTCAGTCAAAAGTTAGATTCTACAGGAACATTTGAAAACCTGTTCGCAACACACGTACACAATATGAGAGAGGTACAGAGAGAGAGAGAGAGAGAGAGAGAGAGAGAGAGAGAGAGAGAGAGAGAAAGAGAGAGCTGCAGTGGGCAATTTTAGGGTTCGATCAGGAACATTTTTACAGGGTTGCATGGAATAAAAATTTTTTTATGCCTTTACGTGAGCAAATTCAAAACCAATCCCCTCTTATTTCCCTGCTATTCCTCATAGAAGACACAAGGGCAACGTATAATAAAGTTATTTGAAAACTTAAACTTAGAAGAACAGAGCAAAGTCAAAATCAGATCACAAAATGAACTGAAAATGCGTCTTTAACATTCTTTCCCAAGAATCACCCCACTTGTTAGGGGAGCTAGATTACAACTGTCTAGACATTACTGAAAGTGGCCTAAATTAATTTGGACAGAGTGAGAGAGAAAGAAGAGAGAGAAGCAGATGGAGCATGTAATTATGAAGGCAATGACTTGGCAGAATAAGGAGGCATGTTAAAGGAATTATTGTTTTCCCAGGGATAATAAATCTTGTTTTTTTTGCTTTCAAAACTTCCCTCCTATGATGTAATGTGATTTGTTGTTTTCACAGCTAATTTTGTCTTTCCCTCTGAGAAACTGGCTAAAGCAGGTTAGTGTAGCTTTTTTTTCTCAGCGTCTTCAAATTATTTTACTGTTTTTATTATGTGGTTCGAAGTTTTTTTATTTTATTTTTTTATTTTGTGGTTCAAAGTGGATCATATGTGAGAGCATATTGTGATCTTCTATGAAAAAATGGTACATCTATATATATATATATGAGACAACATGACTCAGGTTTGCCACATTAGCCTTGAAACCTCTAGCTAATCCCCATACACCTCCCACCCAGTGCAAATCTACACTAGACCATGAGCCCACCTTGACAGCAGATAATCATCATAATAAAATAGATGAGCAGATTTTTGTATATACTGCTGTACATGATATACGAAAGACTGAATAATGTAACTTACTCAGCAGACTGGTGCACATATGATGTCAATGTTTAGACTCTCCTTGTCCATGACCTTGTGCTCCAGGGTAGTACATCTATAGTACAATACAGTATCTCAACACTGAGTACACCCCTCACATTTCAGCAACCATTTTATTACATGTTCATTATGTGTATAAGGGAAAAAAACTATAGAAATGAAAATTGGATATACTTTAGAGTAATCAATGTGCAGCTTGTATGGCAGTACAGATTTATTGTCCTCTAAAAAGTCAAAACTGTGTCCAAAGTGTCAATATTTTGTGTAAGCACCATTGTTATCTTGCTCTGCCTTAATTCTCCACGGAATTCACCAGAGCTGCACAGATTGTTGCTGGGATCCTCTTCCATTTCTCTAAAATGACATCACGGAGCTGCTGGATGTTAGACACATGGTGCTTCTCCACCTTCTGCATGAGGATGCCCCACAGGTACTCAATAAGGTTCAGGTCTGAAAAAAACTTGCCTATTCCATTACCTTCATCCTCAGCTTCCTCATCAAGGCAGTTTTTATCATGGGTGGTGTATTTGGGTCATTATTATGCTGGAAAACTGCCATGAGTTTCTGAAGGGAGGGCATCATGTTCTGCTTCAGCATGTCACAGTACAGGTTGGAATCCATATTTCCCTCATTGATCTGCAGCTTCCCAATACCAGCAGCATTTACATTGACATTTACATTTGTTCCCTTGTCCAGAGCGACGTACAAAAAAGTGCTTTGAGTCTCTATCAATAAATAAATCTTCACTGGTACGCTAGATTACAACTTTAAAACAAATAAAACAAACAACAACAAAAAAAAACCCTGATGATTTATTTTATTTCATAAAAAAGCAAACTTGGAAAGTCTAATCTTGGTTACCCTGAGGGAAGGTGGTACCAGCACTTATGCAGCCCCAAACCATGATGCCACCACCACCATGCTACCAACACCATCTAAGCCAAACAATTATATCCTAGTCTCATTGGGCCACAGGACATGGTTCCAGTAATTAATGCTCTTAGAATGGTAGTTACTGTTTGCGGGTTTTCTTGTGAGCCAGATTCAGAAGAGGCTTTCTTCTGGGACGATGGCCTGCAAACTGACTTGTTGCAGTGTGTGGCATATGGTCTGAGCACTGACAAGCAGACCTTTTGCGTCTGCAACCTCTAAAGCAATGCTGTCAGCACTTTTGCATCTGTTTTTAGAATCCAGCTTCTGCACCTGACACACAGGACGATGACTCAACTTTTAATTGACCATTACGAGGCCTGTTCCCTCTGTATGACCCTCTGGTTTCAGAAAAACCTAATAGTGTTAGTGAAAAAAGTTTGGTATTGAAATTAAAAAAGCTTACTGGAGTCAGGTGTTATAATACCTCCAGTCTTTAACTATAAGGGTTGCGGAAATGTGAGGGGTGTACTCACTTTTGTGAGATATTTTTAGGAATGTGATTTGCATCTCAATGCCCCTATTACAATGCAATGCGTTTTGAATTTCATTTTATTGAATATCATGCAATTCAATGAAATACAATGCAATGGAAAAACATGCAATTCCTTATGGTACAGATAGTTTCTTTGATTCAGACAGACAGCAAAGCATCAATTAATTTAAGTGACTTCTAACACCAGGCCCTTGTAGTGAAAAAAAAAGATAAATATTCAATAAAACCAGATGTTCTTTTCCGGTTCTGTCTCCAGAAAACTTTACCTCTGCCATGTTAATCTACGGTAAATTCTATGTGACTCTCAGGACACACCTTGGTCTCTGTAGTGTTGTGATACATCATTTTCACGAAGCTGCAGTGGTGCTGAAAGAACACTCTTCAAAAACAGTTTAGGGAGGGCGAAATTAATCTACATATAAATTATCGATCACAAATTATTGGTCATTTTCTAAATAATAAAATTTGTACATCTACTAATAATTATACATCATTTTTTACTGATGCAAATCTGATCAAAAATGATACATTGCGATACAAATGCTAACTTGTATCTGATGCACACTTTTTTTAAACAATGCATCACATTGTTAATTTTTATGCTGATGCATCGAATGAGCAGCAAATCGGCGAATCTTACCATACATAATATTGGTGATTGTATTCGGTAAATGAGACATTAAAATGCACACTTTCATAACTGATACTAGGCAAATCATGGAAAGGGGTGTTTGAAGCATGGATTTACACATTAATTCAGCAATAATAAGTACTGGAGGTTGTTTTAATGTTTTTAGTTATTTAGCTGACACATGCACATATAGTCGGTTAAAAATGACACGTTTTTTTCTTTTCTTTTTAGTTTGTCTTTTCTGTATTTTTTTTAGTTTGCATGCATACTAACTTTAATAGCAGTGGATTGCAGATGCTACCAAAATCATGGAATCGTCACACATCTTCTTAACCCTAAACTAAATTCTCGTACTAAATTCTTTTCTTTTTGTTCTTTTTCTGCATTTCCCAATGGGACAATTAGAGGGATATTACAGAGGTGGATCCAAGTGACAGGTTTATTAAAGAGCAAAACACCGCTGAAAAAACCCATGCAGGGATTATAATGGGCTTAATTGCAAACAGGTGTGAGTGATCAGGGGTAACCTTGGTAACAAATCAGAATTCTGTCATTACTGATCTCTGGTGGTGAACAGTGGAATTGCTTCTCTTCCAAAACAGAAGCTTATCTTTCTCCTGGTGCAATGATGGTAATCTTGTACAAAGAATCCAAGATTATCCTTTGATGGTTTATATGACCACTGCTGTAATTTATGGCCTTCTCAAAAACCAGGAAGAACATCTATCTCACTGAGTGCTTGGAGGCCATGAGGGTTTTCATGTTGTAGAATACAAAAAAAGTGCACATTAATCAAGAAAGCACCAACTAGAAATTAATTAAAGGGAGGTATAAAGTCTGGATGTTGATGCAGAACATCAGAAGTAATGTAATGGCATTTAGCATTTTGAAGGTCTGACTATTTTTTATGTGAGTTGGGGGTTCCCTTGATCAGAGGAAAAGTGTGGAATGTGATTAATCCAGTGAGAGTGCATAATTATTGTTATTCGCATATTTTACTGATCACTTGAATTTAAAAGATTAATTAATTCTTCAATAACACTAAAAGAATTAAGTTTGTATACACTGATCTGGCATAACATTATGACATTATTACAGCTGAAGTGAATTATTGTCTTTGATTATCATGGCACATGTTAGTGGGTGGGATATAGGCAGCAAGTCAAGTCAAGTTTATTTCTAGCGCTTTTCACAACAGACATTGTCTCAAAGCAGCTTTACAGAATTTAACAGTTAAGGTAAATGATGTGTATTTATCCCTGATGAGCAGCTATGGTGACTGTGGCAAGGAAAAACTTCCTTAGATGTTATGAGGAAGAAACCTTCAAGGGAACCAGACTCAAAAGGGGAACCCATCCACATTTGGGTGATATCAAGAGTGTGATTATAAATCAATACAGAACATTTTGCAAGTGAACATTTTGTCCTCAAAGTCAATGTGTTAGAAGCAGGAAAAATGAGCAAGCCTAAGGATTAGAGTGAGTGTGACATGGGCCAAATTGTGATAGCTGGACGACTGGGTCAGAGCATCTCCAAACCTTCAGCTCTTGTAGGGTTCCCGGTCTGCAGTTGTCAGTATCTATCAAAAGTGGTCAAAGAAAGGCACAATGGTGAACCAGCAGCAGGGTCATAAGCGGCCGAGGCTCATTGATGCACGATCCAACAGACAAGCTATTGTAGCTGAAGAACGTAATGCTGTTAATGCTCGACGGATCAGGACTGTTTTGGCATCAGAATGGGCGAACAACATAATATTAGGCAGGTGTCCAGGGACCATATTTATGTCTGATCAGTGTACATTGTATAACGTTGATATACACTGTCAACAGAGTTTAAGACTGATGGTATCGTTAGTCTGTGATCCTAATGAATGTATTTATTGAAAGAGACCTGAAAGCACTTTTGCAATTTGCTCGATATACATCAAGGTTAAGGTACACTAAAAAAGCTTGAGCAAATAGTGAGCTAAAACATCAATAACATTTCTGATTAACATTGAGAGGAGGAAGAAGTGACATCGCTGGCATAGGCTCTGCATTTTATCATTGTGTCACCTGCAGAATAAATTCAGACTGCATATACTGTAAGAAATGTGGGCTATCAGAATTTATTACTCACCAGCTTGGCTGCATGCTAGATGGCTGGCTGCCCCATAGGTTACTCATGGATGTGTATATCCGCTTTAGTATCTGGGGGTGTATTGTACTTGGCACATAAGTCTTGTCAGGTAAGCACTGTCTGGGGGGTGGTTTCTGGATGAGCGATAAGTGTATAGATTTTCGAGCCAGTGCCAGCCTTAATGTTTATGTGAAACAAATTCGAGCATGTTGTTTGCTTGTCTTATTGTATACACCTGCCTGTCATGTGCATTAGTTTGTGCCAGACACAAAATAAATCCAGGTCAAATATCACATTCACTGCACAGATTTATCTATCTACCTAGTACAGAACTTTGAAATATATGTGTATTGTCTCAATACGTACAATCTATTAAGAGCAACTAACAATCTGACTCCATTTTGTAAGTACTTGTTGAATGTACTAGACTTTATATATTAAAGTTAAATATTTCTCCTTACACTCAAATGCAATTGTGAGAAATATAATTTGGTACAAAGATTAGATTTCATTGTGCCAAATCATTTCATCCCTCACAGATGCTACACGGTGATTTTGTTATTGGTGTTTTCCTGCCGCCCTGCTAGAAACTTGTGTTAATTCACACACATCCAGATATGAGAATTTCATTAAAACAAGGCAGGCAAATATTTTATTACAGATTTCACACTGGGAATCTAACACCAAACATGAACATGTATTATGCAGAAGAAAGAAAAGACATTCAAAGTGCACATGCACTCTGATCAGTTGCTCTGTCAGTTTCACTTGATGCCCACTGGGTATATAATACAAATAATGGTGTGTGCCACTCATTTTAAGTTAAGTGTATATGTATTACGACCATGCTATGGATACTGATTTTAATAGAGTATTCTACAAGTATGCAAACTCAGTGTATTCATACATAGAGTACTAATAACCTAAGTTTGTATATTTCTGGTTGAACTTTATCCAGAAAAGACCGTTTTTTTTTATCTCTACTGGTTCACCTCCAGCTAAAGCAGATGCAGCATTAAGTCAGATTTCTCATTACGTGACTTCTGAGCCGGAAAGTGGCTCATGAACATGCAACAGTGTCTCAGGTTCTTGGCACTGCTGGGATGCTTGTAAATTACACATTAATAATGGATTTTCCTTTCTTGTAAGAATGTTTCTCTTTAGTTAAATAGTGTTTGCAGTGTATTTGCGTTGTGCATAATAATATTTGCATCATATATTATGGTCTGCAAATAAATGGGGTGGTATGTGCTGTGGAAAACGTGGGCGCTGCAGATGTGTGCCATTGGAATGCAGCTAAGTGTTATCTCTTTTATGTTTCAATTAGTTTAGCCTGTTACAATAGTATTCTGAAGATACTGTACATTAGGCATCTAAAATTATGTCCACATATTTTTGACCATGCATGACAGATTCTTTACATTTTCTTTAAATGCACTGGTACATTGGAAAAAAAGACTAGATTGTGTTCGTATAATCTTCAACTGTCCTAATTGTATGGCCCCTGTGGGTTTAGATTCCTGTTCTTGGTGGCCAGATGTGGGAACAGATGTGATCTTCTGCTGTTGTAGCCTCTAGGGTCTATATGTTGTGTGTGTTCTGAGACGCTTTACTGCTCGCCTAGGTTCTAAATAGTGGTTATTTGAGTGAGTGACTGTGTGACCTTCCTATCACGTGACAGCAATCTAGCCATTTTCCTCTGACCTCTTTTATCAACAGAACAGCCTTTTATGGCACCACTTTATGCCATATGCCTATTCCGATGTCTGAGGTGCTATTAAGTAAAGCCCTTGACTTTTATCTGCATGAGTGTATGCATGAATTAAATGTATGTATATATACACAGTGTCTCACAAAAGTGAGTACAAGGGAGAATACTATAGAAATGAAACTTGGATATATTTTAAAGCAGTAAATATGCAGATTGTGTAGAAGTATAGATTTACTGTCCTCTGAAGATAACGTACAACCATTATTGTCAAAATTGCTGGCTACAAAAGTGAGGACACCTTAAGTAATAACAGCTGTATGTCGCTTAACCATGCAAAGCCACATGTCCTATTCATCATGTTCTTGATTTTGTCTGCTTGACAGGAACATACAAATTTGTGCCTCGCAAAGGTCGATCAAAAAAGTTGAGTCCCCGTGTTGTGCGTCGGGTGCAGAAGCTGGCTTCAAAAAACAGATGCATGAGTGCTGCCAGCATCGCTTTAAAACCTTCAACGCAACATGATGTCCTTTCTTAACTCATATATAAAAAAAATAATAAACTCCACCGATAAATTATTTTCAATTACTAAAAATATGTTTGGTTGAGTACGGTTTTACTAATAAATAAATGTATATATATATATATATATATATATATATATATATATATATATATATATATATATATATATATATATATATATATATATATGTATTCTTAACAATAATATAAGCATGACTGTTCTTTAGAAAAGTGCCAGAACTGCCCCAACAATTCTGCCTCAGCGGCCTACTGGCAATTTTTTTTACCTCAAGGCCCACAACTGTCAGCAGTTAGGTTTTTTCCCTGACTCAGCAGCCGATTTGTCGAGAAGCACTGGTGTCTCAACAGTTAAAGCTCTGGGTTATGATTGGGGTTCAAGGCTCAGCACTGCTGCCACTATTGGACCCTTAAACAAGGTTCTTACCTCTAATTGCTCCAGGGGTGCCCTATCATGGCTGACCCTGTACTCTAAGCTAGCTTCCTAACAAGCTAGGATAAGTGAAATAAGGATTTTACTGTGCTGTAATGTCTTCTGTATGTCTAGCAACTGAATTTAACACAGGTTATCTTTAATTTATCTTAAGCAAGATTGATAAAGACAAGATGCCCCTGGGCTACATTTAAAGTGCCATATTAAAAATTCAGAATTTATTCTCCTTTAAAGGAAAACAGTTATTTAAAGACAATTCCTAATTTAACAAGCTGAGGATACATCCAGAATGCACTCTATCCCAAAAATATGTATAAGGATTATAATATAAAATAGTGAAACACCATATGATACTAGTAGCCTTCAGGAATAGTTAATGCTGCCTTCCTCAAATTTTCCTTTCATCTAGTTTGGTAAGATCTCAACTGTTAAAATAGATGATGATAGATAAAAACTAAATGTATGAGGTGGATTAAAAGGTTTCAAAACTAATGGTGCTAACTTGTGCTATTCTGGACATGGACATTACCATGTCTGCAATTCCATCATGTACAAGCAAGTTAGAACAAAGAGCAAATGTGAAATACTGCATTAAACAGGGCAAATCTGGCACAGAGACGCTGCTGCCATGAGTCGTTTGAGGTGTTTTGAATGGCATGTGCACTTCAAGAACCGAAGAACATCGCTGGAAGACGACAAGAGGAATCAGGAAGACCTATAACAAGCTAAACCCCCGAAAATGTCGAAACCATTCAGAAACTTGTACATGATGATCATCGTAAAACAATTCACACAATCTCACTTTTGCACCCACCTTACTTGGCGGATGTAGCTCCTGGGGACTTTGCCCTCTTCCTGAAAATGAAGATTCAGCTCAAAGACTTCCAGGACACATTCCAGAAGTGTCAGGAACACTGGGTGCGCTTTATTGCTATGCAGGGGAATTATTTCGAAGGTGATTTTTGAAGGTCTATAAATGTAGATAAATGAAGTAAAACAGCTAGTCTTGAAACATTTTGCAACGTAGCACACTCCACATTAAGTGACAATAAAATCACTGGACATTACAGTGCTGGTATCTCAGAATGAACAAGAGGACATCCTCGCTTACAAAGCCTTCTAAAAGTTCTGACATACTTGCCTTGAAGTTTCCCACCCCCTCAGGAGTCTAGACAGAGGGCGATTTGACCAAGCTTTTCAAACTTTTACTTATAATGAGGCAGTGGCCACCAGAAGAAAGGATGAGTTTAATAATTCAGTAGAGCAGCAATTCCCTTTGATATTTCTCTATGGGGACAACACAGCCACTCTTTTCCTCCACTACAGGTAGGGAAACAGTTGCTACTTGCTCTTTTAAAGAAGATTTGTTCCACCAGAAACAAAAAAATGAAGAGAAGAGGAGAGCAGACTTCTCTAAAAGCTGTTCATTGGTTTGTGGCGGTGCTTTTTTGACTGGCGGTAATAGTCTCATGTGCATCATCTTCCCCAAGCTAAAGACATATTAAAAGCCAGAATAACAACATTGCTGACACAACTCCTAAGCTTTTTCTTTCACAATTCATGGTGATATGATTGGTGTAGTACACTGTAGTATACAGATCACACAGAGTAAAAAAACAAGCAAATATAAAAGCTATTTCAGGTAGTAGTGTGAGATGGAGCATATTTACTACATACATACTTCTGATGTTGTGATTTAAAGCATCAGTGCTGTTGGACATGCCAAAATCTTATGCTCTAGAATTAGCCTTAAGGTTGCCAGGGATGCAAATCTTTGCTGAGATTTAAGGTGCAGCCACACTACACGTTGTGTCCCACTGACAAAAGAGAAACTGCCTGGTTTGCAGTGTCACTGCATGAAGGAACAGATGTCTGGTTACCAACGACATTTGCTGCAGGTCTCAGAAGAAATTTTGCATGTTTAAAATCTATTGTAACCATAATTATTACTGTGAACAAGGTCAGCAGGTGTTGCTAATTATTGCTACTTAACTGCAGAGATGGAAAATGTGGGGAAACTCTTTAGTCGATAAAAATACAATTAAGCACCTGAATAAATGAAATTAAATAAAAAATACACAAAACTTTACATGCTCTGATCAAGTAAAGTAAAAAAGCTAAACACTTAAACGTACAAAACATATACTGTATACTGTTGGGAATTAGATGAGAATGCAAGAGTAGACACCTGATGGTTTTACTCAGGACAGAATTGTAATCTAAAAGCAATGACATGAATCGGGCAAATGTCAGGAAAATCAGCAAACAACATGACCTTGTCTAGGCAGAATCACAAAATTAGCAAACATGAACTAGGTTAAAACCAGAAAGGCAAATGGTGAGGAATTGGCAGATGCACAATAATTATAAGAACTGAGAGTCTTTTTAATCTAGGGGTGTGTTGGGACGACATTAAATGAAGTCCAGATGTGTGTAATCAGTTATTTGGTGAGTGGTGAGAACATACAGTAAGTGGGTTTGGGTGTTGTATTCAATGGCATCCATGTTCGCAATTTGCGCTATTTGACATGACACTGAACAATAGAAAAAAACTGCACACTACATTAATGCTTCTTTCACCAAGGAACATGTAATGTACAGTTAGCTAAAGATTATTGTAAAAACATTGACTAAAAAAGATTTCATTCTTCATTAAAAAAAAAACCTGACTGATTAAAGCTCAAATTTTACCCTTTCATTTCCCATTGAAACTGAATAAATGTCATTGATCTGATATATTAATTTAAAGTAGGTATAAAGTTATATCTGATATAGCTGCATGCAAAAAAGTATTGGTTAAAATGTTTGCCACAACATCTGGGTTGATGGCAGTAAAAGAGGAATCCTCCTGCTACAATGGTTTTTCCAGTTAATTTGAAAGGTTTATTTAGCTGCTCTTGCCAGATCATAGCTTATTGATTATGGCCACGTGTACAGTAAACTTCATATAGTGTCAGTTTTATAGCATGACTCTCAACAATGAGAACATATACAGCTATATTAATATCTAGAAATTCCAAAGCACTTAACTAGAAAACCGCAATCATGTCTGAACATTTACAGATGCCATGACAGAAATCTTTCCCTAAGAGCTACACAGCGAGTGAAGCAGAAGTAATTATTTTCAGTGCAACATTTCCTAACATGACTCATCCTCAGAATAATAAAAAATAAATTCAGGCTATGAATAAAAGTACACGTTGAAGGAATACTGGTGTGTGTATGCGTCCTTTATCTGCATGTATATTTAGGCTGTATACAGACAGAAACACAATACTGCCCTTGAGTTTTTAACACAATGTTCAAAGGAAGAGATGATACCTTGTCAGTCAATTGAACTCCCCTTTATATATGTACTGTATGTATATATATATATATATATATACATACAGTGCAACCTCAATACTTGGGGGTTATGTCCTGTGACCCCCTCGCGAGTAGCAAAAAATTGCTAGGTTGACTCTTTCCTTTTGATGGTTTTGATGGATGAAGGGGAATTGTACATGTACTGTAAACGCAACATAAGTTGTGAATTACTTGTCATAAATGTTTTATTTACTACTTTAAATGAATAATACCATAATCAATTTTTTTATGTCATTTATTAGTACAAATGTTAGTACGATTTTATTGATCCAAGACAATCTTATACAGCTAATATATGTTTTTGGCTACCCACCTATGACCAGGTGGGCTTAAGTGGGTAATGTAGATTTTAAATGAAGTGTAGAAACAACAAAAAAGGATGTTGAAATTCAGCGTGTTTCCTCCTCCAACTTCTTGACCCAAAATATTTTGAATATTTTCGATAAAGACAATAAAGGGGAAAAAAATCGAAGCTTTACTGGACATTTAAATCCTGTTTACATCAACAAACAGCTGAATTTATTGAACAAACTGTGGTTGGACATGGTGTGTCCATATCTATTGTTACCTTATTTTTAATCATCTGCATATGCATTTGGTTTTATCAGCTTGAGTTAATTTTTTAGGATGCATGATTTTGATGAGCTAAATCATCAATGAGTACATGATTCTCACATCATTGACTACATGTGTTAAATTCAGTAGCTAAATTTGTCACCTCAGCTGCATTTTCATCTACTACATCTGTGATTAAGTGCAAAAAATATTATCCCCATTAGGCTGCCAAGTGCACAGTGTGTCCTCTCAAAAGTTAACGGAATTCAGCAAAAAATAAGCAGCTGGGTAAATAATTAGTCATGTTTCTTTTCTTTTGCAGATAGCAACTCATAAGCCACTTATGGTTGAAAATTGGTTTTGATTAAACACGTTCAATGCCTTATGCGTCACTGGAAAGTATTGAGCGAGATGAAGCATGCAGCCATGACTGACTCACTCCATTTATTCAGCTCATACATTTAGTCATTGTTTACTAATTGAGGACTTAATGTTCTGTACATAATATTAAGCATTTGAGTAGAACAAATGTTTTTTTATAAATTTTAAAACTGTCAGAAGGAATTTAAGAATTCAGAAAAAGATTTACAGAGATAAAAAGGTCATAACTACCTATAGGTTTATACTAACGAGCAAACCAGTGGCAGGGAAAAACTCCTTGAGATAGTATGATGAAGAAATCATCAAAAAAAAAGAGATTACTCGAATTGAAGAAAACTCCATCCAGAGGTAGGGCATCTAGATGAATATCTAAATATCTAAATAAATATTTCATATTTTTAACAATGAAAGACAATGTGATACACAAAATGTTTGTAAAAATGTGTTTAAAAACTGAAGTAAAATGAATATAACAAAAACTAAACAAACCGGAAAGATGCTTTAGTATCGGAATTGCTCACCTATCCTGGATATGTGTGTTAAGGTGATGTGTTGTATATATACAGTGAGGAAAATAAGTATTTGAACACACTGCTATTTTGCAAGTTCTCCCACTTAGAAATCATTGAGGGGTCTGAAATTGTCATCATAGGTGCATGTCCACTGTGAGAGACATAATCTAAAAAAAATCCAGAAATCACAATGTATGATTTTTTAACTATTTATTTGTATGATACAGCTGCAAATAAGTATTTGGACACCTGAGAAAGTCAATGTTAATATTTGGTACAGTAGCCTTTGTTTGCAATTACAGAGGTCAAACGTTTCCTGTAGTTTTTCACCAGGTTTGCACACACTGCAGGAGGGATTTTGGCCCACTCCTCCACACAGATCTTCTCTAGATCAGTCAGGTTTCTGGCCTGTCGCTGAGAAACACGGAGTTTGAGCTCCCTCCAAAGATTCTCTATTGGGTTTAGGTCTGGAGACTGGCTAGGCCATGCCAGAACCTTGATATGCTTCTTACAGAGCCACTCCTTGGTTATCCTGGCTGTGTGCTTCGGGTCATTGTCATGTTGGAAGACCCAGCCTCGACCCATCTTCAATGCTCTAACTGAGGGAAGAGGTTGTTCCCCAAAATCTCGCAATACATGGCCCCGGTCATTCTCTCCTTAATACAGTGCAGTCGCCCTGTCCCATGTGCAGAAAAACACCCCCAAAGCATGATGCTACCACCCCCATGCTTCACAGTAGGGATGGTGTTCTTGGGATGGTACTCATCATTCTTCTTCCTCCAAACACGTTTAGTGGAATTATGACCCAAAAGTTCTATTTTGGTCTCATCTGACCACATGACTTTCTCCCATGACTCCTCTGGATCATCCAAATGGTCATTGGCAAACTTAAGACGTGCCTGGACATGTGCTGGTATAAGCAGGGGAACCTTCCGTGCCATGCATGATTTTAAACCATGACGTCTTAGTGTATTACCAACAGTAACCTTGGAAACGGTGGCCCCAGCTCTTTTCAGGTCATTGACCAGCTCCTCCCGTGTAGTTCTGGGCTGATTTCTCACCTTCCTTAGGATCATTGAGACCCCACCAGGTGAGATCTTGCATGGAGCCCCAGTCCGAGGGAGATTGACAGTCATGTTTAGCTTCTTCCATTTTCTAATGATTGCTCCAACAGTGGACCTTTTTTCACCAAGCTGCTTGGCAATTTCCCCGTAGCCCTTTCCAGCCTTGTGGAGGTGTACAATTTTGTCTCTAGTGTCTTTGGACAGCTCTTTGGTCTTGGCCATGTTAGTAGTTGGATTCTTACTGATTGTATGGGGTGGACAGGTGTCTTTATGCAGCTAACGATCTTAAACAGGTGCATCTAATTTAGGATAATAAATGTAGTGGAGGTGGACATTTTAAAGGCACTAACAGGTCTTTGAGGGTCAGAATTCTAGCTGATAGACAGGTGTTCAAATACTTATTTGCAGCTGTATCATACAAATAAATAGTTTAAAAATCATATATTGTGATTTTTGGATTTTTCTTTTTAGATTATGTCTCTCACAGTGGACATGCACATACGATGACAATTTCAGACCCCTCCATGATTTCTAAGTGGGAGAACTTGCAAAATAGCAGGGTGTTCAAATACTTATTTTCCTCACTGTATGAAGCTTGGTCACATGGATTATGGGCATGAATTATCATTCATTCATTTTCTCCCGCTTATCTGTAATTCGGGTCGCGGGGGCAGCAGTCTAAGCAGGCCCCTGCCTTCGACTGCTGCCTAATCCTCACAGCACCGTCCCTTTCGGTCCCTCCTGAAGGTGGTGAGCCCACGTGAAGGCGGCCCCACGTCACGGACCTTGATATTTCCCTCGTAAGGGACCCCCGGAGCATAGAGGGTTAAGGGCCTTGCTCAAGGGTCCAAGAGTGGCAGCTTGGCGATACCGGGGCTTGAACCCCAGACCTTCCGATCGGCAACCCAGCGCCTTAACCGCTGGAGCCACCACTCCCCAAGGCATGGATTATATTTTTCCTCAATAGTGCTATTCAAAAGTGTTACTCTACTTATACCACAGCAATGTGCCAAGGAAGCATCTTAATATAATTACCAAACAACAAGCCACTCAGGTTCTTTCCCAGTCTCATTTCTAGACTAGACCATTGCATATCTCTGATAGATATTTGACTTCTGCACCTGATTCAAAATGCAGCCTCACATCTTATTTTTAACCTTCGTAAGTTCTCCCAAATGGCTACAGTTCCTCCAATGGCTCCCTGTAGGTGCCTGCAGGTACAAAATGATACAAAATGCCGATGTTTATCTTAAAAGCACTGCACCATACTCTGATGGCTCCTCTACCACTGCTCAAACAATCCCACCATCTCTTAGCGTACAAGTCAGCTGAAGATTCTTGTCTGATCTGGCACCTTGGTGGTGGAATAACCTTCCATTTAAGTCCAAACAGCAGTTTTCTAATAGTGTTTAGAGATCTGCTGTACCACTTCCAAAAGTACATATTTTAGCACTACTATTTAACAAAATATACATAAAAAAATACTTTAAACTGTAATTTCTCTGTAGTTTTGTTATTGAATGTCTATTAGTAAAAATAATTGTAAAGGTGGTTTTCATGGTACCAAGAATCCAAAATGGACAAACTCCTCTGTCTCACCTATGTTGGGAACCTTGCTGTTGCTGACAATTATAACATAACTATCTTTTAAAAGTATCTTCCAAAAAACAAAAAATATACAATTATACAATAATTTCTCACTTGAACCACCACATATTAAAAAAGAAGATTTATTTAATAATCTATTATTAGCCATTGTTTATGTAAAATGTCACCATTATATCATTAAATTAATTCTTACTTTAGAAACAATATCTTAATGAAACATTGTTTTTTCTCCAAAAAGTGCAGCATGATGGTTTCAACATCCCTAATAAATATACATAGTTAACTGTTAGCTATATTCAATCTAATGCTATCTGTTGTCTAATCAAAGCTGTGTTAGCTAGTGTAGGTTATACAGTCATGAACTCAATCCTCTTAATTAATCTTGAAGAAAATAAAGGAAGGCACATATTTCAGGCTAGAAATCCAGACGTGGTATTGAGAATGGAAGATTGAGAATGTGAAATGAGAAAAGGAGGCAGGGTTTATTTAAAATTAGAGATTTTAAAACACTTGTGCACAACTGTCAGTCAATCCAGACATCTTTGTCAGATTCTCGTGTGGTATTTATCCTGGTGGAAAATAAGAAGACTATTTTTTTTTTTTTTTTTTTTAAGTATTTTGAGTGATGACTCATAGCAGTGTACTCAGACGATAACATGTGCAGTTCCTCAAAATGGAAAATGTGTAAAGGTTGTCAGCATGCACTTTATCTTGGTATGAATTCCAAAAACATTTGTTCTCTTTGTCTACATATTTAATGTTTTTGGAATTCAGGATGGTTCAATGTGCGAAATAAGTATGATTTTAGAAGAGAAAATAGCCACATTTCACTAATCCTTTAGGTTCTTGTCAAGATAAAAGATACTCAGTAAAATGATCCGCTAATCCCCTAGACAACAATTTTACCTCATCAAACTAAAATGAAGCAAGCAATGGGGATTGGGCCCATTTATTTTAGCCAGCAGCGACCGGTGTGAGAGTGAGAGAGAAATAAAGATCAGGAAAATAACAAAAAAACCCTAACATGCTTTGCTGTATTGAATGATCATACCTAGTGTAGATTGCTTGAGAATGTATACAGGTTTTAAAAATAGGAAGTGTGTGAGATGAACTAGGGAGGATATGTTCACAGTTGGATGAGAATTCATTAAATCACAGTGTCAAGCCCAGCTGTGGAAGGTTGTTTTGGGTCAGCCTGGGGACCCCCATGAAGCCTCGCTGTCAGACCACATCACTATGCTCTCGGACAAAGACCATAATTACTCAGCATGAGGAACGACAAAGCGCTTCAGTGAGTTCAGATCTCTGGAAAAGAAAAACGTGAGTAGAGTCCAAAAGTCAACAAACAGTGTGCACGATGACTCGCACATGATAATACTGTTTATTCAAAATCACACCAATTAGTCTAATTAAATATATCACATTCATTTTAAATAAAGCAATAAGAACCATGTTCAATATCATGCCAGTAATAAAAATAGCATCAATGATTAATAATAAATTAAGAATTCTAATAAAAAGACTACATTTCAGACACTAGTTTGGAAAGGAAGAGCTCCTTAGCTTTGAGTCCCTCCCATCAGGGAGAGTGGGGGTGGGGGGGTCAAAATGTTTCTCTTCGAAGCCTCCATCCCCCACGCACACCAAAACCCATAATCATTCCTCCACCTCGATCTTTTTTCTCTCTTTCTTTTAGACATCGACCTCCCTCATGCACACACTTAGACACACAAAATCCCTGTCATCAACCCCCCCCATCTCTGTTCTTCCCTCAATCTCTCTCATTGTGCTTGATTATAGCTGTGTAGTGGCTCCCCTAGCATTGAGATTTCTCCGGCCCCACCACTCAAGCACCATTTTTATACACATATGTTTTCTTGCTCTCTCTTTCTCTCTCTCTCTCTCTTTCTCTCTCTCTCTCTCTCTCTCTCTCTCTCTCTCTCTCTCTCTCTCTCTCTCTCTCTCTCTCTCTCTCTCTCTCTAACTCTCTTACACACACACACACACACACACACACACACACACACACACACACACACACACACACACACACACATGCCTTACTGCCAGCAAAAACATACCTGCCTCATTTTCAGTAATGATGAAAATCAAAAACTGAATATACATTTTTTTAATCTTAAAACAGGTACTATGTTGATAGAAGGCCCATAATAATCACCTGAAATGCCGAGAGATATGTAACTCCAAGGCAATATTAATGCGCATGAATTAAAAAAAATACATTACTATATAACACAAATCTACATTCTGTAATGCCAAAGGAAAATTTGTGCTGGTAAAGACCTAGCAACTAAAGCTACAGGAACAGTGATGCATAAATGCATTGGTTTTAATTTAATCCTCAAAAAAAATTAAAAATAAATAAATAAATAAATAAATAAATAAATAAATAAATAAATAAATAAATAAATAAATAAATAAATAAATAGAAAAAATTTTTAAGTTTCTAGGGTGGAGTAAGCAAATTACACTTGGGCTGTCACTTGGGACATCAACAGTGCCTTAAATAGATATAATCTCAAGATATTCACAGTATTTGTTAATGTTTAAATATTTTTAGTACTACAGGATATCGCTGCTGCTGTATGTTCTGCAATCCGATTGGTCAAAAGGTTATTTATTAAGAACAGGACAACTTGAGAGCAGTGTTTTATGTAATGTTATATGTTCTAAGATGTTCTCATTCATATAGTAACAACTAAATCACTGAGCATTTTATGGTGCTCTTAACATAATGTGATAAATAAATAAAGAAATGAATGTAACATGCTGTAACATGAATGTAACATGCTGATAACCGAATATTTGAATCATGTTAATAACCAATTTTTAAATATGTAGACACAAAAGAATCATTACATTTCGGGAATTACAAAAATTTCAAATCTTATACAGAGCAACTGTCATGTAACTCATTTTATAAAGCGAAGCAGATAAGGGGTTAATTATTTTTCTCCAACAGTGGCTTTCTCAAACAGTGTATCTTTGATACACTATATGTTTGAAACACATATAGTGTATCAAAGATACACTATATGAACAAAAGTACTAGGACACCTGACTTTCCCAGCCATAATTCTTTTCCTATCTTTTATAGCAAAGCTATTATAGCAAAGTCTTTGGATGCAGTAGCATGTAATTTTCCTTTCACTTGAACCAGGAGACCCAAATGTGTTTCAGCATAACATTGTCTTCTTCACACAAAACTCAATGAAGATATGATTTGCATATATGGAAGATCTCCTGCTACAGCAGGGGTGGGCAATTAATTTTTACAAGGGGCCACATGAGAAACCTGAATTGTGTCAGAGGGCCACACCAACGATAATATTTTAGGGATGCACCGAAATGAAAATTGAATTCAAAAGGCAATGAAATCCATAATTTTTTGTGTTATGCCTTTTGCCTTGGCACCATCACTGGAAAACTTTCCTGCCTTTTCAAAAACATCCTCTACAGACTCATGCGCATGCTCGGATTGACTTTACTTTTCTGCGCCGCATTCTTCTCATATTTAGAATGGCAATCGGGATGTTTGGATTTCAGGTGATAAATTAATCCCGACTTGGAGAAACTCTTTGCAGATACACCCCTATTCAAATTTCGGCATTGCATGTTTTGCAAATCGCTCTTCTCACACCGCAGACATGTTGCTCTTATCCAGATAACCGTGTGCTGGCTGCGCTTTTCTATTGCGTCATTACAATTGTGTTTCTGCCGTGTTGTTTCGGTGATTTAGGTATTTCGGCAAATTTCGAAAATTTTCGGTGCATCCCTGTAATTTATGATTGGCCTCACGCGGGCCGGACAGGGACGTACAACGGGCCGGATGTGGCCCGCGGGCTGTAGTTTGCCCAGGTCTGTGCTACAGAGACCTGACCTCAACCCAGTTGAACACCTTTGGGATGAATTGAAACACTGACTGAACCCCAGGCCTCCTCACCTCACCTACATCAGTACCTGACTTTACTAACACCCTTGTGGCTGATGAACACAAATGTCCCCGATAATGTGGAGAGAATTATAAGAGCAAATTGGGACTAAATGTGCAATGCGATTCCAAAAAATCCACATACCATATTTATGACCATGTGTCTATAAACTTCCGACAATATAGTGTATAAGCAACTTTTACTCTCTACTACATTTATGATTCAATATCTTTTACTTTTTGCTCACTATATTTTAATTGACAATGATCAATATTAATTACATTTTGCATGCAGCTTTATCTGCCGTGGCTTCTTTATTCTGCAGATGAGGCAATATTTACTTTAATTTAATTTGTCCTTTGAATACTAATGGTTTTTCTACTTTGTGACATGATACTGTAATTTTATTTGTTAATTGAAAATACCTTTTTGAAGGATGGCTGTATACGACAAATATTTTTTATAAACTTGTTTGATCTTTGTTTCATTCTGGCATGTTGAAGAAGCTGTGGTGTTGATCTTGGGTATTGTAGTGTTAGGTGTACAATTTGATTTGTATTTTAGGAAATAAAAGCTTTCATTAACGTGTGTCTTGTTGAGGACTAGTGCATCTTTGAGAGTACCATAAATATGTGTAAAATACTCAAGTATTGTCAAGATCAGATACTCTTAAGACTTTTACTCAAATCGCATTGAAACTGGCTGAATTAATCCTCGCCGGGATGCTGGCATCCACAATGGCTCTCTGGTGCAGGTGTTAAATGTTTGCAAATAGATTAAATTAAAAGGGACAAGTGTAATCGTGACAAACTATATGTCATTCTAAAGGTACAGTATAAGCCTTAAGCATCGATGTTAGATTGCCTTTTTTCAATGGAACATGTAATAGAGTAAGTTTTGAGGTAAGGTTATTTTAAGGTAATCTTTACACCTCTGGCTTGGGGGGAAAGTGGCTTAGGGGCAACGACTATACTGCAGCTGTTACTAAGTGGACCTAAGATGTCTTGCAGATGTTATATAACATTATGTTCTATGCAACATTTGCCAGATGCCCTTATTCAATATGACTAACAGCCATCAAATTTATACACTAAGCAGTTGAATAAAGGCCTTGCTCAAAGTCCCAGCAATAGCATCATAGCTGTGCTGGGATTTGAACTCACAATGTATTACTATTAATAAAATGTATTATGATTATTGATTATTCTCTTATAACAGCAGTCTTTTTCCCATGTTACAGTATGTTCCTTATAAAGCATATATTAACATGCAGTTGTTGCTCCAGTGCTGCTTCAGTGTTGTAATGATTATAATAATTGCTGATTGTTACCATCGAGACAAGGGAAATGGTATAATCATAGAGACTGTAACACAGTGTTTATGAAACAATACAAACTGCAGTACATACAATCTTTCTCATGGTTCTTTGGGGATTTGACCTTATTAACTGATCAACCTAAAATGACCAGTATTTTAGAACAGAGCAAAGAACAGATTTGAATTTTAAATGTACAGTACTTCCTTGTTGTCTGCTCAAAGTATATCAAATGTCTCACCCCCTAAATGTCTTTCATGCTAATATCACCTGGTTTTTAGTATAAAGCTGAGCATAGATGCTGATTTCTGACACCCCCTTCCTGTCACCCAAAAGAAGAAAAAAAAAGCAGCAGAAACCTGACATTCTGGTGAAACAAATTGCCTTAATTTCAGTGTACTTATATCTGTCATAGGTTTTGCATTTATAATGTAACAAGTTGCAAAATTAGCATTTTTCTAATGCATTTAAAACCCAGGCAGTGAAAACTGTAATTTATGATTAGTCAGAGTTCTTAATTGCTTTAAGTCATTTGGCTTGAGTTGTTTATCTTAATTTGGTTACAGGATGTAAATGCTGGATGTAAAAATAATGTTCCCACAGCTTAAATTGACTGCATAGACTTAATTGGTACAAACTTATCACCTGTACAAGTTACTGCCTCTGTGTATTATATGTGCATGTTCTCCTAGTTTTTGTGTTGTTTCTGCCTGTAGCTGCATATAGTACCACATTTCCACTGACGTGATTATTTCAGTATACGTTTTTACTCTTATTTGATATAAATGTAAATTCTTAATCTGTTCTATGTGTTTGCATTACAGAGAAACGCCATAAGAACTCCATAAGTAGATGTGATGCAAGCATGGTGGAAATAGTGCAACAACAGTTTCCTGAACAACAATAATAACGGTTGCTGGCTACGGTACTAACAAAAATGTATTTGTCTGGAATAGTTCTTTGTCAATAGTTTACAGAGGAAGCATTTATTCAACTGTTGATATGTTCTTCAATGATGATCCAAGCCAAAGTAGAGATTTCAAAAAAGAAAGACAAAGGAGATACTGCAAGAGATGCTCATAAATGGATGATTGAGAAAATCATAAACACATTTATGATACTTAAGAAGGAGTACAGGAATCAGAAAAAAGAGATGAGCAAAAAGGCAGTTCAGTTTAGTTCAGTTTATTAAATTATACCCACAGGCGAAATGTGTTTGTAGCATACTCACACAGACATTTAACAATTCACAACTGCCATGTTTAAAAATAAATAAATAAATAAATAAATATTTAATTTAACACAGATAAATAAAAATTTAAATAACCAGTCTGATACCACCCAGAGGAAGAAGAATTTAAGAATTTATTTGCTTGGGGTATAAAATTTATTTCAACCTGTTTACTTGCTATTGTTACCACCTAGGAAGCCTTTCCATATCAGCAATTCATGTCATAATGCTTTCAAAAAAATCCCTGTAAAACATAAAAAGCATTCTAATTTCTTTAAGACATTCTTTGTTGACGCTCCTTACTCACATAATCAGTCCATGTATTCCACCTAAGTTCATATTCCATCTTAAAACGTACAAAGTATTTGTTCTTTGTTACCAATTGTATTTGCAATGTAGGAGTTCAGTGTTGCTCTCTCTCTTTCTCTATCTGATAAAGTCAGCTATGGACCATATCAGAGGGGTCTTTCTGCAGACAAGCAGACTCTTAGCATGTAGATTGTGGAGGCCATCTCCTCCTCTTTGGAGTCCTCTGGTCCTCAGTTTCTCTGCAGGATATCTGCAAGGCTGTGGCTGGAAAAGATGTTTTTTTTTACCAGTATCTGAAGTAATATTTGAGTGCCATTTAATGACATCATTTTTGCAAACTTTTGAATTTCAAAAAATTTATAAAAAAAATAATCTAAGGAACGGACTATCGGTGGTATAATTAGCATAACTGGGAGTTTGTAATCCTGTTCCAAACATAATTCAGAGTTTCATTTGTACTTTTAAAAATGATTACAGCTGTGTATTTATAAGTTGCAGGCTCAGGACAGAGCAGTCCGCTGACACAGAGACAGATGAAGTTATCTAACACAGTAACACTGTCGTAATTATATTTTCTGCTTACTCAGTTTGCACTCTATTGGCAAGCTCTCATCACATCAACCCAGTGGGACAGTGCTCATCTAATTAAGAACAACATCAGTTATGCTGTAATTGTTTGATTTAAACATGTGGGAATTGCATGATAGAGTATAATGGGTTAAGACTAACATGGTTTCAACCAAACATTCACAAAAGCACAATTTGATTTGGAAGTGCAAAGCAAAAAAAATCAGTTCTGTGACAATGTACGTGCATTGTCAAAACAATTGGCTTAACACTTATTCTCAGCAGCACAAATGGATCAAATGGACATTTCCCAACAGCTCTCATCAAACTGAAAAAAGAACAAGACAGCATGAAAAGCCACACATTACGAACAGAATAATGGAGAAGTGTGAGTAATGTACACTGCACAGACTAAGCTGTGACAAGACTGTTTTGTTAAACCTTTTCTCCATATGTGCGTTTTAAATTATATATTATTAATATCAGTGTCGGCCTGTACATTTCACACCTAGGCCTTAAGTGGGGTCCTGCCTGAATCAATCCACCTGTTAATACCATCATTATGAAGCCATGGTTATAGAAACCATCAACATTATAGATAAATGCACTATAACAGAGCACTGCATCACAGACAGATTTCTCATGCAGCGAGAACGAATGCCATTACTAAAGAAAGAAATGCAATTAACAAAATTCAACAAGTCTCCTTTCACTGCAGCCACAGCTATACCACCTGCATACATAATCTCTAGCAGAAGCAGAATATTAACCACATAAATGACTCCAAGTTTTCTGTGTATTTTTGTGCACTTTTTCCATGCATTACAGTTTTTCTGGGGTTTTGAAATCAAGACAAATTGTGTGTTTTTGTACAAAGACGAAAGGAAAGAAAATGCAAATGTATAAATGGTTTATAAAAAAGCTTTACAACTGTTTTAAACTGTTTTGACTGATCTTTCTCTCAAAATGTCCAACATTTCTAGAGAAATCTGTCTTGTAAAATTTCCTAAATGTATATCTGCGACCAAATAAATTTCTTCTCCTCTGTCAGCTGCTGGAATCAAAAACAGCTATTAAATCCACACCAATATATTTGAGCTTGTGAAGTTTGCTACAGATGCGGTTTGTGAGCTCTGACTAGTGCGCTTTCTGACCATCCAATCAAAGGATGTGAAATTGCTGATGTTATTGGATACCTGCTAGATGGCCCCAATAGCACCAACTGGAAATCTGATTGGTTAAAGCAACAGTTTAATTCTCATGAATTTTATGCTACCAGGGAATCCGCAATGCTGATTTCGGAAGGGCTCACAGCAGGGATACCTTTGACCCCGGCAACACGTGATTTGACGGCTGAAACCTGATGGGATAGAAACTCTAATGTACACAGACACTTCTTGCAGCAGCACACAAGAGAGAAATGAAATGAAATAAAGAGACTAAATTATAATAATAATAAACTTTCTTTCGGCTTCTCCCGTTAGGGGTCGCCACAGCGGATCCTCCGCACGTTTGATTTGGCACATGTTTTTACGCTGGATGCCCTGCCTAACGCAACCCTCCCCAATTTATCCGGGCTTGGGACCGGCACTGAGAGTGGCTGGGGATGGTTCCCTGACCGGGGATCGAACCCGGGTCGCAGCGGTGAGAGCGCTGCATCTTAACCACTAGACCACCAGGGGATAATAATGATAGTAATAATAATTAAATAATTATTTAAAACATATTCATTGACAAAAATATATTAAAAAGTAAGTCAGTGATTCTGATTTTAGAGTTTAGACCTTGCTAGCCCTGATGGCCCACCAGTGATATATAATATATATAATACATTATAAATATATCTTTTATGTGTACTATCTATCTCAAAATAGCATAAAGACAGCAATTTATTTCTTAACATTGTTAAAACTAAAGAGATGATTGTGTACTTTAGGAGGACCATGCCTAGCCAGAAAGGTCAAGTCGCACCTCAATGTCCTGTGGAGCCTGATGGGAGGCAAAAAACCCTTACCCTTGCAGAAAGTGGTGAGAATGGATTCTCACCACTTTCTGCATCTTCTATAGAGAGCATCCTGCCCAGCTGTCTCACCATGTGGCACAATAACTGCACAGCCTCTCTACCACAAGGCACTATAGCAGATTGTGAGAACAGCTGAAAAGATCATCAGAGTCTCTCTTCTGACCATCGAATAGCAACCGCTGCAATAGCTGAGTCACAAGCACTGCGGAAGACTCCTCTAACCCCTCAACCCCGTCACTGATCTTGTGGACTCTTTGCCCTCCTGACATCTGGCAGACTCTGGAAATGTTTCTTCCCTGAGGTGGTCAGATTAATCAACACCCTGTCAGCATTCACCTGGACCAGTAGAACTCAATACCACTGCATTTTCCAAAAAGCTGCATAAGACACTTTATGGATCCTATAATTGTTGTTGCTACAGATACAGTTCTTGCAATTACACATACTGAACTGGTCTCACAATGTTGTGTATTTGCATAGTATGCATTTTTTGTGCATTGTGTTGCACAAAGGGCATTATAAAGGATATTTCATTCCAATGTATACAAGTGACATAAAATAATTGCAGTAGAAAACCCTATTGATTGACTTAATATAAGATCATAATGTTCAAAACACGGCCACTGCTAAATTGCTAGAGATCAAGGATGTGCGTTTAATTCCCAGCCACACCAAGTTGCCACGCCTGAGACCCTGAGAAAGCCCCTTAATAAAGGCGTCTACCAATTGTCATAAATGTAAATGTAAAGATGAGTTAAGCATAAGGGGCTTCAGAGGAGTGAGCATCTTAATTGGAGACATTAGTTATTTATTGGAGCAAAGTTTATAGATGAATTCAAAAACACTGATTACTTGGAAGTGAGCTTTCAGTGTAGCAGATGCGCAAAGGCTCAGTCAGATTATCCATCGGCAAAGTTTGAATAAAACGCCTACATCCTGCACACACATTAGAATTCCACGATGTGTCATGGCAACCTTAAACTGTATGAATGCAAAGCAAAATAATCAGATGTCATTTTCTAAGCTAATGAATACTGAGGGCGTAACCCATTTCGTTAAACCAAATTTGCAAATTTTGCTCATTACGACTCTGTCTTTTCATGCAGAAGCACAGTGAGACTCTAATTCCTGCCACTTCTCATACTTCTCAGATATTTATATCAGTATTATTTATGTATTTATTTATTTTCATTTGAATACTTTTGCTTACGTTCTATGCTACAGAATATTGCATTTTTCAGTCTGTTTTTTTGATACCTGCAGGAATTCTTTTGCTTAAAATCTATTTGTTTTAAAATCTATAGTATATGAAAATATGCTATTTCTATTCAACAAACAATCTAGCAACCTTAAAGTAGTGAGATACATGAAGATGATCTAAATGCTGCACTCAGACCCTGTAACCCTTCTCTGAATATGTGCATATTGACAAAACTTTTGGCCAATCTATGTTGCATAATTATGGTTAAATTTGAATATTCTAGTATATAATTTGGGAGCCTTCAATGAATAAGTATTTCAAGAAATGGCTAACTGAGGGCGAAAAATTCAAGTCTGTGTTTTTGAAATTCGCAACACATTTGGGCAGCCTATGGCAAAAACATTTTATTTACATTTATAGCATTTGGCAGACAACTTTATGCATAGTGACTTACAATTATCTTATTTTATACAAGTAAGCAGGTGAGGCTTAAGGGGCTTGCTCAAGGACCAGGTCCAGAAGGTGGGTCTCTGGGATTTGAACTCGCAAACGTTCAATCACAAGTTCAATGTCTACCACATTTTCATTCAATTAAGCAATCACGTCTGTTTTTGGAGATTCATAATGGATTTTGGATTTTTGTCACCTTTTATTTATTTATATAAAGTTATTCTTTATGTGCACGAAAAAAGTTGAACGTTAGTACTCTATATTGGCAAACGTTTGGAACATAATCTGGTCATAAACATGGCATGTGGTTTATGAACATCACATTTCACATTTAGTCCAAATTTGCTCTTATAATTCCCTCCACTCTTCTGGGGAACATGTTTCACTAGATTCCGTTGTGTGCTTGTGGAGATTTGTGCTCATCCAGACACAAGGGTGTCAAAGGTGTTCAATAGGGACAGATCTCTATAGCAGGAGATCTTCCACTCCAAACCATGAAAAGCATATCTTCATGGAGTTGTCTTTGTGCACAGAGGCTTGTCATTCTGGAACAAGTTTGGGTCTCATAGTCCGAGTGAACAAAAGGTTTAATGTCACCTAAAGCAAATTTGTGGTAACAGTTGCAGGAAGATTTTGGAACAACAGTGGAGAAAGCAAATAACATTAACAACAATCAAGTCCACTTACAGTATGTTAGTTATATGAGCTATAACTTTAACATTAATAATTACCTTATCACCACAGCAATTAGTGTGGTCAGTGGTATAGATTTAATCAAGTACTGTGTTTGTGTATTAATTGATTTGATTCCAATATTGCAATGAACTACTTTGAAAGTAAATAGTTACAGTGTACACAGAAAAATTTGCCTTAATGTCAATCGAAAAAGGATTAGTTTAGGATTCAGTGCTCTCACCGCCGCGGCCCGGATTCGATTCCCATTAGGGTTGCACAAGCCAAATTAACCATCACGAATACTGATGAACTGCTGTGGTGACCCCTAATGGGAGAAGCCCAAAGAAAGTTTTAGTTTTAATAATGTATTAAAGTTAAGTTCTAGGGTTTAATTATCTTAATAAATATCACTACAGTGAACAAATATCTATAACAGAGGTATATGTAGTTCATTTTGCGACTCCACGTGGCTGAACAACGAGATTCAGTCAGGCAATCAGTCAGTCAGAAAAAATTGCTTTGCTTTACATTGCCCTGAGTTTGTGACTACAAAGCCTATTACTCAAAAGGAACTTTGGTCCATAACTCTGGATGATGCAATATGCGTAAAAAGTGTGCACTGCTGCACAAGCCTTGATACCTCACGACTTGACACCTCAAATCCCTGGCTTTGTAGCTGTGACATAAAATTGATGTAAAATATGTTTACTGATTGTTTTTTGTATCTGTAAAGACTGGGTGACAAATGTTCCCTTTATTGTTTTGAGTTTGCATTTTTTAACCTTGATAATGTTTTAGCCCTAAATGACCATGAATCCAAATAGAGCACTGAATGGACCTGCTTTTGAGCGGGAAGAATGAAACTTCTTTTCTCATTCCCATTAGTTTGAATAACACTTCTTATTTGCCTTAATTGCACGTCACGTCTTATATTTGCCACGGAACATTCTTACATTTTTAATTGGCATATTGTGCTGCCCTAGCAAACACCAACACTAGCATATGATGAGCATATGTAAGTTCATGCATATGCAAGAGAGTAGATAGCATTTTCTTTCAGTGTGTTTATCTTGGTGTCTGTTATTAAAATGAAACTGTGCAGATTTCCAACTTCTGAACTATTACAATGTGATGGTACAGATTTCAAAATTCTAAACTAGTAAAGTGTGATGGTGCAGATTTTTTTTATTCTAAACTATTAGTGTGATGGTGCAGATTTCTAAGTTTTAAACTATTACAGTGTAATGGTGTGGAGTACTGAAGACTCTGGTATAAAATACTCTGATGAGTAAATCTACCAATATAGAGATCTAAATTTTAAACTTTTAACAATTAAGGTGCTGGTATTCTTAACAATTACAGCATCAAAGTGCATAGTTCTTAATTCTAGAGTATCATAGTATAAAACCAAATAGGTAAAAGTTCAAAGCATGTTCAGTGTATCAGTGCATAGTTGCACAGTGCAGTGCACTTAATTCTACAATATTACATTTTGTAATGACATAGGGGGAACTTAAGAAACATAAAAACTTACTTACACAATGCTTACATAAAAAAAGAATATCAAGAACTATATCATACCATACCATCGCTGACCCTGTGCTCTGACCCCAGCTTTGTGACAGTCTGGAATATGCAGAAGGGGCAATGGTGACTAAATAGTTACTAAACAATTCCTCTGAATTACTGAGGTTGGGGGTTCACAGTTAGGCTCTTGGGCAAGGCCTTTAACCCTATCTGCTCCAGTGGTGCTGTATCCTGGCTGACCCTGCGTTCTGACCGAGGGGTTTATTTACTAGCCTTTCTCTTGGGAGAAAATTCTTGACAGTTTACAGAAAAGGTCTTTTGCCCTCAAGATGTTCCTGGAATGGAACAGTTAGAAAGTGCTGACACTTGAGACATCTTTCATAAATATTAAATAAATGTCTCCTTGCAGAAAACTTTACTATATTAGAGATTACGTGTTTTCCCCTGTTAGATAACATGATTTTTTTTCTTTATGTTCTAATCAATAATCTTTGATTATGTATTTTTCCGTGGAACTAGTTCCTGTGAATGAGTTGACTACAGAACAATAAACATTTTGGAACTATCGCAGTAATAAAAGCTTGTAATGTGAATTACAGTCAGTTCTACTGTCAGAAGTCATTTTATAGATAATTATTAAAACCTTCTGACTAATCAAAATTTTAAACATTTTAAAAGATTTTAAACATCAATATACAGTAGCATAAAGCCTTTAAAACAACTTCCACACCACTTGGCCAAACTGGATGTAGGAAGATTTGGTACTAATATAAATACACCTAATATAATAGAGAGAAGGCTAATACTTTCGGACAGAATGCAAAAGTAATGTCTTGAATAGTTCCCTTTTATGAACATGTGATCGAACTTGACATACTTCTTGCACAGCCAATTGCTTTGCAACTTCATTTCCTCTAGAAATTTGTGTATGACTTTATTGAATCAGTGTGTTTGATTACAAAGGAATAGACGGATTAAAGAGACGGACAGGTTTTCCACATATTGCTGTATTTACAATGTGCACTCAGAAAACAATCAGTATGGAAAATGGAAATTTTTAAACGGAAATTGGTGAAGCAGTCTACTGCGCTTAAACAACCCTGGCCATGATGTGGCACACAGCTGGCGGTTTAGCACTTGGCTTTGCGTTGTGCCTCTCCGCCGAAAGCGGCGATAAGTCTCTCGAATTTTGGAGCATTGTCAACGTCATTATCTTCTTATTTTCTGCAGATGAGCTCGCTGAATTGCTACACACTTTCACGGCGGAGCTATCATAATAGCGCCACTGTCTATGGCGCCCCTTACGCATTCTACCATGAATAAATTAAGTCAAGTTGAATAAAGCCTGTTCAAAACCAAACACTTGGATCAATTTTTCAGCCATGCTTATCAGTCAGCTCTTTTACAAAATATAATTGAATATGAAGGATTTTTTTTCCGCTTTTGGAATGTTGTGGAAGACTGTGACAGCCAATTCTACAAAATGTTATATGTCTGAAAATATGGATGAGTTACTTGCTGGTAATTTCTTTGTACATGCACACTAAAACAAAGTTTGCTGCACAATTTAAATATTCTGATACAAAAAGTTAGGGCGGTTTTTACCCTTTCAGGTCTGGCAGATCTATTAACAGAACGGTGCCTAAGCTACTAATTACGTATACAATAAAAGAAGCTTAAAGTGCTCTCTGATTATACTGAATGTCACTTTGAATAAAGCAGGCCTAAATAACCACGTGTTATGTGTATAATGGTGAAAGGGAAAGAAATATAAGTGGTTGTGAACACTGAAGACTCACAGTGAAAAAAAAAGCACAGCTAATCAAAGCTGAGATTTTATTTATTTTTTTTCCGGTGCAGTGATATCCCACAGTAGATAACGTGCCTTGGAAAACTCTCTCTGCAATCAGCTTGGTGTATTGTTCATGGATAATACTAGGTTAGTGTTTCACACACACACACACACACACACACACACACACACACACATATATATATACACACACACACACACACACACACACACACACACACACACACATGGATCATAAAAAGATAAAAGGAGCATATTTATTGTGGTGTGTTCAGTGTGTTCAGTGTGTATTATTAATGTATGTTAGTCCCTCACAATTTCTACAGCTTGCATCATTTCTTTGTAACTAGCAATTATTTTAATCAAATTTAATTGTGACTCTTTCTGCTGCTGCCTACAATAATCTTGCAGCTTTTTGTCTTTATAATTAGTAAGAGAAGTTTTAGTGTTGTGCTTGTCACCTCTATTAATAGATCAAATGTTTTGTTGACATTCTGCCGCAGTTCCACAGACGTGATTGTGCATTAAAGTTCATTACACCATGCGGAGATTGTGAGATTAAATCTCAACAATGCCAGTCACCTGTTGCGAGGATTTCGTAAGAGCAAAATTCTCCACGAGGGTTCAATCATCAGCCTCACTGAGTTCATATGGATGTATATGGACTGCTAGAGAGTTCTGATCTCAACATCTAAACTCTTCTCTGTTTCCAATCTAGCGAATCAGTGTTGATTTATTCATTGATAGAGATTTAAAGCACTTTTGTTTGTAGCTCTGGATGAGGGCATCTGCTAAATGCTACACTAGTGAAAATAATTCTGGACCTAGCCACTCTATCTCTGGACTGGACTAGCACAGCATCACAGTCGGACAGTCAAAAAAGCATTTCATTATATGTTGAAATCTGTATGAATGAGTATATGACAAATACAATTTGAATTTGAATTTGAAATGTAAATCTTACTGAACACATTTGGAATGCTGACTGCACCCCAGACCTCGCTACATCAGTCCCTGACTTTACTAAAGATCTTGCAGCTAAATAACAAATCTCCAAAAGCACACTCCAAAATCTATTTAATTCAATTCAATTCATTTTTATTTGTATAGCGCTTTTAACAATGAACATTGTCTCAAAGCAGCTTTACACAGATAATGCAGTGATTAAAAATGAATATGTTCTTTATGAGTAAGTTTGTCCCTGATGAGCAAGCCGGTGGCGACTGGCGACTGTGGCAAGGAAAAACTCCCCGAGATGGCATAAGGAAGAAACCTTGAGAGGAACCAGACTCAAGAGGGAACCCATCCTCATCTGGGTTACACCGAATGTCCATTTGTGGCGGGTATACAATGTTGCGGGGTGCAGTGATGATGATCAAAAGCGAAGTGTATTTCTGAGTCAGTGTAGGAGACTGTTGACATCAACTACAGTCCAATCCAGGCAGGCCTGGATGAAGTGGGAAGATCCACGGGGGGGAGAGGGGCAGGAACAGTGGTCACTGGAGCCTCAGGAGCATGTTTAACTCGACCGAGAGAGAGAGAGAGAGAGAGAGAGAGAGAGAGAGAGAGAGAGAGAGAGAGAGAGAGAGAGAGAGAAGAGGGTGACAGGAAGAGAAGGATATGGATTATTAAGTGTACCTATTGTTGCATGAGAGTTAAAGTCACTGTGCAGTTTGGACTCCGGCAAGACTCGCTATAGCAGCATAACTAAAAGGGAGAACCAGAAGGCAACACAGACATGAGGGATCTCTGGGATAAGAGACGGCCCACCACACCACCATCAACAAACCTGAGTGAACACGTGAATGTGAGGGGACGACAGCGTACAAATATCCCAGTTCACCAAACACTCTATATCAATGTTCCCTCCAGATCTGAGCCTTTACCTGAGAAAAAATCTACTGATTAAAGGCTTGACTGAATAAATATGTTTTCAACCTCGACTTGAACACTGAGACTGTGTCTGAGTCCCGAACACTGATAGGAAGGCTGTTCCATAACTGCGGGGCTTTATAAGAGAAAGATCTGCCCCCTGCTGTAATCTTCATTATTGGAGGAACCAACAGATAGCCTGCACCTTTTGATCTAAGTAGATCTAGTGGTGTAACAGCAAATGGAGTCTAAATTTGAAATGGGATGCTCAGCAAGCAAATGCGAAACTCATCATCAGGTGTCCACGAACTTTTGTCCATGGAGTGTATAAATTTAACTTTTATAGTGTAGCAGGTAAAGTTTCTAAATTCTAAACTATTATAGCATAAGATAATTATAACAATTATAACAGTGTAGAGGTTTTCATTTAATCAAATATTTACAACTTAACAATGTAGAGTTCTGGATTCTAAACTGCTACAGTGAAACACTGTTGATATCTAAACTATTACAATATCACAGTGTGGAATTCTAAATTCTACACTAATAATAAAAACAATAATATTTGGCAGTAAAAAGTTTTTTTTATGAAGCTTTGCTGTAAGATTTACTTTAAAACAATAGAGGTTTTAGTTTTATCTAGGTAGAAGTATCTTCTCTATACAAAGAAGACAAGCAAGAATAACTCATTGCTGTTGTTCAAGATTCCGTTCTACATATTTCATTACATTTATGCCATTTGGCAGATACCCTTATCCGGAGCAAATTACATTTACTTAAATCACAACTGAGCAGTTATGGGGGTAAGGGCCTTGCTCAAGGGCCCAGGAGTTGCAGCTTGGTGTGGTTAGGATTTGATCCCATTACTTTTAGATCCAAAGTCCAAAGCCTTAATCACTAAGTTACTAAGCCTCCTCACATGTTGTTTGTCTTTATTGAAGCACCCTGATAAAGCTTGGAGACGTGTTTAATAAAGTATTAATTCTATGTCTTTCTCTAGTTTTCTGAATAAAGTGAAGATCCAAATCTGTATTAACTTAGAAGATGATAAGTCAGATCCCACCTCTTCTTCTGCTTCCTTTTATGGATTCCTTCTTGTGTCATCTCAGGCAGTTATTTTTCCTTCCAACTGTCGCCTCCGGCTTGCTCATAGGGGATTTGATCTTCTGGAGCTCTGCAAAGCTGCTTTGGGACAAAGTCTATTTTTAAAAGTGCTGTACAAATAAAAAAAAAATTTAATTCACTGGTTTAATAGTTCATCTCCTGTATTGTGTAGAGAAAAAAAATTACACTTAAGATGACAAACAAGTAAGATGACAGATATATACATTAGTAAATATCTTCATGAATATGCAAATCAGAGGAACTAACAACTTGCAAGATACAGAAAACAAAGATGTAGAGATCCAATGGTTTCTGACTACTAAAATCATCATAACAAATTAAATCTTTGCAAAGTCTTACTGCAAAAACATCTACTTTCTTTACTGTCATGAACCTTCTACCGTTGATTTCAGATTAAAGTTTTGAGCAATGCGTATAAATTAGTTGTTAAAAGCCAAAGCTAGTTCAGTTTCCTTCCAAGAAAGTGCTACTGAAACTGTTATTGGTGTGTGGATCCGATCTGCTCTAATCCTGTCCTGCTTATATATATATATATATAATTTTAGATATCAAAGATGATTTCATCTTCATCATGCAACCCAGAATCCATAATTTTGTATCTGAATGTTCATATCCACATACAAACATAGAGAATCCCTTTTTTGATGAATATACTTGTATTTGTGTCGATTTTTCTTTGGGTTCTTTGGTCAGCATGCTGTGATGGTCAGAAACAATAATACATAGTTTCACTATGTTTTTGTTACACTTTTAGTGGAAAAGATGCCAATTATTATCCTGTTTAAAAGACAAAAAATGGTTGATGCTTTGATACTTTGGTGTTTTTAGATAATCTTTCTTCATCACAATACCAACACCATGATTGGATGGTGTCATTAAACATTGGATTCTGACTGAAAGGTTATGAGTTCAAATTCAAGCAATACCAAGATAATTACAGTAGATACAATTGTTTGCAAGGATGCTTGTTCTAACTTCAATACTTTGCTCCTAAGTATGAACTAGGCTTGTGGAGGCACTGTATCTAAAAATAAGCCAAAGAGTCATTCCTAATCAACCCCTAAATATGACATGTGGCTTAACTAAAGATTCCAAAAGTCAATTACATGAATTATAGACTATTCCAAAATATTTAAAAAGCCTGCCAACTTAATGTATGTAAGAGTTTGACTGATTTATATTTAGACAATCAAATCGTAAGTAAAATTCTTTAACAAAAAACAAAAAATAAACATCTAATTGGTTTGTTGTAAATCGACACGTAATGTGAAAAAGTGAAAGGCTTGAAAATCAGCTGGTAAGTTTCTTGAAAAACTTGCAGCTTATCTGGAGCAGTTTGTTTTAGAATTGTGCACAGGACTTACTTTTAAATAATGATCATAATAACCCACTGGTGACTAGGAGAAAATTCAAGTTATTTTTACTAGTATTTGTGACTTTCATTATTATTTGCAGTCAGTGAGGAGCAGGTAGTGTGAAGGATGTGGATAATAAGCACAGGTAGCTTGCATTATAGAGAATTTGCTTGTGGAAAATGTATTTAATTTAGTTTAATCGGGGGCAATGTGAGAAATGGTCAGCATAGCAACGCTTGAATATTAATGAATATTTGCAAATGGCACAATTCAACATTGGTCTCACAGAAATTATTCGGGTTATAGAAAAGAAATTAGCATATTCGCTTACAAAAGCCAGAGATAATATGTGTTAGTTGGGCTGATGAACTATTGATTGAGATTAATGCCTATGCTTTTGGGAAGGAGCCATAAAACAATAACCTATTACGTGAGGTAATTGCTCGTATGAAAAATTTATTATATTTCTATCCCTTGGTCAAAGCAAATGACTTTGTAATATTTATCAGGACTCTCTGAAACAGAATTTATTAACTGACATGCAAGTACAAAGTCTTCCAAAAAATGAAGTTGGAGACTAAATGTATTATTATAAATGCATAATATTAGTATATAATAGATTAATATTATATTACAATAATGCGCTATGGACTTGTCCGTGTATTTAATTGGTTTATTTCATATAAAAGAACATTTTGAAAAACTAAAGAGATCATATAATGGCAAACAAAATGTGATTTTAAAGAAAGTGTATTGTAATCAAGATGTGATGTGATGATATGTGAATACTGAGTCATGTCTAGTAGGCAGCACTGTGTACGGACAATGCAGAAAAGGTGTTGAAGTTTTTTATTGCTTATTTTGGCACCTGTTTTCTCGACTGAAAAAATCAATCTGGATTGGTTGAACAGGCAGAATTGAATCGAACCAAAAGTATTAAATGTGATGTTGACCTATGGGAAAGTACATTAATTGATCCGGGAGCTTGTCCTAGGTTATTCTTGCTACGTCAATAAATCCTCCCAAGACAGGCTGGAAATCTTTTGAGGCAACATGTCCTTTGATTATTTGAGGTAGATTAATGCATGAATGTTTGCATATAAATTCTTGAGCATTCTTCAAACCTTGTTTGGTGTGTACAAACAAATAGGCTCATCCATCTAAGTAAATGTCATTTCTAAAGACAGCCATAATAGGCTCTGATTGCTTTTTTTTAAAGATCTATTTAGTGTATATCAATGCTGTTCGCTCATGCCTGACTCACACACAGCTAATTTTCACATCAGCTGTTACTTCTTAACTGCATTCTTGAATTTTCATCATTTTCAAATCGGTTGCACATATGTTGTAAAAAAAATAATAAAAAGCACCTAGTGCTTCTCTTAAGCTCATGAAATCACTACAAATAAATACATTTACACACCTGGTGTAGTTTAGTTTACATTCGGTAATATACAAAACTGATCTGGAAACAAAAGTCCTAGTTCCTTTATGGATTTAAATAACTGTGTAATAGAATATAGATCGGATCCTGAAACCGCACACGATCAGTAGAACTCTGGTCTCACATTCTGTGAATATACTCTTTGGCTTTATCATTCTTTATGTGATCACTCCAGATTTCAGCATGGGACCTTGATATTTCCTCCAACAAGCCTTTGGCTGTTTCCAAGGTTACTGAACTCCTATTCTGTTTTATTTTGGTTAAATTATTCCATCATTTATCCCAAACTTATTTGACATTATTTAGAGACAACTACACCACAAATTGTACACACTGATGTGCCCAAGAAAGTAAGAATCCCTGAACACAGAACATATTTCTCCACTCCATCATTTCAGCTAACTCTCTTCCTTTACCAACAATTAGAATACCATTAGAATTGCTGTAGTACCAACAATTAGAATACCAACCCTAATCTCCACTCTTCTACGATTCTCCTTTCCCTGCTAACTGTTTGGCCAACAGTAGCCCAATTTCCACCCGTACCCTGTTGGCTAACAATACTTGTGGCTGTGGTAACCCGGGCCTCGACCGATCCGGTATGAAATTCAGGTTTGTGATCCGCATGTTTGATTTGGCACATGTTTTACGCTAAATGCTCTTCCTAACACAGCCCTCCCCATTTATCCGGGCTTAGGACTGCCATTAAGAGTGCACTGGTTTGTGCAACTTTAATGGCTGGCTTCATTTAATGTTCATGTTAAACATCAGAGCTTTTTCACCATGCTATGTTTAATGATTGCTTGGACTTTTTCCACTATTGCACTGTTTAGATTTGTTGAGCTTCAATTCGCTTTTGTGTTCCTCTGCTATTTAGCCTAAAGGCCAGACATGCTGTGTATTCTAAATTGCTTTTCCATTCAACCAAAGTGGCAAAGAGTGATTATCTGAGTTATTGTAGATCTCTATCAGCTTAAACCATCATTTCACGATAGTTTCACTAAATTCTTGAGACTGCTGTGGGAGAAAATCTCAGATGGTCAGAAGTTTCTTAAATATCCAAAACAGTCTATTTGGCACCTTATTTTCCACACATTTTTTTAGAACACTTTTTTTCGCTCCCACTGTACACTTTATTGAGCCTATATTTGTTTGTATCTCCCAGCGAAGTACAGTAGGAAGCTTGGGTCAGAGCACAAGGTCAGCCATGTTACAGCTCCCGTAGAGCACAGAGGGTTAAGAGCCCCAAGAGTGGCAGTAACCCAGAGCCTTAACCTCTTAGCTACCACCTCTGGCATTAACTGAGGAGACAGACATATGGGATATTTATAGATTTTACTAATGTCTTATGATTAGCTTTAACTGGATACGTGCATTAATTAAAAGGAGTGATTGTATTCTTATTAAAGTGGCCCATGGGTGTATTTTTACATATCTTAAATTACATCAGACATTTATTTTAAAACAATTCAAATCAAGAAGACATAGACATCTAAACATGCTGAACATTCGTTAACACACAGAGACTGTTGCTGTAAGGTGACCTTATCTAACACAAGTGTCAGGCGCTTGACCCACTCTGTTATGCTTGAGCAGTCAAGGATTACAGCTCCTCACACATCCCAAAATTATATTTTTGAAGAACCAGATTGAAAGTGAGTCAACAGTTTAGGACAGTTCCAATAGAAAGCTTAAACATACAAACAGTTTGTCGGATTTTTGTCTGTATTTCACATGACAATTAAATAAAGAAAAATAATTTTCTGGATGAAAGCATTTGTTTTATATATATGTATTAACTTTAATGGTTAGCATTTGACTAGCATATAGTCAAATGTTTATATAATATACATAAGATCTAAGATCATATGACTTTTCTGACTGCGGAAAAGGTTCAAGCATCAAAATGAAAATCTACATGATGTGAAACTGCCCTATTTAGGCACTGAGAAAACCCTGTCCTCATTATGCACTTTTAAAGTGGAAGTAAACAGATTATGCCACATGCTTGTTGTGGATAACATAAGTAGGGTTTTAGAAGAAAATCATAGGAAACCAACTTCCTTGCCAAGATATAAACAATGATTTCAGACACCAACTTTAGGATGTAAGCAAAATTACTGCTAATGTTCTGGGACATAATAAATATTTTTCCCAGTTTGTCCTGATAATGTGTATATATTACACTGATGGTATATTTTACACCTAGGCTTTCAATGGTGTCCTTCTTGAATCATTCCACCTCTTAACACCATCATTATGAGGTAAGGGTTATAAAAAAAGCATAAATATGACACATCACAGACAGGTCACTCAGGCAGTAAGAATGAATGCCATTACTAAAGCAAGAAACCTAATTACGCAAGTCAACAAGTCTCCTTTCACTGCAGCCACAGGTGCACCACTCAGTTACATCATTTCTATTAGAAGCATCAATATTAACCTCATAATATTACCCCAGGTTTTCCATGCATTGCACTTTTCTATTCTACAGAAAAGAAAACACAAAAAGTATTAATAAAAATAAAAAAGCTTAATAACTGTTAAATGAACTGTTTTGGCTGACCTTTGGCCAATTCAAAATCCAATTGGTTAAAACAACAGCTTAAAGCAACATGGATAAATGCTATGAAATGTATAGAATAGACTGATGGAAATAATAAAATACAAATTCATTGACAAAAAAATATATGTATTTAAAAAGCCAATAATTCTGATAGAGTTTAGGTCAGAGCAGGTCTTGCTGGCCATGGTAGCCTGCCACTGATAATTTAAAACCCATATTGTTTGTTCAGCAAATTGTATTACCGTGTGTTGACTCATGATACTTTGATTAGCTGGGTTAGCATCACTGCTGTAGGAGAAAGTCTTGACGAAATACAAAATCAATCAAAGGATGGGAAGGTTTGCACTTTATTCATTGACTGATAATTTTTGCTTAACTACTTTGCAGTTGATACCCAATTAAAAATGTGGAGGGTTAAAGGCATTTGCTTAAGTTGGAGCACAAGTTGCGGCAAAAGTTGGAGCTTGGTGGTGCTAAGTAGAACTGATGATCTTCTGAAAAGCAGCACAGATCTGGCGGATGACCAAGAACAACATTTTTTATGTTTTTTTTTTTTACTTACTGCAAACAATTTTGATCCAATTTATTTAAAACACACTGTTTTAGGTCCCCTGGTGGTCTAGTGGTTAAGATGCAGCGCTCTCACCGCTGCGAGCCGGGTTCGATCCCCGGTCAGGGAACCATCCCCAGCCACTCTCAGTGCCGGTCCCAAGCCCGGATAAATTGAGGAGGGTTGGGTTAGGAAGGGCATCCAGCGTAAAACGTGCCAAATCAAACGTGCGGAGGATCTGCTGTGGCGACCCCTAACGGGAGAAGCCGAAAGATCTAAAACACACTGTTTTATGGTCTTTAAAGGGTTATTGTTAGAAGCTGGTACATGTATACAAAATTATACAAAGAGCCAGATTGTAGTGTTATGATCCTAAAGCTTGTGGCCAGGAAAATGTATCAGCATCACAGATGCATTCTAAGTACGGTATCTGAAATTGAAACTGTTATTCTTTTGCTTGTGTAATTTTATGTACTAAACATAACTAAACCATTTCGAGTGCATTGCTCTTCAGTGGTTTGCTTTCTACCCACAAGACATTTTTAGAGCTATATTTTTTAGAGGTATAGCTGAGATATTCAATCATTGTTGGTTTGATGAGTTTCAGCAGGTGGTATGACAATATCAGGATACACATATTGCTCATGATCTCGCCTAGACTACAAACACTACAGCGTTGGTAAAGAAGGCACAACAGTACTTCTTTAGGATTCTCAAGAAAAAAACGTACAAGAGGATCTGTTGTTGCCTTACTATCGCTGGTCCAATTAAATCGCTTCTGACGTATTGTATCAATGTATAGAATGCTGGAAAAGCCCTTCAGAGGATTACCAACACCTCCCAAAAATCATCAACTGCTTATGTGATTCCCTCATTAATCTAACTCATTATAAACTAACTAACTTACTAACTCATTATCATATTTTTTCCCGCTAAAACTGTCTTATTGCCCCTACATTTGGTACAAAATGGGCCTGCCCGGTTTTTAACATGATCAAGAATAAAAGATCACTTGACTCCAATATTAGTGTCTCTATAATGGCTTTTTGTGAAAATCAAGATTGATTTAAAAATCCTGCTCTACAACTCCAAGACACAATTGTGGTTTTCTGTGGTAGGTCCTAAACTCTGGACCACTCTTCCTTTATATGTAAGATCAATACTACAATTACCATTTTAAATCTTCCTTGCAGACGTTTTTATACTTTAGCTCTGTCATTATTTTTTACTGTTATATACCGTATTTAAAGTCTACTTGGGTTTTGATTGATTGGTAAAGCACTTTGGGTCAACTTCAGTTGTTTTAAATGTGCTCGATAAATAAAGGTTGACATGACTTGACTAAGCACGGTGGTTCTGAAACGTGCCCCGAGCACAATGGCAAATGACACAGTGACGTGAGCCTGTATAGTAAGTCTAGTTTTGTTCTGTTGACATAAGGAGCCACAGTGGGTTGAGCAAGCTGCTGAGTGTTGCAGTGCTCCAACACAGACTGTTTTTATTCCTAGTCTGTCCTCAGCTGTACCGCAGCAAGCCTCTGGGGTTCTGCAACACGTACCCTTTTAAATGCCATTGTGCCTGTAGAGGCAGAGGCTGCCTGTGGCATGTTTCTGAAGAAAATACAAAACACACACATTTGTCTTGTTGTGAGGATCTTCCACTGACATCATTATTAATGAAGCTAATTAATGTTATGTCAAACCCGAATTCTAATCCTTGTGATCCCCCCAAGACACTCAAACTCAAATGTATGCAGAAGACACCCTCACACACCCTCACACAGTTCAGGAACCACTGTGACATATGAAGCTGACTTTCAGTCTCTCAGCATGCATATTGCATAGTGCATCTGGGCAGCACAGTCATTAAAAAGCAACAGATGTTCTGCTTAATGCATTGCTTCTTCAGAAAAGGAAGATTGAACTGTAAATATGAAAGAGGACAGAATAAGGCCATTGAACTATGGAAAAAATATGTCTTGCTTCTATTGATGCCTTATTGATGCAACAAAAGTTTTTTTCCTATTTATTTATATCATTATTAGTTTTCACAGTGAACAATACAGAAGTCCTAAGAGGCCACTCATTATACTATTTTATTTCTTGTTTTCTCATTATCACAACCTAATTTTCTTGCGATCTCAACATAAGAATTGTTTTCCCATGATCACGACAACCGTCTCACGATTACAAAAGTTGTTTCTCGTAAGCTTGGAATTACAAAAGTCTAAAATCACTGTGTGAAAAAAAAGGTGTTTACATTGAGATCACAAGAAAACTAAGTCAACATTTGTTATCTCGAGATCACAAAAAAATTAAGTTGTGATATTGAGAAAAAAACTTCTGTTATGTCGAGAAAATTAAGTCATGATCACCAGAAAACAAGAAAGGGAAAAATTTTCCATGGCCTCTTAGGTCTTCTGTATACCAATATAATAGTAGAAGAACTTTTTTTTCAATCTCACCATGTTAAGAACTATGTTAATAGAAGTTTCATTTAATCATTTTCCATATTGACAGTAAAGCAGGTAACAGTGTCAGAGTCCCTGAACTCAAATTGCTGTTTTTGTGCATGTTCTTTTCATGTCCACATGGATTAGCTTCACCTTTCAGTTCTCTCAACCTTTTAATTTCATAATGCTCATAAAGGCTCTTACTGCAACATTTTTAGATGTCTGTCATGTTACAGCGCACCTGAAACACAGAGGGTTAAGGGCCTTGCCCTAGGGTCCAAGAGTGGCAGCCTTATATTGGGGGGTGGTAGCTTAGTGGTTGAGGCATTGGACTTTGGATCTGAAGGTCATGAGTTCAAGTCCCAGCCACAACAAGCTGCCACTCCTGGGCCCATGAGCAAGGACCTTAACCCCATTGCTACTCAGTTGTATAAATGAGATAAAAATGTGAGTAGCTCTGGATAAGGGCGTCTGCCAAAATGCAATAAATGTAAATATTGGGGCTTGAACCTCACCCTTCCAGTCAGTAACCACTGAGCTACCACTTCCCATACAAATCTAAATAATTAACAATAATAATAGAATTATTAATTCTAATAATAGGCAGTAACAATCACATAATGACAGTAACTTCAGCAAAAACCTTCAGAATGTTGCAGGAATGATATTTCTAGAATTTTACACTTTGACCTTTGTAGACAATTTCTAATGTCATTTACTTGAAATTCTGATATAATGCATGAAATCTAAAAAGGTGAAGGTGCTTTATACTTGTCACATTACAGCATAGTGAATGCATGGTGGCTGCATATTATCATATCGAAACATACACAAGCACGTGGCCATGACAGAGCAGAGCAGAGGATGAGCACAGAGTGTCTTCAACCTGTGAGTGGCTGTAAACAGGCTGTCATTCCCTTTCACTTTAGCTCTTGTTGATGGACTGCAAGGTCAGCGTCTGCCGACATCACACCTTTTAGATAACACAGACACACACACACACACACATACACACACACACAGTTGTGGAGCTACTATACCCAGTTAATGCATTTAGACTCAGAAAGCCTGTTTGTGTTAGCAGTGACCCAAACCAGCATTTTACTTTCACTTAACATTGCGAGGACACTTTTTTTTTTTAGTAGAAGTGAGGGCACCCTTTGTGTGTTACTTAAATCTTAAAGTTCTGCTCCAGGTGAATAGATTTGGGGAAGGCACAGCTTTTTAATTTGCCCATCTGTCTTCATATAGAGGTCTCTAAAACACAAGGCCAGCAGTATCGATCTTGTCATAAACCCAGCGAGAGCACAGTAATTTGGGTCTCTCTACAGTGCAGGGAGTTTTCACCTTTCATTTTGGTTTGGGGCTGTAATATTTAGCAGCAGTAATCAAAGTCTCCAAGCGGTGGAGCATGACGAGGACCACTGCTAGCTATCTCTCTCTCTCCTCCCTCACACTCTCTCTCTTTTTCTCTTTCCCTCTCCCACTCTCTCTCTTTCCCTCTCCCACTCTCTCTCACTCTCACTAGGATTAGGGACCCATTACCACAGCCATGTTGAACCAAAGCAAACAGGATCCAAGATTCACCTCACAAGCACCGCATCCATCTTCACACCAGCCCATTGTTCTGCATTCTTGCACTCCAAGCGTGCATCAATCTAAATTGGACAGTACTAAGAGACCCCTTACTATGTTCGACCTCAGCTTTACACTTGACTAGACTGGATACAAAGAGAAACAAATTAGGGATGAGAGAACATAACTGTTAGTCATTTCCCATTCCAACTCTGCTCAGACCCAAGCTCCTGCTGTGGCCTTAGAGAAAACAGAAAAGCAAGAGCGCCTAAAATCAGCCATGCCAAACACACACACACACACACACACACAGACACACACAAACGCACACATGCACACTCTCTAAATGCAAGCATTATGTGTTAGTCCAATAATTGGATAATGGGCTGAATAGCTTAAAGAAGCTTTCAAGTCTTGGTTGAAGCCAGCATTTCATAAGTGCTGTTGTTTGCAATTAGATATTTGAGAGGTTTGAGAGCAGTGGACTGTCTCATGCTGGAATGAAAATGGGAAACAGTGACAAATAGAATCACATGGGCTATCAACATTCATATACTTTTTCTTCAATATACTTTTAAAAATAATCAAACATTAAATTTTGTACATATTGAACTGACAGCTGAACATATGTCAGTCATGCTGCAGTGCATCTGGAGCACGTAGTGGTAATAGAGATTTATTATATATATTAGGAATGTGCATCTCCATAACTGAGGCCGATGCGATTCGCATCTCAAAGCATAGCCAACAATACGATACATTAAACATACATATGAAGGGGCTACCGATGCGATACGATTCACCTCATTATGATGCAGTGCGATCCGATTTCGATTTGAATCAACACAATGTGATTCAGTGGAAGAGAAATATGATGCCAAGAAGTTCAATATGGTACAGATAATTCGCTTCTATGTCTTTGGTTCAGACAGAAAGCAAATTCTAAATTTACTTAAGTGCCTTCTGACTTCTAACACATGGCCCTTTCACAAACCTTTGTAGTGCAAAAAACTGCAGCTCTACCTCTGCCATGTTAATCTATATTCTACATGACTTTCAGGACACGCCTTGGTCTCCATCGTGTTGTAATATTTCATATTCACATTGTTTAGAGAACGCTTTTGAGAAACAGTTTAGTGAGGTGAAATCAGTCTACCCATAAAATATTGGTCACAAGTAATATTTTTTAAAATTTAAATAAAACGATGCATCACATCGTTAACTTTTATGCCTATGCATCATTGTGTTTCAGTGAATATTACTATTCCTAACATATACATGTGTGTGTGTGTGTGTGTGTGTGTGTGTGTGTGTGTGTGTGTGTGTGTGTGTGTGTGTGTGTGTGTGTGTGTGTGTGTTTGTTTATATTTTAGGACTGTCAAAGTTAGCACATTAATGCAATTTCATTTTAATGCCACTATTTTCATTACCACACAATTAATGCAGTGCACATTTCTGCTTCATTTATTTTAATAAATACATAAATAATTAAGACAGTCAATGCCACACACATTTATTTTTTTTACGGATCCACAGATCCACAGATATATATATAAAAATCCACTGATAAATAATTTTTTTATCAGCAAACATTTGTTTTACTGATGCACAGAGTCTCCAATCGAGAACCATGACGCACACATCCGGAAATTGAAACCGTCCGTGTGCAAACATAGAACAACATAGCATAGCATAGCATAGCATAGCATAGCATAACATGATTAACGTCATTTTAAACACACTAATTACTTTAAAACATTTACAAGAGTATTTCTTTGAGCTGCCTTGCCATCTAAAATTGTGAACAAGCTTGTCTGTTTGAGCAACTGGCTCAGTTCAAATAAATAGAAGTAATCGGAGTCTTCAGTTTATCTATGTGTGTGTTTTATAGACATGAAGAAGTTCTTTGAAAAACATGTCAGTCTATGAAACATGTTCTTTATGCTCTAAGTTAAGGGTGGTTTCAATAATAATAAATGTAATGAATGTCATTTTGCATGTTTAGAAGAAGTGAACTGCTCTGTCGTGTGAAAATGTAAACAGGTTAGTGAGAGTAAATAGCTCCGTGCAAACAAAGAGAACCTGGTATTTCTATGTTTTCATTCCAACCAAGCAAAATCAACACCAATTTCTACCTGTTTAAATCTAATGATTTTCATGTTCAATGACTATCAGGTGTTCCTTTGATTGGTTGGAATGTAAACCTGCACCCACACTGACACTTTGTGGAAACGAATGGACACCACTTTCATAAAGCATCCATGTTTGTCCATGCCCATGTTGATTTGAGTATTAAAAACTTGAAAAGTATTAAGTTAAGGTATATTTATAACAGTAAAAAATATGTGGTAAGTTGCGATTAATCACAAGTTAACTCTTGACAATCATTTACTTTTATTTTCAGTGCAATGAGCTCATCTACACAGCGTATTTCCATACATCCTGTCCAGCACAGAATTAACCCTCTTCCACTGGCCTATGTCCACTCTAATTAAAATTCATATATTTATTCAGACAAACATGTGTGAGCATAATTATTTTATGTAACTAAATAGGGGGAATTCATTTTCTATCAAGGTGCAGAAACCTAACAGTGTGTTTTGGTGGGACCCATCAACCTAAATTTAACTCAACACTGACCCCATGTGGATCTACAAAATGTAGCATCTTAGCCGGAAAATAAATTAAATAAATAGTAAAATTACAATATCTTGCATTATAAGATTACAGGGAAAATAAAAAATAAAAAAAGAATATATATATATATATATATATATATATATATATATATATATATATATATATATATATATATATATATATATTTTATTTTTTTATTTTTTTTTTTTTTTTCATAGACATTTGTGTTTTACAAATTTTTTTGCTTTTAGTCCTGTAATATTGACAAAAAATAGCAATAAATTATAATTTCCAATCAATTATTTATAGTAATAAAATGTAAAACAATATACAATATTGTTATTTTTGTATACGTCATGTGATTCATTTATCTGTGTTTAATAAATTGCACTTGAATTGTTTTTATTTTATTTTATTTCTTTGCAGTTCAGATATTAAACATTGGTTGAATTAGCAAAATTCACTTTACAACCTATAATACAATATTAGCTGGGGAAGAAATGAAAGCAAGAAGCAGATATCCAAACAGCCATCTCTCACTCTCTCTCTCTCTCTCTCTCTCTCTCTCTCTCTCTCTCTCTCTCTCTCTCTCTCACACACACACACACACACACACACACACACACACACACACACACACACACACACACATACACACACACACACACACACACACACACACACACACACACACACACACACACACACACACACACCAAGAAACTGCTTGAGGTGCTGAAAGCCTGAGCTTGTAGAGAGAACAGACTCTCTCATGCCTCAAGAGAAGAGACTAACACGTAGTAGAGTTGAGTACATGAGAGAAAGAGGGACTAGAATTTGGCCTGAAGTAACTTCATAATTCATTTTTTCATCTCCAGTAATCACTTTATCCTATTCGGGGTTGCTGTAGATCATGGGAATCCTGACTGTCAGTCTATCCCTGGGTACTAGTCAGACACATTTAGAGTGTTGAGCAACTTAGCATAGACAAAGTGCCTTTTTGCATGTTCCTAGAAAGTAGGAGGAAAGTGTAAAACCAGGAGGAAACCCAGGAGCTGTGGTATAGCAAATATTAACCTTTTAAATGAAATCAACTGAAATGTTATTACTTTAAAATAAGTGTTTATTTTCCAAATCAACCAAATGATCAGTCAGCAAATGGAACAATGATGAGGTCTAAGTACTTTGAGGAATACAAGAGGCAGAAGTCAGAACATGGAAATGGCAGCAATATAGCAGAATAAGTGGGAAATTAACTGTATGACTCCAAACATGGGACAAGGCTGCATTAAGAGGACTTTTTAAAGAGGTTTTTCCTCCTTATCATTGCTGTAACTACTAAAAAACATGTCTCGCAGTTATTACTTCTGTCTATATAGAGAATGTGGCTATATATAGAATTCTATCCACCCATAGCAGCTGACATCTAAAAGACCAGCTATGTAAATAGAATCATTTTAAATCACATTGTGTATTCACACAAATCAGGCTGTTTATTTAAATACACCATATTGTAAAAAAATTGTGAGCTCCTGACTATGATTTGTATCTGCTTTTTAAACATCCAAATCCACATTTATTCTCCATTTGCTGTAAAATTTCTCTCTTCCGGGAAGATGTTCCACCAGGTGTGGTTGTAAGAGTGGTGCTTACTGATTCACAAGGGTGTTAGTGAAGTCATGTACTGATGTCTCCTACTAGAGTTTGGTGTCCTAGTTCAAATAAAGTGAGAGTGTAATGCAACTGGATCCAAAGAAAACCTATACAATTGTGTGCTTCCAGCTTAATGGTAACAGTTTGGGGAACAACCGCATAGAGCTGAAAAAGATAAGTTTAACAATACTTTTGTCTGTATAATATATGTGTTTAAAGAGGACAGTTAGGTCACACTTTGTGTGTAAATGATATACAGTAGGATGTTTTGGAGAGTAGGTGGAACTTACTCAGAATTCTGTGAGAAAATATCCTGTCCACCTTCTGAAATGCTTTCATCACTTATGTCTTCACCACGTCTTGAAACTGTCATGTGTTAAAAATGTGTTATATAATTGCTTGCATAAGAAACAGATCTTTTCTAAAAATGTCACACTGCAGTTTCTCAACAGGATGTCTATTGTGAACCGTGTGCTAAAAAAATCTTACCAGGCTGCATGAAAACGTTAATGAATTACACACACACACACACACACACACACACACACACACACACACACACACACACACACACACACATAAATATATATATATATATATATATATATATATATATATATATATATATATATATATATATATAAATATATATACTGTGTGTGTGTGTGTGTGTGTGTGTGTGTGTGTGTGTGTGTGTGTGTATATATATATATATATATAATTGTATAACATATGTAATTATCTGAATTTAAATATATTGTAATTTTTTGTAACATTTGTAATTAAATATAAAACATTATGTAATTATCATTTAAACTGTTTACATTTTTAAAACAATTGTGAATAAAATGCCAGCTTAGTTCAATAATATATAAAATTATATTTTATAAAAAATAAAATACAATAAATCAAATGAATGCAATGCACTTTTTATTATACTGATTAAATTATTATTAAATTATTGGCCCTAATTAAACTTAAATAAAATAAATTAAATCAATAGAAAAAAATCTATTTTTTTACTTTACATTCGTTAGACCCTATTTGAAAAATACAGATGTGTATGTAAGAATGTGTGTTTGACATCTGTTTACTGATCTACTTAACTGTTCTAGGTTAGCATACTTTATTTTCAGCATGCTTTAACAAATATCCTCATTCCTTCCATCCCTCATTTATTAACTACCTTGATATGTGGAATTATCCGAATTTTCTCCTTTTAAGAGAAATTCTTGAAGTTGGACATAAAACGATGAAGAATCAATAGCGCTAGCTTTAACCACTAGTCACTTTCTGGTTAGCGGCTAATGCTAGCGCTATGAATTCTTTGTGCATGTTTCAATAAATCTAAAATACTATACACACTCACCTTCTACTTTATTAGGAACATTTGCACACCTACACATTCATGCAGTTAATCATGTGGCAGCAGCACAATGCCCAGTATCATGCTGGTCTTTAGTAAATGTTCACATTATCTGTAGAATCAGTGGAAGTGTGACAATAACTGTGCCAGGGATCATTGACTTATTTTTGAGTCACCACAATCTATATAGTTTATACAGAATAGTGTGAAACACTAACAGTGTGTAGAGGGTCTGTAGGGTAAAACACCTTGTAGATGAGGTATGTAGGAAAATGATCAAACTGGGCTGAACCAGGGGAGTGGTGGCTCCAGCGGTTAAGGCACTGGGTTGCCAATCGGAAGGTCTGGGGTTCAAGCCCCGGTATCGCCAAGCTGCCACTATTGGGCCCTTGAGCAAGGCCCTTAACCCTCTATGCTCCGGGGGTCCCTTACGAGGGAAATATCAAGGTCCGTGACGTGGGGCCACCTTCCCCTGGGCTCACCACCTGCAGGAGGGACTGTAAGGGACGGTGCTGTGAGGATTGGGCAGCAGTCGAAGGCGGGGGCCTGCTTAGACTGCTGCCCCCGAATTACGGATAAGCGGGAGAAAATGAATGAATGGTCTGAACTCACATGATGTCTATATATTAACTCAAATATTTAATGTTTTGTGTATACTAATGTTGTAGTGGTTTTAACCCAGTTGAATGATAATAGAGAGATTATTTGAGTTACTATATACTTCTTGGTAGCATAAACCAGTCTTCCTGTAGTATATGCATTGCATTGCTGCCACATGATTGGCTAATTAGATAACTGTATGAATGTGCAGGTGTTCCTAATAAAGTAGGTAGTGAATGTATGCTTCTAGTTCAGTCTTATAAGTTTCCATCTCCCATCTCCATGTGTGTGTGTGTAAATGTGTATTTATATATATATATATATATATATATATATATATATATATATATATATATGTGTGTGTGTGTGTGTGTGTGTGTGTGTGTGTGTGTGTGTGTGTGTGTGTGTATACATGGAAAAATATTCATACACATGGTTAACTTAACAAAAATAACAAAATGCTCCATGTAAAAATCTGCAGCTGATGATCAGATCTGATGTTTTTCAATGTGATACTAAAACATGTGTTGTTTTCCTCAAACAAGAGCAAATCAGATTATGTGTTTTGTTTGAAAATCCCACCCTCTGGCTTTTTCTGGCTGTCTGTGTCTCAATAACATGACTAATTGTGTCAATTTGACATCTTGGCAGATGCCTGAAATTGATTGTAATTATGAGTAATGAATGAGCTCAACAAAATTATTTGTCAGTTACTGAGGAAGGCTGATGCTTTCCATTCCAGACTGAACATGTTTATTTATAGATTAGATGTTTAAAAAAAAGTGGAAAAAAAATGGTAAAATTTATTTACAAACCACCAGTAGAACTTTTTCATTTTTTTTGAGTAATAGTTTTAGTCACATACAAAATACTGCAAAATGTCTCACACACACAATCACACACACACATACAAACACAACAAAATGATTTATACCATATACAGAAACATAAAAGTATAAAACAAAAAAAAAAAAAAACGAATTTCATTCTAATGGAGGCTTTTTGAAGACTTTCTGGACATGCGTGAAGCATTTTGTTGTACAGGGACAACCAACCCACTTGATCCAGATAAAAGAACTGCCAATGGACAAGCTCTTTTAATCAATTTGGTTTAGTCCTATTTCTAGTCTAGATGATGTCTGGTTAGTCCACGGTCAGTTTGCCTCGCTAACAGCGATGGTTCAGAGGACGGCTTACCCAAAACAACATGATACAGATTCCTCCAGTTCATGGTAGCCCTGGTGGTTATGTTCTGAAAAAGACAGAGAGGGCTGTTAGGGGGATCAAACCTACCATGAACTGTTTTCTTCTCAAGCCTCCTTTAGAATGTTTATATGTAATAAGATTTTAAAGCAACAAAAATCTATCTAACTATAAATGATAACTCCAATTTTGCATATGTTATATGGTAAGTGTTCACTTTCAAACCTGTCACAATTATCTCTAGACCTTTTATTAATAATGCAATGAAGGAGAGATCACTTAATTATTTTCTGAACATCCCATATAATATATACGATTATGCCCACTATCAGGATGCCCTTTAGTACACAGATGAGACTAACTGTACCGATTGTCATGTTCTCCTCCACCAGAGGGCGCTGTTCAGGGCAATTTACTACATTCCCCCTGGCTGCTCCAAGCATAGTCATGATGTCCACTAGATTGTGTTTTTTTTCCTCTCTGGCCTCCTGTATTGCCTCCGCCAGCTCCTCAGCCTCTTCAGCAGCTTCCTCTATCTGCTCCTCTGTCAGCATGCCCTTACCCCTGTGTAAATGAGGTGGCGCTAGTGAACACAAGGCCTTAAGTCGACCGTACGAGCGCAGATGGGCTACATTAACACGCAGGAAGAGAAGAAGCACGTTCAAGTCGTTCAAAGGGCAGCCAAGCTTCTGACCACTGATCAGCCCCAGAGCAGGAAGCACCTCATAGAGTGAGAGAAAGCTGGTGTCCCAACAAAAGAGGCGCAGCAAGCTGAAAAGGACAATAGGACCCAGCAGTACATAGATAGCCCCGTTAGCTATGCTGATGATCTGGAAGACCATCAGGCCACTGATCTTGCACTGCACCAGAGTTGGAACCCAGACTTGATCTTGGAGGATTCCTGTACGCATCAAGCAGCTAAACTCATCCTGCAGGAAAGCTGAGAGGTGAAAGTAGACCAGGTAGAGACAGGCTGCTGACATGAAGGTAAGTAAGAGGAACCCACGCAGGAACAGCATGCTGACCAGAAAGTAGGAGCCATGCTTGTATTGCATGTATCTCTCCAGCAGGGGGTACTCAAAGTAACGCTTCCTCTTGGCTCTGACAACAGAAAGGCAAGAAAGTCAGTCTGTTCATGTTTTTATTTCATAATCAAATCAAAGAGTTAATCAAACTACAATTACTGTGCATATGATTATCTCTAGGGACAGTACACATTGACACAAAAGTACCTCTGATCTTGATTAGTTTTCTTTTTCTCACCTCTGCAACTCTGCTTGAAATTCATATGGGTTAGTATTCTCTTTAAGCTCTACAATGCTCTGAGCCAAGCGCACTGAGCGGTTGTAAGACTTGTCCAGCTCATCAATTATAAAGAGCAGGTCAGAACCCAGAGTTGGCATAGCTAGAAACTTCCAGATCAGAGCTGGAAGGTACATCGCCATCGCCATGATAAGCAGGGAGTAGGGGAACATCTGAGACACACCGAGACACAATCAGCAAAGGTAATCAAAAAGGTCATCACTTTATTAGCATTTATTTATTGCGTCATAAAGTGTATTAACTGTATTGTATTTAGAAAGGAAGTTTAGCATGTTTTCATCTGAAAGCTATTTATCATGAATGCATTTATGGCACTGTTTTCATTACAGTACAGTATGTAGAACACAACCACACCTTATGAACCCACAGGGAACGTTCTTCAGAGTTTCCATCCGCGTCAAACTCATGGTGCATCAATGAATCCCAGCAGTACATGTCTACGTATGCAGCCTGCTTCACCGTGAAGTTGTTTGGAGGAAAACAGCTAACCTGTGGACCTTAAAAAGCATCAGAAAGCATTACAACAAACCCAGACCTAAGTATAAGATTAAACAACACTGAAGTGTAGCCCTGGTTGACTGACTGACCTTTTGCTCTGTCCCTAACATCCTTAAAGCTGGGATACGCAAGTAAAAGGATTTTACTATACTTTATGTGGATATGTAACAAACCAAAACTTATTTTATAGTCATTTTAGTTCAAGTTATAATCACAGTGTTATGCTCATGCTTTCATCAGCTGAAATGAGAAAAAGACTGGGCGTCAGAAGCAGACTGGCATGCCTGGTCTATAACTACTTTTTTTTCCTTCCCCAGAGCACATCTGGTGTAAACCACAGCAGCAAGAGAAACACACTGTAATATTTCAGCTGAGGTGGAGCAGGCCAACAGACAACAAGGGTGGGTCCCTACCACCGAGAAGAGCCAAACACATGCTTTTTATAGAACATTTAAACACTAGCCTGTCCCTCTGAACATTACAATCAATGTCCAGTGTGCAAACATTCACCACAGCTATCCTTATTATTGATATATATTCACTGTTTAATGCATTTTTACAGCAAATTTTTTTTGGGGGGAAAGGTGGTACTTTTTTAATTACAAGAAATGTCGCTGCATTTGCAGCAAAAGAGCAAAAGCAGCAGAAGAGATTTTTTTTAAATCAATGATGTAAATGATGTGCATGAACATTAAATTAATTGGATTATAATGTCAACATTTAGCATAGGGAAAAAATACACTCGAATAGATGTACTATATAAACACGCTTAAATATCGTATGCGACGAGGGACGGAATTTTATTCGACTGTAAAGAACTTAACTTGCGCCTCACGTCTGTCTCTTTAATTAGCGTATCCTCTAGTTAGACTGAAATAGAGACCTGGGAAAGAGCAGGCTGACTGTAATTACAGACTCTTGTCATCTCTTCACGTCTCTCTTAATCATCCTCGTGCCAATTAACATCTGTGTGAACTGATTGCAGACCAACTCCAGAGGAACTGATTGCAACGTCAGCTGCCTCCACTGAAACTGACAGCTTCGTTTAGCAATTGACTTTCTAGGGAGCTCAGGCAATATAGCGATGTTTCTCCTTAAACAACCACATGCCTGTCAGGCTAGCATTCCTACAAAATATTGCCGACGGGCAAAAAGTTATTAGAATATCTCGATTTACCGTCCACACCTTGTCAAAATAATTTCAATACTGTGCGTGAAATCAAAGTTGACATTTAATTAACTTTTGCATCAGCTTCGTTTTATGGGTCTGTGGGCTTTCAAGGCAGCTTAAGCCATATTAGTCAAATAGGTATGGAATTTGTACTATTTGGAGCTCAAGATTCATCTTTAGGTGGATGTCAGCACAGGAAACACATTGATCACATTAGACAACATTGTTGTTAAGAGGAATCAAATTCCTATTCTTCAATTCTAACCATTAGTTCAGTTGTTCCTTTATTTGTATTTTTAGTAAACAGTTTATCCTGTTCAGGGTTGTGGTGGATCCAGATCTCATTCCAACTGGGAATCAAACAAGACCCCATCTATTGCAGACATTTTATACTGTACTCTTGCTATACCTAAAGTATAGCTGTTGCTGATTGTGAGCACAGTATAAGAAAAAAAGTAAAGAAAAAACCTTTACTCACCGACTGAAATCTCTCGAGCAAATGCCACAGACACCAGCATTAAAGGAAGTCCCACAGATACAAATTTGATGACTTTGTCTAAGGGCAGCTCCAGGTTCAGGTGTCGAATGCGGTCATCTATATTACTGTTCTGAAGCAGGGCATCAGACAGTATTGCATGCGCGGCCGTCTTAGCAATTGACATGTCTGCAACTGTTGAGCAGAAGACCCAATGTAGTCTTTGTCAGCTTTCAGGGTATGGTTCAATCAACTTAACAAATTGACATTTTGTTGTTTTTTTTGCCCACCCTAGAACCCCAGCCTTCCATTTTATTCCATTAACTGAGTTCTCTAACCCATACTGCATTAGAAATGAAAGTGATTTAAAATACAGTACCTTCAGTTCTCCTCCTGCAACGAATGTTAGGTATGTCATGCAGTGCTGACGTGGTCCTGAGGCTGGGGAGGATCAAGATGCTGGCGAAGACTTTAAATAGTGGAAGAGGGCTGAGCAAAATGGGAGGCTGTATAGGATAAGGGTTAAGGGGTAATTAAAGGGGTTATAGAACTCTCTGGAGCCTGATGGAATGGCAGTGAGATACAGAACAGGAGAGCAATTACGGAGAGAATAAGGAAGGGTGGTGCCCGCAGGCTGCAGATCCCTAACGTGCTCATCAAGCAGGTGGCTCCCTTCCACTTCAAACTTGGCCAGTCCTGTGGCTTTTCCTGCCTCTGTCATTGCCCTGACTATTTATGCAGTGCCCCTCCAAAGTAGACCTACCGCTTCACTGCACTAGCATGAGAAACCTGGAGAACTGCCACAAAGAGAGTTATTTCAGTGCTGCACCATGGACTTTGAATAAAAGTTTAAAAGCGCTGGTTATCCAAGAGCACATGAACATTCGTGTAAAAACATCAGCCAGTCTGTTTTTTCCTACTGAATGTGTGCCATGTATTTTCTTTTTTGTTTTATTTATTTATTTATTTTTTATATAATAAAAAAATAATGAACCTCACAGTTATTCCTGTTAGTTAGTAAGTACTATAACACTGAGCTCTTGTAGGACAAAAAGCAACAATGTGGGCTTCATACTGAGTCATTACACACTGATTAGACATTTGTTAAACGATGACATTTCTTTAAATTGTTCATTAATAGCCTTAGATTGTATGAGCATCCCCAAATCCCAGGGAATCAGTTATAACTATAGCAGTAACAGTAAGATATTAGAAAGAGCACATTAAAAAATATTAATAAAGTAAACTGTGATTTTAATAACAAACACTTTTACATATAATTATTCTATATAATGTGTGCATGTGTGTGTATATATACTGTATATATATATATATATATATATATATATATATATATATATATATATATATATATATATATATATATATATATATATATATATATATGTATATATATATATATATATATATATATATATATATATATATATATATATATATATATATATATATATATGAATTATGAATAAATGTGTGTTGTGTTGCAGGTTTTCCTTTCACCTATTTTAGACTTCATTCATTCATTCATTCATTCATTATTTTAGACTTATTTTTTTATATTTATTTATAAATATGGTCAAACAGAAATGTTTGCTGCATTTATAATATAATACAATTAGTGGCATTAAAAATAATTTGCGTTAATGCGTTAATTTTGACAGGCAATATATATATTAACATATATTAATATATATTAATATATATTAATATTTGGTACAGTAGCCTTTGTTTGCAATTACAGAGGTCAAACGTTTCCTGTAGTTTTTCACCAGGTTTGCACACACTGCAGGAGGGATTTTGGCCCACTCCTCCACACAGATCTTCTCTAGATCAGTCAGGTTTCTGGCCTGTCGCTGAGAAACACAGAGTTTAAGCTCCCTCCAAAGATTCTCGATTGAGTTTAGGTCTGAGTTTAAAACACCCCCAAAGCATGATGCTACCACCCCCATGCTTCACAGTAGGGATGGTGTTCTTGGGATGGTACTCATCATTCTTCTTGCTCCAAACACGTTTAGTGGAATTATGAACCAAAAGTTCTATTTTGGTCTCATCTGACCACATGACTTTCTCCCATGACTCCTCTGGATCATCCAAATGGTCATTGGCAAACTTAAGACGTGCCTGGACATGTGCTGGTTTAAGCAGGGGAACCTTCCGTGCCATGCATGATTTTAAACTATGACGTCTTAGTGTATTACCAACAATAACCTTGGAAACGGTGGTCCCAGCTCTTTTCAGGTCATTGACCAGCTCCTCCCGTGTAGTTCTGGGCTGATTTCTCACCTTCCTTAAGATCATTGAGACCCCACGAGGTGAGATCTTGCATGGAGCCCCAGTCCGAGGGAGATTGACAGTCATGTTTAGCTTCTTCCATTTTCTAATGATTGCTCCAACAGTGGACCTTTTTTCACCAAGCTGCTTGGCAATTTCCCCGTAGCCCTTTCCAGCCTTGTGGAGGTGTACAATTTTGTCTCTAGTGTCTTTGGACAGCTCTTTGGTCTTGGCCATGTTAGTAGTTGGATTCTTACTGATTGTATGGGGTGGACAGGTGTCTTTATGCAGCTAACGACCTCAAACAGGTGCATCTAATTTAGGATAATAAATGTAGTGGAGGTGGACATTTTAAAGGCAGACTAACAGGTCTTTAAGGGTCAAAATTCTAGCTGATAGACAGGTGTTCAAATACTTATTTGCAGCTGTATCATTCAAATAAATAGTTTAAAAATCATATATTGTGATTTCTGGATTTTTTTTTTAGATTATGTCTCTCACAGTGGACATGCACCTACGATGACAATTTCAGACCCCTCCATGATTTCTAAGTGGGAGAACTTGCAAAATAGCAGGGTGTTCAAATACTTATTTTCCTCACTATATATATATATATATATATATATATATATATATATATATATATATATATATATATATATATATATATATATATATATATATATATATATATATATATATAAAACCCTATATATATTTTATTTATTTTTTTTTTTTTTTTCCCATGTTATTGTTAAATCAGTTCTTTCTTTACAATGCTGAATCATAACCCTTCTGTACTCATTGCATCACCTTCTTTATTATAGTCAAGTCCCCAAATTGTGTAATGAATGGATGCTAAAGGCACTTTGACTAAAATTGTCCACAACATAAATATATTTACTTTAAATATATGAAATAGAAGCTTTTTTTGTCCAGATTGTTATAGTAGTGCCATTGTGGTCTCTTCCTGGTACTGTTTTTTTCCCTTCATTCAGCCACACCAGGACACGAAGAACATGCTTCCAATTTTGTCTTCCAGGAAGTATAGTGTTTTATCCCTATTGTCCAAGTAAAAGGCTCTGACCTTGAATAAATCCAACTCGGAACCAAAACAGTGAGAGATCAAATGTCACTTACAAACAGGAAGTGATGAACCACCCTAAACACCCTCAACTAGAGCCACCATATGTTCTGAAATTAAAAACAGATTTGCAAAGTATAGCCTGTAATCCCTGAGGTTTAAGAGCAAATTATAGAAGAAATTAACCTGATTACTAACATCATTTTAAAATAAAGAAATGCACTATGCTGATAATTATTTTGAGTGTGTTAAAAAAATGATTTACAATTCCAGGAACAGCTAAATAATACTTTATAAAGTATACCTTATAGATTACGTTAAAAAGTTCAGTCTTCTAAATTATATTGGGAGTCAAGTTGTTTTTAACCTCTGTCCATTGTTAAAAGAACTATACAAATAAAACTGAATCGTGCCAATAGCATTGCCTCCTTAGACGCAGGTCTAAATTTGTCTTAAATGAATTATTGAAATAAAAAAGAACCTTTCCACAAACTTTAGAGCAGATTTTTATATAATGATAATATTTTATAAACATGATAATACATTAAATATGACATATATATACTGTTATACTGTATACGATTTAGACTATATCATTCTATACACTATTGTAGAACATTTTTATATATAATTTCTGCTTATTACCTGTTCAGGCAAAAACACATGTGATTCATCAGTGACTTCTCAAGAGGTTCTTTTATTTTTTTATAGCGTTATAGAGAAATCAAAGAGGATGAGCAGGTGAGTGTGAGCACACATGTGAACCCAAAAGGCTGTTTAAAATCCTTTGAATGACAACAAAACAGAGAATAGATCTTACCTGAGTACAGAATGTGTCCTGCTTTAGCTTTTTCTTAATTTATGGTTAAATTTCAGTGGTCAAATTGCCTTTTCATAACATTTTGTGTCATTATATGTAAGCATTTGCTATGGTCCAATATGTATATTTTAATTGCTTAGAAAAATGAAAAATAGAAAGTGACTTAATTGAGGAAATATTTTTGTAAGCTTGTAATCACTTGTAAGTGGGAAAGTGGTAGCTGAGTGGTTAAGATGCTGGATTTTAGGTCAGACGGCTGTTCAAATCACAGGTCTGCCATGTTGCCACTGCTGGACTCTTGAGCAAAGCCTGTAGCCCTTAAGTGCTTAGTTTTATAAATGAGATTAATGTAAATTGCACTGAAAAAAAGTCTCCTGCGCCATGAGGTGCATTGGGTGGCAAAGGCCTGATGGCTTACTTGCCATTTGCATAGCAGTTTATTGTTATGGGGTTGGGTTGCTAGCCCAACGCCCGGTCTCCTCCTTTCACAGCCAGACTTGGGACCGTAGGGCATCTAATAAATGACATAAATGTAAATGGTGTAATATAGTGATCTAAGATCCAATTGCCGAATTTAAGACCAATATACAAATTTCCAAATGCAGTCATTTTCAGCTTAAAATCATGTCACCTGCAATTATTCTGCATCAATCAAAACTGTCCTTTTTTTGCTCTTAAGTTTGCACCTTGAACTGCAAATGTTCAATATTTAAAACGTATTTAATAGTATGGTTGTGACGACCCGTAATATCCTGCAAACCATTCATGAGGTGTATGCCTTGAAAATCTTAGCATAAAATCAGATTCATTGTATTTCCTTTTGTGAAGGTAAGACATGGAACATAATTAGCAATAATAATTGTGTTATTCTTCTTCACTATTCACTCTGTACAGTACGTCGTAAATAGCTTGCTTTCCTAGCCCATTACTTAATGAACCGTTAGAAGAATGCACAAGATACACAAGAAGGCAATGCTACACCACATCCACTAAAATTATCTCTTTTAATTATCAAAAATGGTCTATTGAAGCACAATAGATCATGACAACAATGTGTACAAACAAAATAAAAATTTCCCCCTATCATTACTTGCTCTGGAAGAACCATTTATAAACAACCAAAAAAAAAGGAAAAAGATAATGAGAAACATACTTCACAAGACCAACTTCAATAACATTCAATAACAGCATTCTCTCATCTCTAGACATCACATCTGAAAAAGCTGCTTTATTCTGGAGACTGATTTACCCCCAACTGAATATCTTCACAGCTCCTTGTCCTTCGCAGTAACATACGCAGAAGGGTTTCCAGTGGATGAAATGCTGTCATTAAAACTGTCATCCTCCTGCAGTATTTCTTCAGTAAACATCACAAGGAAGTTTGAGGGCTGGAAGGACCCATTGGGTTATTTTCCTCCATAAATGAATGCTTAATGTGCCATGTTTTCTCTCTCTCCGTATTTGCCTTTGTCGAGAGTAGGAAAGTTTATAGGCTGCAAGTTCCAGGCAGTTGGCCTTCAGTGCCATTCAGAATTGCATCATCCAGGCAAATGAGAATTCTCCCAAGTGCAACGTTGTTGATCGAAAACCTAAAACATAAATATCGAGCAACTGCGCAAATGCGTCAACGTCTAAGGTGTGTGTTTTGTGCTGTCAAATCTTTTGCAATTTTTTTTTCCTTTTTTCTCAGTTTTTTTAAAATTCTTTTTAAACTCAGTATTGAGTATTGATGCTAGCAAAGTATAATCATTTGAAAACTCATGCCCATAAAACCACCTGCAAAATATGGATGATTGCTTCCTGTCGATGAAGAGTAAAAAAGACATGCTCTGAGTTTCACCTGAAAACAAAAGAGATGCGTGGGGAAAAAATAAGGTATATGGACATATGAAACTAACATTATGCCGAGGATTTTGTTAATATAACTAAAACTTCTATTTACTCTCCCAGTATATAACATTTAAATGCATGGTCAATGTGTGTGCATTCATTCATTTTCCTAAATTGTACAAATAAATTCAGTAAATATTAAAATTCACAGCTCTTTTTTTTTTCTTTTTCTTTTTTTTCTTCTTGTCTAATTCAATGCTCCAAAGCCTTGAAGTGTCCAATGGAAACCTCTGGGGCATGTTTTAAAAATCAGGTCAGTGATGTCATTTCCTGATGCCATTATCTGTTTTTTACTCCAGTCCCTCGCTGTGATCAAGGCGCAAATCTCTCCTGACAGACAAGTGCCTTTCTTCTTCTTCATCGTCCTCCTCGTCCTCCATCCCTTCTTCGTCCTCTTCTTCCTCTTCTTCGTCGTCTGTGCCGTCCATAGAGTCCTCAGCTCCTGCCAACATGGCCTGCTGCATGGCCAGAGTGGCCGAGTCGGAGGAGAGAGGCTGCAGGCTGTCCATGCCCAGGGAACCTGACAAAAACACACATACACAAACAGATGGATCAGTGCATGCCTACAATACTAGCCTCGAGACACACAGGAATAAAAATTGCTACTCTATATACCCTACTCTGAGCTTGCATGAGATACTACACAGATAAAGAATAAAGATGTAGAATATAAATTTGCATTTTATTCCAACAACTTTTCATTCGTTTTCCAGTAAGTCTGTCCATCTGGACAGTAAGTCCAGTAAATCTCCTGGAAGATGGGAGTGGTTAAGGCATTGGACTTTGGTACGGTAGGTCACAAGTTCCAATCTGAGCATCACCACGCTACCACTACTGGGCCCTTGAGCAAAGGCCCTTACCTTTCCCCTGCTTAGTTGAGAGTAAGTTGCTTTAGATAAAGGAGTCTGCCAAATGCTATGAATGTAAATGCAGTGACTACTTTTCCTGGTCAAAGTTAAGGTGGATCTACTTTCTATTTTCTATTCACAAATATTGGGTGTGAGGCAGGAATACACCCTGGATAGCTGCATAGGCAGGAATACACCCTGGATAGCTGCATAGGCAAGAATACACCCTGGATAGCTGCATTCACAGCTATGGACAATACAGCATTGCCAATCCACGTACAAGCACGTTTTTTGAAGGTCTAAGGAAACCCCAAAAAAACATTCATAGATCAGGCATTACATTATGACATTATAACGTTATAACTGGTGATGTAAATAACATTGATTATCTATTCATCATCACACCTGTTAGAGGGTGGGAAATATTAGGCAGTAAGTGAACATTTTGTCTTCAAAGTAGACTAAAGTAGTGTGTTAGAAGCAGGAAAAATGGGCACGTGAAAGGATTGGAGCGAGTTTCACAAGAGCCAAATTGTGATGGCTCAATGACTGGGTGAGAGCATCTCTAAAACTGCAGCTCTTGTGGGGTTCCTGGTCTGCAGGCATAATTATCTTTTGAAAGTGTTCAAAAGAAGGAACAGTGGAAGGAACAGTGGAAGGAACAGTGGTGAACCAGCGACAGGGTCATGGGTGGCTAAGTCTCATAGATGCATGTGGGAAGCAAAGGCTGGCCCATGGGGTCTGATCCAACAGATGAGCGTGTGTAGCTGAAATTGCTGATGAAGTTAATGCTGTTAATGTTTGATGGATTGGTGGTTTGATGGTTTGGCAGCAAAAGTGGACCAACACAATATTAGGCAGGTGGTCATGATGTTATGCCTGATCAGTGGCTATAAAGTTCTGCCTGATTGGTATATATATGTATATATGTATATGTATACGAAAATTATGACAGTGAAACTCTTCACAGGCTAACCCAAACTTGACAAACCAGAACAATGTTCCTCACTTTACCCCTGAACTTCCCCTAATGCCAATTTGTAAAACTCAATTTGATATATTTCAATGGTTAGAGTAAGGTTTATGCAGAGACCTGGCATACAAAACATTTCTTATAACGCAGTTAAATGAATTCACCCATTTGTGTTGAATGTACAGTATGTTCGAACACTAATGCTAAATCCGTTATCGTTTCCAATGTTCTTAAAGAAAACAAAAGCAGCCATTTTATGATTGTGCACATTGGGGCTTCTGAGCTGGATCCACTAAACAAACAAGCAATTGATTTCCTCATGATAAGGAACAGAACCATCTGTTCGTTACCAAAAAATAAACAAAAGAAATCAATTAAAAGCATTTTAATGGGATCTGTGCTTTATGCCTGCTGCATGTACAGTGTCAGAAGCACTAACTGTCTGAATTGTTAGCAGAATGAGGGCCATGTGTCTGCAGCACACCAGCCACGATGGAGTCAGGCCAGAAACGCTGCGTAGGTCTGTGCTGTGACTTCATCTTCTTGGCTTTAGGAGCAGGATCAGGGTTACTGGCATCCAGCATGGGCTGTAGGATACGCCGGCGCGCGTTGATAAACCTTAAGCAGAAAAGATATGAGATGGGAATTTTGGATTACTGCATTGACATGGACACTAGATGGTGCCACATTGCTGCATATTACTGTCAAAGAATCCACAATCCTAAAACATAGCGAAACACAATGCTATATAGAAGCAGATGTTGGTAACGGAGCTGAGTTGCCTTTACTTTGAATCTTACCAGTTGTTTACTTGTAATAAGGTGAGGTTGGTCTGTGCGGCGATCTGTCTTTTCTCGTCTTCTGTAGGATACGGGTGCTAAAAAAACAAAAAAACAAATATGAATGTTTTTATCACTCAATTATGTGTTTATTTAACAGAAGAGTCGACTTTTTACATTGTCTGATCTTCAGGTTTTCTCATTTAATTCATGACTCTATTAAAGCTGCAATTCTTCCTAAATAAAATCATTTGCATGTGAAAGGAGAAGACAGTGCGAAATATTTGCTCGTCGCACCATGAGATGCTGGAAGAGCCAGGAGCGCATGATGTTCGTGGCATGTTTGGGAAGGACACCCCTCTTGTTCTTTGACTTCTTATCATCGCTGTCCAAGAGTGAAGCGAGGTCCAGATTCACCTGAGGTTTAAGACACAGAGAGAGAGAGAGAGAGAGAGAGAGAGAGAGAGAGAGAGAGAGAGAGAGAGAGAGAGAGAGAGAGAGAGAGAGAGAGAAGGAGAGAGACAGGGTTAGAAATGAGTAAAAGAGAAACAAGTGAAATAGGGGGTGTGGGGGGGGGGGTGGTAAGGGCACCAGAGAGCAAGGAAGAGGGAGAAAGAGATATACAGTAAAAGAAAGACAAAGAGAGAAAGAGAGCGAGAGAGAGAATTTAAAAAGGGAAGAAAAAGAGATGGAGCAGGAGAGAGAAGGAGGGAGGGATAGTTGTTGCCACGGAAACAAAGAGTCGCCACTTGCAGTTCCTTTGGCAGGGGCAGAAATGCCCTTAGTCACCATAGCAACGCAATCGGAGTAATGATACCTAAAATTAAAGGCGTAGAAGGAGTGAACGTTTATGGAGGCCTTTCATCACAAAGAGTGGCTTGACAATTCTCCTTTAAATCGAACCTCAAAAAAACATGACTGCATCAGGTACAGGCTGCACAGGAAGGAATGGCACGTGTGTGTGTGTGTGTGTGTGTGTGTGTGTGTGTGTGTGTGTGTGTGTGTGTGTGTGTGTGTGTGTGTGTGTGTGTGTGTGTGTGTTCAAAAGACTCACCCAGGCCAAAGGTTTGCAATGAATTAAATTATTATTATGCCCCACATATTGTCCTCAGCCAGGGTGAAATATTATCATTTCAGAGCAGTTTTGGATGCATAATCCAGCACAGCCTTGCATTTTAATAAACAAGCAAATAAAAATGAATAGAAGAGAGAAGAAAAAAAAAAACTTGTAAAGAACAATTCATTTTTTTGCCACCGTTGCAACAGAAAGTTATAAAAAGCTAAAGCCTCCTGCTGTTTCCAAAATAAATAAATAATAATCAAGCCAAACAAAAAATCTCCACATTATATTTGCAGCTGGGTGTCATGTGACTTCATTCCCTCCCCCACATATAGATACACACACATACAGGCATGCACACGCACCTCAGCACTGGGAGTGTGTGCTCCAGGAAGCAGGGTGAATTAATTGGAGGCTCCATGCAGGGCTATCATTACTGAGAGCTTGTTGGCAATGTAGTTAGTGGTTGAGCATTTTTCCCAGCCTATGTGTAGAGAAAACTGTGTGGCCTACTTACTCCAACTGTCTGAGAACATCTTTCTCACTTGTCTCACTTGCTCTAAGCACTCTCTCTCAAACACACAACAGCACTCTGGCTCTAGAACCAACTGTTTTAGAATGAGATCTATTACTGATGAAATCTTGTGCATTGGAACTTCAGCAACACACAGCTGATGTGAGTAGCTAGCTGCAAACGGTGATGCAACTAGCTAATCTAGCTAAGAATGTTTGAGCAGCAGGTTTGAGTTTTTCTCAGCAGCTTGGAGCATAGCTAGCTGTTTCATAAAAAAAATAAATCTTTAGAAACTTTTCTCCAACACTTTTTTTTTCATGAAAATATGAAAGCACGTTTTTCTTTTTGAAAATACAAGCAAACACTATTGGAACACCCAGTTTCTTAAAAATACAGGGAGTTCCCAAGTGACGATGGTTGGATTTTTCGTTAAAACGATGAGGATAGTGATACAAATGGTTTTTTATATATATTTATATTTTCGCATGCCATCTTACCTTTTAAGTTACAATGGTGTCACTGTAACCTATCTGCATCGTAACTCGGGAATTACCTGTATGTTAAGTGTTGGATGTGAAAATGTCAACATTATTCGGTAGCCCAGACCCAGCCCAGCCCAGATAGCTAGATAGCTAGACAGTGCTGTCAACTCGAAATCTAAAATCTAATTGCTTAAGGCAGATTTCTTTCAAGTCAAGTCAAGAAGCTTTTATTGTCATTTTAACTATATATAGCTGACGCAGTACACCGTGAAATGAAACAACATTTCTCCTGAACCCTGGTGCTACATCAAACAAGAATCACAGAAAATGTGTCCTCACCACATAAAGTGCAACATGTAACTGCCCAAGAAACACTATGAAATGAAGAGAACAGTCTATTGTAAGTAACTGAATACATATTCATGGACAAAACTATTTTGAAAATCGCAAGTCTGAGAAGAATTTGCTGGCCCTGATGGCTTGCCACTGCAAACTAGCATTTGTCTTGATACTTGTTCAAGTGGCAACATTCATGAAAGCTACTGTAGGAAACAAGGATGTCAAGCTAGGGGCTTAAAACAAAGCAAGCTAGGTGTCTTCAGTACAGACAAAATATGTTTAAGTTAAAGTAGATACAAAACAAAATAGCATTGCTCATAGCTGTTCTAATAAATAGAAAAGAACAGACTTGGTAATGGCATGTATTATGTCATGTCAGTGGCGGCTGAGAACTACAACAGCTAGTCAAGACCTGCATTCACGTTCCCCTCATTACAGATCACCTACTCATAGGCTTAATCACACTTTAATTGCATTTAAGGTCTCTCATAAAACACTTTCACTGCAAAGGGTATGCTCTATGTTTACATTCCATACTATAGCGAGCCACTGCATTTTGAGTATCTTACTAGTTTTGCTTTTACCTAGTTAACTTTGTTTATTTACTGAATGAGATTAGCCTGAATATCGAAATTGCATTTATATTACATCTGTTTTTTTGCGCCTCTACCTTCCTCGTGACAAAGTAGCTTTATTATCATGTAACTAACTGTATCAAGTAGCAGTGGCCACAAACTATAACAAGATCATGTCAAGAAGCATGACACATTAATTCACCTGGTCACGAATACCCCAAGACTGTCATTTACATAAGAGCTTCTTGGGAAAACAACTGTGTGTGGAAGTAGCATCTGAATTAGACTACGGTCTGGAAACATGGAATTTTGGTGCAACCTAGTTCTGATTTTTCACATCTGTAGTCATCTCAATGGAAGTGACTGTGTAAGACGTGTATATACATGTGTGTGTCTGTGTGTGAGTGTGTGTGCATATGTGTAAACTGTGTGTGTGTGTGTGTGTGTGTGTGTGTGTGTGTGTGTGTGTGTGTGTGTGTGTGTGTGTATGTGTGTGTGTGTGTGTGTGTGTGTGTGTGTGTGTGTGTGTGTGTGTGTGTGTGTGTGCTCCTCTCACCTGTGTGTTCTGGAGCTGGATGGTCCCCTGCTGTAGAGTCTGGGTTAACACCTGCCCTTGAGAAGTCACCATGGCAACCGGCTGATACAGGGCGCCACCTGCAGAAAGCATACACACACACACACACACACACACACACACACACACACACACACACACACACACACACACACACAAACACACTTCTTATTCTTTGCCACTGTTGTCTCCTCCTTGCTTATTATGAATAAAATTAAGGTGATACAGAAGATAGAATTTTTTTTATACTGTACAAAAATGTATATTCTCAATCTGTTTACAAATAAATGAAACTGAACAAAACTATAAAAAACCACCGGAAAAATATTTCTTTGGCTGGAATGTGTTTCACAGGAGGAAGAAACAGGGTGATTTAGGGGACAGTTTATTGATCATCATCATCATCATCATCATCACCTCAGCAAACCTATGATATGAGTTTAAAAAGAGTCCTTTATGGAATTCAGCAGACATGTCTAACTAGCTTTATGCCTAAGTTGGAATTCATATTGGGCATGTTACATGGATTATTGTGTACTCCTCTCTGAGAAAGACTCAATTAGTCAGATTCCTTTAGTTACAATGGAATATTTGCATATGTGTGTGTGTGAGTGTGTGTGTGTGTGATTCTCCTTTTCTAGCCATGTCTGCCATTCTCCTGTTTACAGATGGACAGTCTTTCCATGTGCCCTCTCACCTGACACCACCTGTGAGTTGATGCTGGTCATATTGACATTGCTCTGAGGCAAAGAACAGGCTGCGATGCCTGAAGAGTTCACTGAGCTCGACACAGATGAGAGTGAGGAAGAGGAAGTCTGCATCATATCCTACAAAAGAACAAAAGGCAAACAAAGCACAGAGAGAGGGAGTGTGAACCGATAGAAGGTTGAGGCGACAGTGTTAAGGGACATCGTTGTTAATGAATCCACTACACACGAAATGAACGCACCGTTCTGTGTTTTGTAAAACCTCATGTTTGTGTGTGTTACCTGCTGTAGGCTGGTGTGTGATGGTGAATATGGGCCACCCAGGTCATTGCGTAGCAGATTGTCGCTGTGCATCTTAGTCTTGAGGCAAGTGATGTAACGGTTGCAGAAGTCTTTACAGAGCTCGTTCACCTTCTCCAACTCCAGCAGGTGGATCCGTAACACCTGGATCGCCTTAACCATCTGAAAAGCAATTCATTTCGATTCGAGTAACAACAAGATTAAGTCTAATAATAATTCACTGTTAAGGTACTTAGCACTATGCAGGAAAGTAAAAAATTGCAAATTTATGTAGAAGTTTGATGGCTGCAAGTGTGGATGCCACTCTGTTATTCCAACATTAAATGCTCTCTTTCTGGCAAAAAAAATATAGTTTCATGATTGCGTTCAAACAAATGAGCCTAAGGCACGTGAAAATCTGATTACACAATGAAATCACGAGAAGGCTTTGGCTACTTTGCTCTAGTATGTGCAGTCTTCTGTGGGAAAAGAAAACTGTTTCGATTAACAGTTGTTTCTCATTCCTTTTCTTCCACTTGGATGTGGGGGGAAAAAAAAATTGTGCATGCCTAATTTCCTGTTCCCACAGATCGTGTGGCTTCAAAGTCAGCACTCAAGGACAACCAAATGGGCTAAAAAGCGCTTTGCCCAGGAAGAGATAAATCTGTCAATTACTGCAGCTCGTTCTGTCAGGGCTCCGTGCCATCTTCTGCCCAGTGTAAGCGTGGCGAGGACGGGGCCCAGTGCCACCGGCCCGTCGTAAAGCACACAGATGCAGAGTTAATTGACTGAGCTTCACTAGTCGGCCGAGAGCCCTGGTAATGACGAACATTGACCTTTCCTCCACTTTCTCATTTGCCTAATTTCTAATTACTGCTAGCTGTCAGGCATGGGAGAGAGGAGGTGGTGGAGAGACAAAATGAGATTTAGGGCTTTAAAGGAATATTGAATTAAAATTGCTTAAACTTCTGTCATAACCCTGATTGCCTCGACCAGCAGGAGGTGCTGAAGCTGCAATAAAAATCTTGTAAGCATGACAAGAAGCAGATTGTACAGCTTGTGATAAAGATACACAGTGGTTTCCAGTTGTATATAGAAACTGAAAGCCCGATGATAAGTATGGACTGAGATAGATACCAGGTTGTCGAGTTCAGGATCCTCGCTGAAGAAAGGTTTGCGCTCCTGCTCCTGCTGGTGCACAAAGTTCTCAATGTCGACATCGAAGCTGGCTGAGGTGATGCACTCTGAGCCCTGTGTAGCCTGCTCACACTTCTCAAACAGCAAAGCCAGCAATGGGAATAATGGGTGTCTGTGGGGAACAAAAAGATAGAGAATAGGGTATGGCATTATATGTTAATAAAAATTCTGCCCAACTGTAACTTTTCAAAGAGGTGATTTTAAAAAACAACAAAAATCTAAGGCTGATCTTTTGTACACGTACACACGATTTGATATATCCACAAGAGGGCAGGTCAGAGTCAAAACATTCCTTGTACCCAGCAAGTTTAAATGTCAATTTAAAATGTTAGCAAGTGTCAACTATGCATATTTGCCAGGAACAAGATATACAAGCACTGACAAGCGCGTTGTAGTTGTGGTTGTGGTTGCTGGCATATCCTGTCATATGTTTGGAAACACTAAGTCTTAGAATTTTGAAAAGAAACATGCATGTTCCTTTTATTTCTATGCAACAAACTAGGTAACTGTATGAAGATGTACTCTTATCAAACAAACATACAAACTTTTTTTTTTTTTACATTGAAAATTAGCATGAATTACAGCTTTACACACTTTTGGCATTTGGCAGTTTGCCATGCCTCTTGTAAAACTTGCCAAAGCTTGGATATTTCATTCCCTGTGATCCAGTTTATCCCTGAGTAGTCCAATAGGATTCAGGTGCAGGGACTGGGCAGACTATTCAACGTTAGATAAGACTCCAGCTGTCTGTTTGATCTCTAAATTGTCTTGTTGTATGGTGAAATCGGTTACAATTAGACGCAGTCCAAAAATATATAATAGCATTATAGTTATGGAATGGTATCCATGTTGGTTCAGTATTCCTTTCTCCCAAAAATAAGTCTACAACCGTCCCTGCTCCAAAACAACCCCAAACCATGTTTGACTATTGGTGTGAGTCAACATCTCTCCATCTTACATAAATTCTTCTCTTACAGACAAAAACATCAAATTTAAATTCATCTCTTCACAGAACTTTCTTCTAAACCTTTTACAGGCACTCTAAATGATTTAATGGCTAGAACCTCCTTCAATAGTGCAGTACATATACATGTCTTTGTGTATGTATTGTCAGGTTAAAAATTCATGCGATAATAATTAATTCATTAGTGTATTAAACATTGATGAAATGTAATGTCACATCACATCATGCTGCTCTAACATTTTGTTTCGTAATTAATGATGGACATGCACATATAATTCACATACAGTATTCACTCATTTTACCAGCCCAACATGATCAATGACCTACAATCAGCTAGTGTGTTTTACTGATATGTGCATTTTGGTAACAGTTGCCTTTATAGCTCTAGGCTTTTACTTGGCCCAAGTCCCAGATAGACTAATTACTTTAGATAAAATTGGCAAGTATCAAAATAGTTTTACTAAAGTACAGTGAAATTGATGCAGGATCCTGCATTACCCAAGAAAAAAAGTCATAGGAGAAGTAATCATAGGTCATGTTGATTCGCATGGGAGCGTATTGGACATGTTCAAGCACTCATTTTTCAGTAATGGCTTTATATTTGTCACTAGGGTTTAAACAGCTTAGTTTATATTTAAGGGAAAAATAAGTTAATTACCTGATAAAAGTCTGACAAAGAAGTTAACATTTTTTATTTGATCTTTTATTTTATCAAATTTATACAACTGAACTAATGAAAGTTATGGCTCTTGCTCAAGGGTCTAACAATGATAACATGGTGGTGCTGGGATTTGAGCTCATGACCTTCTGCATGGAAGTCCAATCCTTATCCATTGAGCAACCACTTTCCACTGCTTTATAACTAGTTTCAAATACGGATTAATCTTTACCATGGTCTCATATTTTGGACCGCACTTTATGCTTGGCTATATAATGTATTAAATAGAAGTTTAGGTTTATTAAACTTATATTGTATAAAGAAACAATATTGAGTGGAGGCAAAATTGAGATGGTTTGGACATGTGCAGAGGAGGGACATAAATTATATTGGTAGAAGAATGCTGTGGATGGAGCCACCAGGTAGGAGGAAAAGAGGAAGACCAAGGAGGAGGTTTATGGATGTGGTGAGGGAAGACATGCAGGTAGTTGGTGTGAAAGAGGCAGATGTAGAGGACAGGGGGTTATGGAAACGGATGATCCGCTGTGGCGACACCTAATGGGAGCAGCCGAAAGAAGAAGAAGAAGAATATTTTCTGCCAAACAATGCTAACAAAGTTGTCACGAATGGTGTCATGTGAGCTCATAATTTTTCATAAAATTTCCATAACAATACTTGATGTCCAGTAATAAATCAGTGTTATGTCTCCATTATCAGTAACTGTCATGATCGATGTGATAATATTTGATCCCATAACAGATTATAGCATATGCTTACTTATTTTTTTCTTACCTTAATTTTTTTGCTCTAGTTTACTTCAGTTAGCGTATGGCACCCTAGATTGCATGCTATATACATGCACGTTCACACACTCACTCACACCTTGGGTAAATTTAGCATAGCCAATCCACCTATTGACCTGTTCAGTGAGTGAAAGGAAACCAAACAAGGGAGAGAAAATGCATATGGACACAAATAGAACATGTACAAAAACAATGAGGGAGTAACATTAGCTGTATATATTTTATTGTCCAGATTTCACTGTACAAAGTAAAGAAATGGTCATTAATTATAAAAAAAAAAGAAAAGCATTAGATAACGATAAAGTATCGTCCATATTTAATGGGATACTTTGCTTTGTATATAATTTTAATAGCCAGTTTCGAATGATAATTATGAGGTTATGTTTTTCTAAACAAAATTGCAACACTATTACATCACTGTAAGTGCAGGTCTGTTTACAGCACTGTTGTCAACGTAACCTGTTTTGCATTGATCGTTCCTGATCCCTTATTTTTTAGAGCGGCTCGGTCTCATCTTCGTCCCCTAAATGTTTGAAAAGCCGCATTGCAAATAATGGCACTAGTGTAAAATGTCAATGTGTCATAACGGCTCAATTTTTTTTAGATTCATTTTCTTTTTTTTAGACTCCTCTCAAGCATACTAGAATTAATGTTAGAACATTTTTATCTTTCTAAGTTATTTGAAGGTGCACTAGGAAATGTGTCATGAAATCAGTTAATTAAATGATAGCCTGACAATTTATGAAAATAGTAACATGCTTTATGCATTAAGTCAGGTTTTAAATGTTATCGTTTCAAAACCAAATGACTTTCTGCTTTAGGTTTTTTAGTCTTCCTGCTCAAATGTGCCATTGTAATGAAATTTACTGCAAGTGCATTTCTAATTAGCAGCTTGTTTCTCCAAATGATTATTTAATTAACCAGTTCTTAACTCTTTCCCCTCACACACACTTGCTTGCTTAATAGCTCGAACCTGCTTGGCATTTCAGTTCACTTTAGTCCAACATTGGTATTTCCCATCATTTTACTCCAAAAATATATTGAGTACTTGTAGTATCATACACTAGTCCAGTTAAAGCTCACTAGAATGTGAACAATGCATGAGTTGTATGTTTTGTTAAGATCCATCATTTTGTGATTCTCATTTTGTGAATCGTTTCATTAAAATTTGATCTTGTCAACATCTTAAGCCTAAGTTTGTCAATTGGAAGGGATTCAGATCTTGTTCCATTCTCACATGTTACAAACTTTTAGCAGATTTTAGCAAAACCAGGCTTACACAACACTTTCAAAGCCTGTGTGTGCATGCTTAAAAGTGTATATATGTTTGTGCATAGCTACGTTGTGTTTGTGCAATGAGTCTTGGTCTACAGAGGCATTGCAGCTGGGTGAGGAGATCCTGCTCCGGCTGTAACCCACCGCTCTCATTTGCAGCCTTTAATAGCCCGCTATATTAGACTCTAATCTGCCTGATCCCAATTTAATGCGGCTCCCTCCAGCCGGCGTGAGGTGAATACTAAACAGGCTCGCGCAGAGCACACAGACATTCTGCGCTCCCCCTGGGCTTGTATGGCTCTACTCGACCGCACCATCCACTCTTCCTCCCGCCTCTTCCCAGCCACAGTGCACCCTGGAGGCCATGGCTGCGTTTATCTCTCCCCCTTCATCCCCTCTCAGCTCTGGATCATAACCCTGGCACAGCCTACAGCCAAAGGGCGTACTCAATTTAACCCCTGGAGAGCCTTTCTTCTTTTATAGCACAACCAGTTCTTACCTGAATTTTTTTTTGTTTGTTTTATTTGTTTTTTGTTTTTTTCAAGTACATGCTTTTTTTATTTTTGTTCATTATGGTGTAATTAAGAGCTGACATTTTGAGAAGAATCAGGTATAAAGGGTTTGAATGGCTTTGGTAGATCCCAGATTAGAGTCGCTGTTTTTTTTCTCAATTTGTTTATTCTCTCACCTTTCTCTAAATTTTTTCCTGTACTTTCAGGAATTAATAAGGATCACGGTATCGGAGATGGGGAGCCCTAAATAGTGCCGGGAATAATCAGAACACATAAAAATAGCATTCTCATTAAATGGGATAAAATCTTAATAACTGCAACTACAGTTCTGAGTGCTAAGCAGATCTCCAGTGTTAAAAATGTAACAACGACGTAAAACCATTTAATGCTATTTATTTAACACATTTTCAGAACATTTATAAAATTTAAAAAATAAATAAAAAATAAGCATTCTCATTAAATAATATAACAACCTAATAAGTGCAACTAGAATTCTAAGTGATCTCCAGTGTAACAACAAATTAAAAGAATTTCCTAAATATTTGACTCAATATTTAATATACACTGTCTTAATGTTAAAATGACTTCAGGGTAAGATTTAGGCAACCGTTTCTTTTTTTTTAAACACATTTTTAAAATAAAAGGGTTTAATCCGTGAAACAATCCATTCTCAATTCTCAAAACAGTCTCATCTATGGAGTTACTGAGCTTTCCAACTTTGCTTCCAATCTTACAGAAACATATTTCATAGTCCAATTCTTTCATATTACAGAGACGTTCAAATAAAAGCAGATACTCTAACCAGAACCCCGCAGTTCAAGTTGAGCAACGGTGTATGAGGTGTTCAAGCTCCTGGTAAAAAGCACCAAACGGGCCATATCTGCAGTGCAGGGGGCTAGAGATGTACTTGCCCCTTGGGAACCATTACCATGTCTATAAAAAGTGCCATTTACAGTGGCAGGAGTCAGCAGAATCACTCAAACTCGGACACAGAAAAGGAGACAAGACGTCACACAGTCCAAACCTAAAAACTGGGGTTGGATGTCGTTATATTACAAATATGTCCTGATGTACAGTGTATGTTTTGTAAATATAACCACTACACATAATATTAGCAGGCTCAGTTTTTTATGTTTTTATTAAATGATCTTTCTTTGGAATTAAGTGAAATAAAAAAAACTTTAGAAGAACAAGAAAACCATGAAGACAATTTAACTTAAAAAAGAAGCTGGTGTTTTCGCAAATGTTTGTTTGGCTACTACGGTGGGCCACCCACAGACTGTGGGGCAATGGGGGTGTGCACACCCGGTGTGTTTGCCATCCTAATCAGGGCGAGCCACTGGCTGCTGCCTTTATTAAACCAGGTCTGAGATGCTCCCACGCTGAGACTGCGCCTCACTCACGCACAAACACACACACATTTTCATAGGCAAACTCCATCCCCCAGGCTACATGTCTGGAGCTAGGCTTGCACTAGAGGCACACATACAGTGTTCACCTCACGTTTTATGAGGACCCCTGCTGCTATATTTCAATGAGTTCTACACTTTTCTTTCTGCCATGTTTTCTTTTCGGCTTCTGTTTTTCTTTACTCTCTATCTTTCCTCTCTACCTCTCACTTGCTTTCTAGGGGTGGGGGTAATGGCCCATATTGATACCTGGTCAAGTCTCATTGCTGCTTTACACACATAAAGAATTAAATATAGCAAGCATGTAAGAAGGAGTGCATGAGTGAGAGAGAGAGAGAGAGAGAGAGAGAGAGAGAGAGAGAGAGAGAGAGAGAGAGAGAGAGAGAGAGAGAGAGAGAGAGAGAGAGAGAGAGTGTGTGAGTGAGATGTATATAGATGGTCCGGAGAGAAACGTTTTAACACAAGAATAAAGGAGTAGGTTTGAGGTGATAGAAGAGTGGTGGGGATGGGGGTGATGGAGGAGTCCCCACTGTACACCTGGGCCTTTATTATACTTTATTTCCCTTTTACTTTGTAAAGGCTGATGAAGTAACTTTGCTCTCAGCGTAAAAATAATTCTTCTTGATGCAAATTGAATAGGTTCTTGTTGGGTTCTTATATCATATTCTGCAATGAAAGCAAGAGACTAAGCTCTCAGGTTTAAACTCCCTCTAATATTTTATGACAATTCCAAATGCTTATTAGCGAGCTGTTAACATAATACACATCAGGGAAGCTGATTATATACATGTCAGCATTGTCCTGATCTGTAATTGGGCTGTAATGATGTTCAGAAAAGGTCAAGAAATAATCATTACGATTACATATTGAACCTCCCAAAATGTCAAACGAATGCATCCCTTAGCTTGTTGGAACACAGTTGTATTGGTTACAATGAAGATAACGAGAATAATTCACTCAGGAGCAGGACGAAAGTCAAGAGTTGATCCAGTTCTATATGATAAAATCTAATTTGGCCCCTTTTATTAGCATTTTCCTGGATTACATGTGCTTTATGGGGACATTATTAATGCGAAGAAATTGTTTGATTATAATTGGTCGTGCCTTCAAGATTAAAATAACAAATGCATGCCATCGCAGCTCCTACTACTGTCTGGCACACAAAATGCATAAGCATGTCACACTTATCCATATAATTATACGGATCACACATTGATTGTATTTAGTGTATTTTCTCAACTCGCTCTGATATTAATGTCTGGCTGTGCCACCGAAGGAAAGTGTGCAACACTTTTGTCATTATGTGCAAAAGGAGAGGTGTGAAAATCGAAGATACGGTGCGAAAAAAATCAACAATGTCATTTCTCTTTCAAACATGGCTTTGTAATAAAGATCTGCACTGTCCAAGTTGCGTTAAGGTTGAATTAAGGCTTTTATCACATATGGCTAATCCCAAAATAAACCTGGAACAAGAAAAATTTAACTAGCGCATATTCACGGAAAAGTGTTGCCACCCACATGGAGAAGACAACCAGCCTCGCTTAGAGCATCTCTCCTGGTCTCGGCAAAATGTTAATTATAAAGGCTGCACATATCGCAGAGCATTTAATCCTACGCCTAGAGCACCAAACCAAACGCTATTTACCAACTTAACATATTAATAAAACAGTTACATACCACACTGTCTTATGTTAAAGCTGTTTAAAAAAACTCTAGTCATTTGACATGTTTTGTCTCCTCGCTCCCTATTCCATATGACCGCAATATTAATTTTAATATAATCACCTGAGCTTAATGTATGATTTAAATCTTTCAAAAAAGGTTACAATGATACACTATATTGCTAAAGGTTTGCAGACACCTGGTCATAAGTATGGTATTTGCTTTTTAAACATTGCATTCCACATTTATTCCCAATTTGCTCTTATTATTTCCTCCACTCTTCTGGGAAGATGTTCCACTAGATTTTAGAGTGTGCTTGTAGACATTTGTGTTCCTCAGTCATAAGGGTGTTAGTAAAGTCACTCTATTAAACATCCCATAGGTGTCAATAGGGTTGAGGTCAGAGCTCTATAACAGAAGATCTTCCACTTCAACCAATGCAAAGCATATCTTCATGGAGTTTTCTTTGTGCATAGGTGCATTGTCATGCTAGAACAGGTTTGGGTCTCCTAGCTCAAGTAAAGGAAAAATGTCAATCCAAAGACACCCTATGCAGTTGTGTGCCTTCAGCTTTGGGAAAGAACCACAACTTGTTGAGAAATTCAGGTGTCCCAATACTTTTGTCCATATAGTGTATATCAGGCCGGACTGACACTATTGTGAAGTCCAGAGGTCGTTACAACATGGGCATAACCACCTGGAATGGGTGATTTGGGCATTTCGATGATGCACACATCTCAAACTGCAAACCATTGCAGTTCTACAAACCGTTCGATGCTGGGTTCGATGAATGGCGGCGGGAGCTTCCCAGCAGTGAATGTAAACAGACTTTATGGTGCATTACCACAGCTGGGAGCTTCTGCTTCATCGCTTCCCCTTGTGCTATCAAATTAAAAGCGCTACGCTGCTATGCCTGCCAGTGCTGGGACTCTAGACTTTGCTTTACAAATGTCTCTCTTTCTTTCTCTCTCTCTCTCTCTCTCTCTCTCTCTCTCTCTCTCTCTCTCTCTCTCTCTCTCTCTCTCTCTCACATGCACACACTCTCTCCCCTACTTGTTCTACTTATTCTATTACTCTGTCCCCTACTTGGTTTTCTCCCTCATGAATCCTTACATTCACTGGGGTTTGATGAGAACCAGCACGGCCCTGAGACCCAGAATCATCTCTCAATGCAAATACACTCTGTACCGAAATAGAATAGGACAGAGAGAGAGAGAGAGAGAGAGAGAGAGAGAGAGAGAGAGAGAAAGAGAGAGAGAGAGAGAGAGAGAGAGAGAGAGAGAGAGAGAGAGAGAGAGAGAGAGAGAGAGAGAGAGAGAGAGAGAAACAGTACCAGAGGTGGTGAATATTAGTGAATATAAACTTCATGCAGAGAATAACACTGGGCCATCTGCAGGTGGCTATATATACACATCCATAACATGCTGCCAAAACACAGAGCGCAAAACAGCACAGAAAGAAATTAAGATGATGGACTGTAAATAACACCCAGCAGAATATTACAGCATATCTGTAGTATTCTGAATAAACCGCAATGCTATTCTTCTTCTTCATTTTTATTTTTTTTTGGCTTGATTTCAGCAAATCTTAGCCTGAGCTGTTATTATATATTTCACTTTTGTTTCCCGAATCAGAGACAAAGTCTTAAATCTGAACACAACGTTTTAATAAGATCGTGGAAACTCGTTAAGATAATTACTGAATCACACTTCCATTCCACTGTTAATAATTAAGCGATTTTATTCGGAGAAGAGTCGAAACACCACTACACACCCACAAACAGTAAACAGCGCCATATACTCACAAAGCTGGCAATTAGACCTATGAAAAATTAGAGGGTTTACACTGAAGTGTAAACAACCTGACAAGATAAATTACACTGCCACCAGATTCCTGACATATTAGGGTAACAATCAAAGTCTTAGCAAATATATAGACAGGTTTATAGACAGGTTTGAACCTTGCACCAATCTGCCTTTTTTCACATGCATCCTTCTGAAAGTAATCTAAAAGTCTGGGTCCACATGGCTTTACGTACAGTATTTCATCCTTTCATTCATTTCATTTCAGTATTTCTCTCCTTTTATTCCTCAAATACTGCAAAACTTGAGATTAATGACTAGAATTACAATATAATTTCCTTATGCATTCAAAACAATCACATGGGAACCCACATATGCTACCATGCTTGCTGTGGCTAGCTCTTGACCTAAATTCAATTCAATTCAGTTTTATTTGTAGAGGGGTTCGGGGTTTTGAGGGGGGCTTGGAGAGAAAACCAAATTGCACTGATAGAGGGTTCTGGAAGTCCCCCTAAAAATCCATACATTCAATAACCAGAGCTCAGTATCAAACCAGTTGTGTAATGTACTACTTCTTGATGCATCACCAAACAATTTTAGGCATGAAGATGATTATTTATTCCTGGTAGTGGACTTCTACGATTTTTATTAAGTAACATAGATTCTGAAACAGACCTATTCATCATAGATCATAGAGAAGGTCAGTCTAGTCCCCAGTTCAACTGTGGAATACAATATATTCCCTCCACTGAGAGCTCTGATCAGTAGTACAGCTCTAAGGGGGGTTGGCTATGGGGTTACCCTAAACTGGTTCCTCTGAAATCAGCAAAACAGTGGTTCTAATCTGAGGCTCTTTTGGATATTCGAGCGCCTCACACTGTCATGCAGATCAACCTTAGCAACCCGGTAGAGAAATTTAAACTCTCCTGCCTGTATTTACATTGACCTTGTAGTCACTACCAACAAATTATGGCCATAGCTATAGACAGAGATGTACACTTATATAGACATTGCAAAAGAGAACTTTGTGCTCTATTTTAGCTCTTGATTAAAGTGTTGGACAGAAAGTCCAAAACGGAAAGTCGTTTAATTTCCAGCACCACCCTCAACTACTCAAGTTGTATATATGAGATAATTGTCAGTCGCTCTAGATAAGGGCATCTGTCAAATGTCATAAATGTTAATATTTATTTGTTGCACATGCTTTGCTTTAGATGTAAAAAAAAAAAAAAAAAAAAAAAAAAAAAAGAACAAAACTGCTCTAGATAGCTTGAGGGGAACTGGCTGGCCTTTTACGCGAGTGTTAATATTTGGCGCGACAACTGTAGGATCAAAATAAGTAGAAAATGAATGTTGTTTTGTTGCTGTTGTTTTGGCCAAAGACATTCAAAGCATTTATGACAATGACGTCATCTAAACTGATGATAGACAGGAGAGAGTAGAAGACTACACATGTACAAGTGTATATGTCTGCATGACTGTGAGTTTCGGGAGAGACAGGAACCAAAGAACAGAGTGTGTGTGTGTGTGTGTGTGTGTGTGTGTGTGTGTGTGTGTGTGTGTGTGTGTGTGTGTGCATGTATGTGCATGTTGTCTGTGCGTGTGTGTGTGTGTGTGTGTGTGTGTGTGTGTGTGTGTGTGTGTGTGTGTGTGTGTCTAGGCCGAGTTTATGCTTCAGGGCTGCCTCAGGCAGGCTGCTCACATCAAAGGCAGCCCTCTTTCTCTAGAGAAGCTGAGAGATCCTGCCTCAGGCCTGCCCAGGCCTTCACACACTTGCCTGAGGGCCTAGCGGCTCTCCTACAGCGCTACCACAAACTGCTAATCACAGCCAACTCTGCAGCCCTCACACACACACATTCAGAGGATAGTGCATGCGGGATACGATGTTATGCCTGCGTCCAGACACCACTGTGTTATAATGAACCCGGGTGGAGCTACGAATGAAGCGTTAACTATTAAAACAGTCAGAGCCCTGTATTATTTAGACTTTGAATAAGGTAAGAAAGCATGTTTAATGCAAGCATGCTTTTCTTTACACTGTGTCGGCACAAGGAATCTGCATTGCTATACAATTGCTTTAAGTTGCAGGAAGCTGTTTTGCGTTAATTGCTTGCATGAGAATTTCAAGAATTGCAACTTTTTTACACTATGATTTAAAGGTGCTTACAGTTATTTGTTATAATACAAGAAGTCCTTTCATTTGAAATAAAGAAAGAAAACAGCTACAAAAAACTGAAGATTTCATAAAGCTAAGAACTAAATGCTTAATGGGTTTCTAATTTTTATGAATAAGATTTATCTTTTACTGTATGTTCTTTTATTGGAATCCATACTTAATTCATTTGCATAAATATTCCATCATTGGCTTTAAAAAAAATCTATAATTAAAAAAACAATGTCCTCAATTTAAGGAAATAAAGGAAGATTTTAAAAAGGTGTTCGTTGTTTAGTGGTATATTTTCATTCCTATTATACAAACCCAAGTTCAAAAAATTTGGGATGCTGTGTAAAATTAAATGTAAAACAGAATGCAATGATTTGTGAATTTCATAAATCTATATTATAGTCACAAAAGAATGTGTAAACTGAGAAAATTTTAAGAAAAAAAATAGACACGTTGCAGGCATCAAATTTAAAATTAGTTTCTGTTTTTAAATAATACATTTACATTTGATATGATTTCTATGTTCTACTTTGAAAAAAAATATGGGTTTATGATTAAAATATGAACTCAGTTTTTAACTGCATTTGACATTTTTCACAACTTTTTTAAAATCAAACATATTTAGAAGTGTAAAAGCTGCAGTTGTTTCAAAGGTGCTGGTTTCTTCATTTGAGTCTTCTGTTTACATTTTATTTAAATTAAGAAAAAGAACTATGTGTCTACATAGGAACATGTGACATGTAATACATTGCAAAACATGGGACTAGTCAGAAAGTCGAGAGGGTCTGATTACACTTGAGTTCAGCAAGTGTCCGATCAACACAGAATGGGCAGTGAAAATAAATCACTAAGCTTCATATATGAGCATTTGCTTTAAATCAGTCAACGTATATACATAGTGTTTAATTTAATGTGGTTTTCAAGAGGTAGACCTACATTGCATAAAGTTAATTAACAGACTGTATCTCATTTACATGTTTTTCGCCAACACCCTTATCCAGAGCAACTTACAATTATCTCATTTATAGAACTGAAAATTTGAGTTTTAAAAGCCTTCCTCAAGGATCCAGCTGTGGAATCTAAGTGATGGTGGGATTGAAACTCAGGCTCGTCTGCTCAGAAGTGCAACACCATAACCACTGAGCTACCACTTACCCATAGCATTTTGTTGCTAACAAAATGCAAACATGCTATATTTATACACTTATTCCATTATAGTATTATAGTTTAACTAATGCCTGGAAAGATTCGTCATAGAAAGATCTGCCATCCTGAATAATGGTCTCTGAACTGGCCCGTGACATGTACGCCGCCTATCAATAATAGGACACACTAGCCACTTACTTGCTACTACTGCGTGTAGTACCGCTACTCTAGCATACATTTTCATACCTGTAAAATTCCCGGTTTGACTTGAATGCCTCCATACTTGCAAAACATATTGTTCTGCAAAAACGCTCACTGCTGCTTTAAACTTTACTAAGCAACTTTGAATAAAAGAAAAGTAAATAAATATTGAAAAATGAATATAAATATACGTTCTGCAGAACTGCTTTCATCGCACATTGCATTTTAGCTTTCTATTACCACCAAGAGTTTGAACTTACCTGTAAACAGCCCGTTTGTCTGATTCCAGCTGTGCTTGGGGGTCAAGGGTCACGCTGAGCGGGGCGGCCCCTGCGCCTGACGACGCCGAGATGTGGACCTGCTGGGCCTTGGAGTTCTGTTGTGCAGTGCCGGTCATCTAAGGTCAAAGACACAACAACTCTAAACATGGCAGCAACTAGTGCTACATTTCCACACTCATAACAAAACAAACTATGTGCTTATTACCCCTCTTTGCTCTAAATATTGCATAAATACTGCACATGCTCTTACTAGATCACTGCCAGTTGCTGTCTTTTTATTAGATTAGTTTTTGCATCAATGTGGATTATTTCAAATGGATTAAGACATTTTATCCAGTACAAAAGGGAATATGGGCATAGTAATATGGTTTGTCATTATTTCTAAGAAGAAAGGAAGAAAACAGATGTTCTGTCTTTTTCTTTCTTTCTCTCTCTCTCTCTCTGTCTCTGAGAAGCTCAAGGCATAAACTGGAATAAAACGTTTCTCAATGTGCACACTTATTCAGAGCGCTAATGTTTCTGCCGCTGTGTCCCGTATGGACAATATAACATCGTTGACAGCGGCATATGGTCTAATTAAATCATAGCAGGTAATTTTCACCACTCGACCCCTAAATTTTAATGTAGGTCAAACTTTGCATTAAAAAAGACTTTTCCTTGTCTTAGTCATCACATAAATCTGCAGTACCGAACTTGGCTGTTGTCAAACCTTTTGTCGACTGTAGAAAGACATCTGTTTATCGGGAGTAACTTTGCTTGTTTACGATGCTCTTGTCCTCCACTCACTCCATTCACTTCCTTCCTGCCCTCTTTCTCTTGCTCTCTCTCCTGATGAGGTTCTGAATGCAACCCCCCCCCTCCTGCTCCCCCTCTTGCGTGCTTCCTGGTTTTTTTTTATGGGCTTTTGGTGGGTGGGTGGATTGATGGAAACGGAACGGGAGGGGTTTCCTGGGTGCTGGAAGTCTTAATCCTAGCCTCAAATGGGAAATAAATTAGCTTCTTCACACTTAACTAGCTCTCATTTGCATGTCTCCATCAGAGTGCTGCATTTCAATCTCCCCCAGCACTAATCCTCGGGGTGTAGGGATGCACTAGTTAGACAGGGTAGAGGAGCACGGGGGGGGGTCGGGTTTTTGTTATGCGGCGAGGAAGTTTTCTTTCTTTACACATGCTAGAATCGATGTAGGTGATGACCTGATATAGGAAAGGTCATCCCTGCGACGGGCTCTTTACCTGGAGATGATGCGAGTTCTTCGTCCTGGAGGGCCACAGCTGTACAGAGTCTAGCATTCTACCTCATATAACACACTCAATTTAGCTCATCAGCTAATTACCCAGGGCCCGCATTCGGTGTGTTTGAATAGAGAAGCACTCATTTGTGCAGGGCTGTGGCCCTCCCGGACTTGGGATTGACACACACGTGATGTAGCGAAACGGAGGATTAAATTTCTTCTCATTTGTGTCTAACAAAAAGCGTTATAGATTTGAAATGAGCTTGGCCTGGTTAATAGCCTACGTGAGAATGACCTGAGTCAACTGGGAGTAGATCAGTTTCCCTGGTGTATTTTAATGCTGACGTTTCTCCCAATTGGGTCATTTGCCAGTTTCCACACACAAACTAGACCCTGACCAATCACACAACAGCACACAACCAGGATTGGCATGTGCTCCTTCCAAGAGAGCCACTGTGTCTTTTCAAACTGCTGCTCATATTTTACTTTGAACATACTTAAAGCAAAGCACCAACTGCCTTTTTCTGCATATACTGTTTGACTGGCACATGATGAAGATGTTCGGCTAATGTCACCCTGACAATGAGTAACGTATGCCATCTCTCCAACCAGGAAAGCATGACTAACTCTCAAATTGTATTCCCAAATTAAAAACATTTTTTTTGGTAACACTTTAAATAAGGTCAATGCTCTCAGACCTGCATGATTTTATTCCTTTAATTAAAAGAAATTATTATAATTCCTTAATTCCTTTCTAAAATGTGCCTACAAAAGTTTTAATGAAACTAATTCATAAAGACCCTTTTGATCTTAAAGTCCTACAGTATAACTCCTATGTCAACTTTCAGGCTGTTGTTGGTGTGTTATCACAGTTATGTTGTGATATATGTATTAAGAATTGACATTGCAGCTTAATATTGCCAATTTAAGTAAAATTAGTATCATATCAGAATTTATTGCCAAGTAGGTTTGCGCTTACAAGGAATTTGTTTTGGTGACAGATGCTTCCAGTTGCACATTTCTTTTTTTATTATTATAAATAAAAATAAACATAAAGTAATAAAAATGATAAAAATGATTTAAAAATAATATACATTATATATTTATGATAATATAAAAATAAAAAAAAATCGATCATGTCATGTGTGTTTGTTGCAACAAACATTTTCAAGTAACATGTATATAAGCGGATTATCAACATAATGGGAAAAATTAAAAACAAATTACTTTTGTATCAGTATTTATATTCTACATATGTACTTCATTTGTGCTAAAGATTTATATAATAATTTGTAAATTCTTGGTTTAATCTTTTTTTTATAGAAAAAGTGCACATTGTTTAATGGCACTATGGGGAAACCTAATTCTGCAGCTAAAGTGACCAGTGGCACAGAAGTCCTTTAGTCTGCTTAGCTCTCTCACCTCATCATCTATACACGCTGCTCATATCAGCTTCTGGACATTTTATGCTTATTTTTATACTGCCATCCTCAATCCATACCACTGTGCTCATCATCTCGTATATCTGCTGCATTACATTCTGGTTCTTTGGCTGCAGTGTTGGATGTCAGCAGGTCTATATTGTATATTTTTGTGCTCAAAATTATTTTGAACATAGCGAGAAAATTGTGAACAGGAAAATATTAATTATTTGCTAACAGTGAAACCTGCCGGTGGTACTTATTGTTTGCGATTGATAACTGAACAAAACAGCAACACCGGATACATTAGAATTTATAATGCATACATATTAGCCCCCCTTTCACCAGAACCCAAGTGCTGTTTTCATGTTCACATTATTATTATTACATTTTTTTATAATTTTTATTTTTTAATGACTGACCTGTTGACTCTCTTGATAGGATGGTGGAGCGACGCTCTGTGTGGCCATCATTGTCAGTGCTGGTGCTGGAGGCACATGTTGCATCATGGGAAAGCTTCACATGGAGACCCTGCAAGAGACAAATCAAGATCAGATCAGTATCACCTCAACAAACAATAATAAGTGAGTGTTTTCATTCCAACAAAAGGTCAAATAACTGCTAGCAAACTACTGGACCTGAAACTGGATTTCAAAGTCAGTGAAGCATAAAGTCAGTTATCTTAAGCATGTCCAATGAACCAAGTATTCAGGAGTCACCACCAGGTGCTGCTGTACTTATAAAAGAGCTGTGTTTTTAAAGCTCTCTCTCTCCTACTCTCTTTACTCTCTCTCTCTTAATCCACCTATCTGTCTGTCTGTCTGTCTGCCTGTCTGTCTGTCTGTCTGTCTGCCTATCTATCTATCTATCTATCTATCTATCTATCTATCTATCTATCTATCTATCTATCTATCTATCTATCTATCTATCTATCTATCTATCTATCTATCTATCTATCTATCTATCTATCCATCCACCCTTCTGCCTGCCTGTCTGTCTGTCTGTCTGTCTGTCTGTCTGTCTGTCTGTCTGCCTGCCTGTCTGTCTGTCTGTCTGTCTGTCTGTCTGTCTATCTATCTATCTATCTATCTATCTATCTATCTATCTATCTATCTATCTATCTATCTATCTATCTATCTATCTATCTATCTATCTATCTATCTATCTATCCACCCTTCTGCCTGCCTGCCTGCCTGCCTGCCTGTCTGCCTGTCTGTCTGCCTGCCTGCCTGCCTATCTATCTATCTATCTATCTATCTATCTATCTATCTATCTATCTATCTATCTATCTATCTATCTATCTATCTATCTATCTATCTATCTATCTATCTATCTATCTACCCTTTCTTTATATTCCTACACACAAAATATTGGAATGATTGGAATATTCCAGAATAAACGGCTCTGTGAGTTCAATAAATACCCATAATATTATTGCACACTAAATAATGAGCCTAATCTTGGATATTATCTGCATTGACTGAGGCACTGATTTTTATTCCAGCTGCAAAAAAGGAGAAAGGCTCACTGCCCTGGAGTTCATATATTTTGTTTTTCAGAGTTTAATTACAAGCCAACTGGCTGGCATTAAGTTATTCTCTTTAGATCAGTGGCTCTCAAAGTGGGGTCTGGGGATCACCATGAGTCTGTTGATCATAGCTTGGGGGGTGGGTCTGTGGGTGGTGAAATCATTGTGAAAATCACAACGCACACAAATATACACACAACTACACTGTAAGTCGTGTTTATTATTATATCCTTATAGCTATTGGCTTGCGAATAGAATTTTCACGGAAGGTTTACTCATAGAAAGCTATATGAGTCCAATAAATATCTAGAAATAATAATGAAATGAGCGTATTGAGTGAGTGTTTAGAATGACGTTTACAGGTATAGGGTTTTTACTGCAAAAGGTTTTGATTAATATAGCTTGCATTGTAGCTACTAAAATACACACAATGCAAAGTATTTAAGCTCTTTAAAAACCATCAGAGCCTCGTCTATTTCTTCTGTGACCATGCTAATCCAGAAAGAAAAATAGGCGGTCTATTTTAAAGCTTAAATAAAGTGCGTGTTTTCTGCAGGTAAACATAGCAGCAAAAAAAACAATCAGGAGCTCATTAGCTGTGTTGTCGTTAGAGTATTTGCTGCAGGGTGTGGCAGGACAGGCTCAGGGGATGGTGCATTGCTGCAACATCCCTGTTGTAGATAATTGGGCCCACGGTGCCCCATATGAACCCCCTGCCCCCTACATGATACACCCATTCAGAGACTTCCGCAGCACTTCATACTGTATGCCCTCAATCTCTATCTATACATGCACACTCATGTGAGCAGGAGAACAAGTTCCCTGATGTTAAATTAGTATTGATATTAGCATAAAGCTGTCAATTTTATTATGCGTGTCATGAATGATGCAATACGTAATGAAAGTGGCTCTGAATTGAAATGAAATCATGAGCTAAAATGAACTTGTATGAAAGACTTGTACCATTCAAAATCAATATGTATCACATTGTTTTATTAAATAAGGTAGGTATAAATGCAGTCTTCTGGCTTTGTATGTGGTCTTTTTTGTCTTCTGAACAACCTGCAATTAGTAAATACGCTCATATTTCTTTAAATGAAATAAAGTTTTTACCTGCATACTACTTAACCCAATTCTACATGTCCGTACATCAGAAATCCCACAAACATCTCTTTTATAGATGTGTAATTGTATATATTTATGTTAATTTGTCATGTAAACATTACATGGACCACTCCGTTTAAAGACCTCTATATATGTGCCATATTGATTTTTCCGTATAACAGGAACTGTCAATGTTCAGTCATCAAATAGAGTTTAGGGTTGTACAAATAAACACACGGTCTATAACCACATCCAAAGCTTTAAACGTTTGCACCTTCCATGCACGGGCCTTGTATATTTACAAAACCAATAACTTCCTACTCGTAGAAAATGAGTTCCCCTAGTTTTAAAGTCTACTTGGATCCACATCTAGTTTGTGATGCAGCGCCTAAACACGGCCTTGTGGGACTGTGAGACTAATTGTGTGCGCAAGATAAATTAGAGCGCGCGATTTCCACATCTAAAAAAAGCAATGCCATGTTGGTTTGTGGTTTATGCTAAATAAGACCCAAGACTCACAGGATCACCTATACAGGCGGCTTGGAAGAGTCAAGGATATATATAAAAGACTGAAAGCTTTATATTCCTCTATGTTCTTGTGTTTCCGAATGGTTGCAGTGGGGATTATTATTTGGAGTTTATTTACCTTGTTGTCAGAAAGATGACGGTGGGAAAGTTGACAAATGAGATGAAATAGAAAAGCACAACCTTCTTTACCGTGCGTGGTATCTGTAATTACTTTAAAAGACAATACAGTTAGCTATAAATTATGACCTATATACAGTTTTGCTTTTGCAAGGCCCTCCCATGAGACAGGTTTACTGGCACTCTGTAGCTCAGGAACTGCCTTTGGCTGTCTGTCTCTTCAATTACTGTCAAAGAACAGAGCAAGTACATGATCCAGATAATTCATATCTTAAAAAAAAAAAAGTTGTGCACTAGGGAGTGGAAATGTTGAAGAAAGCAGACCTGTGAGTCACAGCAAATCTGTCAGACAAATCTGTCTCTCCTTAAACAACAGTGAAACAGCATTAAGACCATCCCTTTCTCTCTCTCTCTCTTGCAGTCTTACTTCCCTTCTGCCTTTCAGTTTGTTCTCATCCTGGTCGCCATGCATGGAAAAGCACAGAGCGATCCAATGCAAACTTTTAGCTATTTATGGATGTCTTTCTCATACTTTCTCTCTCTCTCTCTCTCTCTCTCTCTCTCTCTCTCTCTCTCTCTCTCTCTCTCTCTCTCACACACACACACACACACACACACACACACACACACAGTTGGGACAATCACTATCCGCACCTCTGTATGTACTCAAACTGTTTTATGTAGGACTTTGTGGAATCTTCCAGCCCAAATTAGATTCTGGCTCAGCGTTGCATATTTTATGAACCTCATCCAAATCATACAAATTGAGGATGTTGTGTGTATGTGTGATTTGTATACTGATTACACACTAAGCCTGTGTTCTCATTCCAAGTGTTATCAGCCAAAAGGCATCTTCACTGTTATCTCTCCTCATTTTAATTGCAAATTTTGGGAGCGAGTTGGTAATTAAATGGAAAATTGCACATTAATTGATGAGACTAAAGATAAAGCTATTCCAATTATTGCGCCGTACTTTAGGAGGCCTCTCAAGTCTCACTCCCTTGAGGTAACGCACTACCTAACACCGCAGCTCTGTAATAATACACAGCCACCAGTGTTTTCACACACACACACACACACACACACACACACACACACACACACACACACACACACACACACACACACACAAATACACATGCACTTAATAATGAGTTAGGAGATCTCCTGGGTCCAAAATATGCCCCCTCGGAGTAAAGGGTGTGCCCTGATTAAGCTGTGCAGTTTGCCCTTTTCGAAATGTGTCACAGCTCTCCTGGACATGACACACACATTATTGATCTCAGTTTACTGACCGATAAGAGCATCTCAACCCTCTCCTCTGACACACTGCAGCTATCACTCACCCCTGCTATTACCCTTATGACATGGGACATGACTAAACAGACATGTGTCCAGTGAGAACCCTGTACACATGAGACTCTTCCCTGTAAACCACTATACACACACAGAGGCACCGCAAGCCACTATATCAAACACACGAGTACATTGTGAGAACACAATACTGCAGGGAAGCACGAAATATTGCTGCAGGACAACCTCTAGATCACTTTATGCATGCTACATAAATCCACTCGCTGTTCATTTTGCCAGAGAACAGTGTGTGAAAAAAGAGGAAATAAAGAAAAAGGAATGCAGAATTATGCATGGAGGAACATCAAAAGCTCATGAATGTGGAGCAAAGGGAGGAAATTGGGTGCCTAATCAGAGTGTTGTGAATGGCATTAAAAGCGCTGGAAAACTGGCTGACTCACTTGCTTCATGTTTATGACTCCCCCCTGTTCTGTAACAGCTCATTGAACGTAGTTTCTTGTGTATGAAACTATGTTCGGATGATTTGTTCACGCTACACGGTTCAACGGTCCTGTAAAGTCACAATCGAGAACAACCCTCTAATTTAGTTTAATGAGATTTGATTATTGTTTTCGTATTTTACTTTTTTTTTTTTTATTTAGTTCTGGTGAAATATAATCGGTAGGATTTGATACGGATTCAATTTGAGAACAATCGATTTAATTCGATTAGATTCTAGATTGTCAGTTTGAATCATTTTGCTTTAATTCGATTCTGTTTGATTTACGTTTACAGTTATGCCATTTTTTTGTGGATGCCCTTATCCAAAGTGATTTACATTTCTCTCATTCATACAACTGAGCAGCTAAGGGGTTAAGGGCCTTGCTTAGGGCCCCTGGAATGGCAGCTTATTTGGTTCCTGGGATTTTTACTCACAACCTTCAGATCCAAAGTTCAATGCCTTAACCACTGAGCTACCACCTTCCCATCATTTATATGATATACCCCAAAATAAATTAAAAGTTTAATGTGATTAACCCTAATTCAGTTATCTTTCACTGAGATACTCATTAGGATAAAGATTGTGGAATTTTTATGGAATTGTTACATGGTAAGAGGCATGGTGAGACATTTATAGGGATGACTCGCTAAAAGTGTCCGAATGAGATGCTTTAAGGAGAGTGACCAGCCAAACTGTATGGCTGCCGGTCAATAACGTAGCGCCACCTGACCCTTCGGCGCCAATCATTAGCCCTGTCTGATCACTGAAGATCATTCAGATGAGCGACTTGGGGAGAGTAGCTATCGACAAAAGTAATGAACCAATGTCTGGCTGTGTGTATCAGTCTGCCGCTCGCTTTTTTTTCCCCCAGCTTCTTAATTAAACCGTAATTTAAAAAAACGACCATGACTACTGGGGCTCAGCTGAACATCTTGTCCTGTCTCTTCAATCTATACTGAATATAAAAAAAGATTATATACTGCTTAACACAGGCAAATATTTTTTCGACTGAATGTGAAACAAACACAGCATAAGGAGGACTGATTATCTCGAAGGATGGCAAGGATCATATGCATACAGGAAAATCAGGACCTTGCTCAGAGTAAGAAGCAAACTCCTGTGGTGCCAATTAAGGATTTGTATCCAAATAAACATAAATCTGTGGATATGAGGATGCTAGGTCTTAGATTAGCAGAGATATTCAATTCCTCTGGGCCTTTGGGCTCCCTCTAGCAAAAAAAGGAAGAGCAGCAGAAACCCGAATCCATCTGTATCAGGAAGAATGATAATCTCGGTCCCACTCCCTCTTGTTCATATTATCATATTTATTGAGGCATGAAAGGCAAACACTTATCTTAAGTAAGTTTGGGAAGTTCGCTACACAGGAATCCTGGAGTGCAGGAGGAAGTGGTTTTAGTGTTTATAGAGCCTGTTTATCATGCGCAGTCCGTCTCTCTGTCACTGCGCCAAATTTCACATCTGTCAAGAGCTTTATATCTGTGTACTTGAGCACAGATGGACAGATTATAGCAACAACAGAGATCAACGTGTTCTGAACATACTCACGGGCTTATACAACGGCCGAATGTTTGCAACGTTTATTAACGACAACTACAACAACAACAAAAATACTTCACTCATCATCTGCCTCGAAGCTGAGCAGTAGACACAATCTGATAAATACAAGGATCATAGCTTTAAGGCGTGCGCCCGCTAAGCCAGAAGTGTGTCCGATTGCTATTTTTCCGGCTCTCCTTTAGCGTAACCTGCTCAGAAGTCGGCCAGCTGCAGATCCTGCGGGGGGGAACGCAATGAATAATATTAAAACAGTGAGTGTGTCGCAAACGCCCAAATATCATGAATCTTAATGTCTCGAATCAGGGATTCTCTAAAGTGCATAAATAAAGCAGCCAGTCTGAATGTATCTGCTCCATTAGAGGCCAGAGTGTGGGCCCATTTGTAGAACGCACGGTGCGACGTAGGGGGGCTGAGTCAGGAATGGAAAAAAAAGAGAGAATTGTTGGGAGGAAAAAGAGAATAAAGAGAAAGGAGGGAAGAGAAAAGCCTCGCAGACCCCAGGCCACACACACACACACACACACACACACACACACACACACACACACACACACACATACACACAATCGCAGCACTGCTCATTAACCTGTATGAGTTGCAGGTAAGGGATTAAATTTGCTATACTCATAAAAAAAATCCGCACACAGCATAAAAAGCATAAATACACCAAACAGATGTGCATAATGGATGCATGCAGCCGCTCGTGCCATGCCGGAAACATAAAAAAACCAAGCTATTTGTTATAAATGAAATATTTCTTGTTTCTAAACAGTTGCTAGCATCAGTGATCTGCAACTCAAAAGACATTCCAAAAAGTTCAATGCACGGGTGTAAACTACCCAGACAGCACGGAGCAGATCGTGGCACGATCCATCCAATCTATCTCCAATTTCTGTTTCCTTTGTGTTTATGCTAATGATTGTTTGGATGTAGCGGATCTGGAAATGATTGTGCTGCGGCCTGCTTTTTAAAATTAGATTAAAGTCTTCGTCGAAAATGGGTGCCTTCGAAACTTTGCGTGTAGTGAAATTCTGTAATTCCCTCCAGCCTGATGGATCGCATGCAAATGACCTCATTAGCATAGCTAAAAGCTTTTATTATAATTAGCATTTCCTCAATAGAATGCACAAGCATTGCGAGGATGAAAGTAAAAAAAAAAAAGAGAGACGAATTTGCATGTTTACTATTAGATTTCTCTTGTAAAAACTTTAAAGCATACAATGTGTATTGTACAAATGGATAGAGCAAATTAATGAGGTGCGTTCAATAAAGTCGTTTCATCCAGGCTTTTTTTTTAATGCTGTTGATGAGGCAATGGGAGCATTCAGGATATCCTCTGATTTATTTTTAAACAGCTTTCCTGGCACCCTGTTAGAAGGAAAGAGGCACACAGCAACATTCAGGACCCATTGGCTGCCATTGTTGGGGTTCTTCCTCATTCACGGATTCTATTCTCATTCACTAGTTTCCTTCTGGAACAATTTTTGGGATCCAGCGGAATAGCTGGAACACTGTGAGCTGCAACATTCTCAGACATACTGTATGAATCAGTTGGAAAGAAATACTTCGAAATAAACAGTGTATTAGGCAGATAAAAATGCCTGACACAAATAAAGTTCAAATGAGATGTAGTCTAAACATTTGATTTGTGTGGCAGCTTGCATGTAAGTATACAAATGTGTATTTGTGTGAATAGCAAAATGATTGCACTGTATTCAATATTCATTAGATAGATAGATAGATAGATAGATAGATAGATAGATAGATAGATAGATAGATAGATAGATAGATAGATAGATAGATAGATACTGTATATGTACAGTAATATATAATGAAATATATGCATGAGCTGCTAAGTAAATATAAACATATATGAACAAAGGTATATTAGTGCAGAATGTGCATAAGGAACAATATGTGTAGAGAATGTGGTATATAACATTTACAATATGTGATATGTATAATGTATGTATAACTGTACAAAAATACAGTAAGTGTGTGTGGTAAAGAATAATCTAGAATATACAGATGATATATAGACATGAAGATTACTACTTTAATACTATGAGATATGAGGATTTAATACTTTGGTATTAAAGCTGGTATAGGACATGATATTTGAGGTCTGACAACAGTTAGGAGTATCCAACATCAAACAAGGCTGTATAATAAAATAAGTAAACAAATACATGGCTTTACTCCTCACAGGAGCTCATTTTAATTGCTTAAACACAAAAATGCCGAATAAGCCAAGGTTACATACTTATTAAATACTCGCTGTTCCCTAAAACACAATGCCTTTTATGTCTGTCCTGCCATGTCAGTCCTGTGGCGCAGTATGTGTGTGGGTCTCCGAGTTAGAAAGTGGCGCGTCCCAAGGTTGACACACACAGCGCTCACATTTCCTCTCTGAGCTGATAAAAATCGGAATATTGAGGGCTGGAATGCCGCTGAAATTGGAGCTCCAGAGCTCGCATAGAGGGAGGGTAATCTTCAAGAGTTTTGCTGTCAAATCATTCCCCAGTGCTCTCATGTCGAGCCAAGATACCGTATGGGGACGGCAGTCGCTTTATCTCTGCCTTAATCGGCATGGTCTTTTTTTTTTTTTTCTTTAATGGATACCTCCTAATCTTAGCACCAGCATGCCAGCTCCATGTCACTTAGCCAGATTTTTGGCTTGACAACCATTAAATGGTGACAACAGAAGTGGTTTGTGTTAAACCAAGCACAATATCGAAAACGACAAAATGTAAACCCGCTCCAACTCATCATGCCACCGAAGATGGCTTTTGGTTAGTGACTCACTGACTGATGGAAACAGAAGCTCTTTTCCGACAGATTTTCTACCCACTTAATTTGCCATCAATCAATTTCCACTGCTTGGATGTTAATGGAATATGGCGCCTTTGCTGGGAAATGGGCCATATCCGAAGGTCTGCTTTCGGAAAACCATGGGTCTGAACCGCAGAAAGAGAGGAGTGGGGGTTGTGGGTGTGAGGAGGAAAGACAATCAGGGCTGGTACAAGAAAGTGGGACAGGTAGGTAGGGACAGAGTGAGAGAAAAATACATGAGATGCGTGCAGCATGGCCTTGGCAGCAGGGCACAGTAGTGACAGTAGAATTACGAAACGGGTGCTCTTCATGCAAAGCATTACTGTCCGATTCCTCCCTTAAAAACTTTGTGTGCATCTATAAGTATATGTGTTTGTTTGAATGGAGATGGAGAGAGACACTGCACGAGAGAGAAAAAGAGAGAAGCAATAGGGGGCTAATGAGAAGAGAGATTATCACACAGAGACTTTGAGCGCTCTGATTGTCAGCAGACTCATAATAAAGAGTTTAGTGTTCGGTTTTAGAAGTGAACATGTCGAAAACGCCACATCAGGCGTTTACACATGGACCAGCAAAGAGGATCAGATAATAACCATGGAGCACATGTGGGAAAGCGGTAAGCACTATAGATGCCTTATAGAACCTTATGGGTATAACAGGGTTCAAGAGAGAGCGATGCAAGTTCAGAAAGACAGGCAAAAATACTCGTGTCAATAAGCATTGCCGTGAGACAGTTTAAGGTGTTATAGTTGGTGCGACGAGCTCTAAGGCACCAGGTTAGTCCTAAGAGGAAAAGGAATCTAGATGAAAAATTTAAACATTACAGTTTATGTAAAAACAATGACCAATTGCTATACTTTACCAAAATAAATATTTTCTTTTTGCTCGAAACACTACACAAACGTACATGCATTACAACCACAATGTTGTTCACTATGTTTTAACAAGATTTAACTAAAATGAATATCAGCAAAATATATATTATTTTATTATTATTATTACAAAATAGTAAGAATAAGCATTCCTATCCCAATCGGTTATGTATCCTAATCTCATTTAGATCTTGAACTGACAGGGTCAGGGTTAAAATGGATCCAGAACAATGGGAATACACCTTTGACACAAGCACACATACACACACACACACACACACACACACACACACACACACACACACACACGCACACACACACGCGCGCACACACACGCACACACATTCATACACTCATTCACTCCCCGGGTCAATTTAGCATAGCCAAATTTACCTCCTGGCATGTTTTGAAGAAGTGGGAGGAAACTGGGAGAACCCAGAGGAAACACACTGATACAAAAATACAAAGAGACAGTAATCTGAGGACTGTGGACACAGGGATCATTGGGGTTGTGAAATCGAAATGTAAGCAGGATTATTTTCAACATGGGTTAAAAGGAACTGTTTTTAGTGTCACTTTTAGTTGAATTGTATCTGCAAATGTATATGCGGTATAAAAGGTTGTAAAAGTCTTCGAATACACAGTTTCCATTGCTATCCTTGGATTTATTTTGATTGGACACCTTGTTTAATCAGACAAAGCATTTCACATATGGATTTTACATCAGATGGTTTACACTTGTGTATATGCATGAATGTCTTCCCGTCATTAAAAGCTTATTAGGCTGCATGTAAAACTTGCTAATGTGGGACATTAGAGGGGCTATAATCAAATCCATTGTGGATCATTTTACACATATGATGGCCTTCTCAGATAGACTTTAACCAACATGTATTGATCCGAGTGAACTGTCAGATATTCTGCCGATATTACAAAACAAACATGGTAATTACAGATCAGTGAAAACCTTTAGGTCCTACATGCCCACATGCATCATCATTTTCAGTTTCCTGAAAAGTCAATGAGCACTGACATGACCTCTTATTTTCCATTTTAGCTGCTCTATTATAATTTGACTAGACAAGAAAAGGGGCGAAGAACGCTGAGATTTTGCGTTTATGTCCCATTTATGTTACATACAAGAAGTGAACTTGTAGGCAGAATTTGAATGCTTAATTAGTCAAGGCAGAAAGATTTACCCACTCCATGGTACACTTCCCACCCACAATTTTCATGCCATGTAGGAGTTCATTATCTACTGTCTGTGTGCTTTAATAGAAAAAAAAAAATAGAATAATTAAGTAATATCCTACAAGCGAGAGTGCTTTTGTATTGAATATCAGCACAGCATCAGTCATTACAACAGCATGATTGTAACCATGATATACCGTTTAGACAACAGTTCTATGAAAAATACATGAATATCAAGTGGTTTTTGACACAAATATTTAATAGAATCTCTTTCCATATAAAAAAAAGTTCCACAACAAGCCATAGTGGGATTGATGACTGGACAGACTGACTTGACAGAAATACAAGGTAACATACTATTGCTAGAATTATATAATGTAGTAAACAAAGACAAGTGGAGTGGTACAAACAGTGAAATGTACAAGTGCTGTTATATTACAATCGGTACTTGTTTTCGAATTAGATTTGTGGACCAGAATTAAAGGTTACATAACATATATGGTGATCACCAGTGTGATGGAGAAGTATTGGATTTATTGAATCTTAAATTAGTTTTCTGTGTGGTAAAAATTCAGGTGTAAAAAATATAGAGGCTTAAGTATAATGATTATACAAGGAAGACACAACTTTCTATTATAATATTTGATATTGACTTGACTGTCATTGTAAACATTCCGACTATATACAGTATGTATATATATATATATATATATATATATATATATATATATATATATATATATATATATATATATATATATAAAGCTCAAATACCACTGACTGACTCACTCACTCATCACGAAATCTCAAAAACCACTAAACGGATTGCAATGAAATTTGGAACATACCTTCCTCTTGGGTCTTAGGTGCTCACTAAGAAAGGGTTTTGAAAAATTCGCCCTGGATCACGGCTAACTCGCAAAAAACGTGATTTCTCACGCATTGTAAACTCTTCGAAATAACAGTACGGATCCTCATGAAACTTAGTACATTGTTTCTTATTACATGTTAGATGCACGATAAAAATTATTTTCAAAGTAGTTTGCCCTGTATCGGTACTACAAAGGGGCAGTACGTTATTTGTTGACGTTACGTTCTGATCTCTGATCATCCAGTCCTGCTCAGTGCTTACTGCTTATTGCCATATTGCTTACCGTTCTGCCTTCCGTAGCGAAGCACGGGCACTTTCAGCTAGTATATATATATATATATATATATATATATATATATATATATATATATATATATATATATATATATATATATATATATATATATATATATATAAATATGTCAAAATGGAGGTTTTTGAGCTTCCCTCAAAATTCTATAAAAAGTGTTGAACATGTGTGACTGCTTACAAAAAAAACAAGTTAAGGAAGAATGGTATCACCTGGAAAAGAGGAACAAACAATTAGAGAAAGAGTCCAACATAGAGGCAAAAATGAGCATGGCAAGATAATGAGACTGTGTTTGCTGCTCTTGGCCCCTGCAGCTGATGTTTGTCTTTGTGCACAGCCCGAAGCTTCAGTGAAAGGAATCCTTGAAAACTCCAAACAATCCAATATTAAATTTCCTGTGCAATGCCACAGGGAGAGAAGGAAGCATGCACTGGGGAAAAGGAAAGACGGCGCAATGGAGATAGACAGAAAAAAGAGGAAACGGAGGAGAGATTCCAGAGAATGAGAAAATGAAGAAGAAGGGGAGGGGGTGTGGTGGTGGAAGAGAGAGACTCAGAGAAAGGAAGTGTGAATATGGACTGGGAATTGGAGAGGCTGTTTTGAATGGAAAGCCCCGCTGTCCATCCTCGGCTCGGGGCCAAGTCTCCAACCTGCAGGTGCATCAACAACTGTGTCTGGCCAACTAGCTCCCTCACATCTAAAATTACCCTGAGAGCTTCCATGTGGACCTCGGGCAGAAAGACACATTCCTCGGGGTATCTTTAATGTTTTAAATAACACCCGGCCCAATTTAATGATTAAAACCATTGCTGAATATTTATTTTGCTGAAAATGAGGGATCCTTTCTGTCTACAGAGTTGTGATTCATATTTCACCGATCGGAATTTACGTGTGGTTGTGTGTGTGTGTGTGTGTGTGTGTGTGTGTGTGTGTGTGTGTGTGTGTGTGTGTGTGTGTGTGTGTGTGTGTGTGTGTGTATGTGTTTTAAATGATTTTCTTACTTTGTAAATATTTGCTAGTGGAACTTCACGGATGAGCTGACTTCTTTTAAACTCAGAGTACTGCTGTAATACATACCTGACTGAAGACTTTCAAGCAAACGAAACATACCAATGTGTACACAAATACCTAATTATCCACCTAAAGTTGCATCTCCTTTCTAAAACAAGTGTCAATTCCTTTACAGATCAATAAAATATGTTTTACAGACATGACAAAAACATTCACTAATGCTGTTTTGAAGGTTGTGGAGTTTCAAACACTTCTAACAAAAAAAGTCAGACATTCTTTTTGGACTTTCCTTTTCACTTTCTGTCTTTCTTTCTCTGTATCTCTCTCTCTCTCTCTCTCTCTCTCTCTCTCTCTCTCTCTCTCTCTTTCTCTCTCTCTCAGTGTGTGTATAGCGAGGGCATGTCCAGCACAGTGCTCTGTCTGGGCCATCTGGAGTCAATTAGGCCTAAGGGATATCAGATCCCTATGCTGAAGCGGCCTGGCTGGGTGGCCTTGCTGCACACACTAACTTTCAGCAGCTCGGGGTGATTGATAGGGGCCTCGTTTGCTAACTCCCAGAACAGAACCAACATACACGCGCACACACAAACACACCCACACATACACACAAGCTTTACTTCCTCTCAGTATCGCTCAGACCTTTATACAGACACACATATGGTCACTCAACTACTCCTGACGACTGAAGTCAAATACTACTACACACAGTATACTCCAAAACTTAATCATTGCTGCAACTGCATATTAATTCCCTGCTGAGAACTCAGCTCAGCTACCATCTGCCACAACACAGACCAAGCTAGTCAAAATGGTAGCCCTTCATTGCCAGGATATAACCTTTTCTGATTTTGCTGCTACTAATGCTATAGTATTCTTTTAAGAAAATACCACAACAGTTAGAAATTTATGCATTAAAGAAGTTGGAAAATAACTTTCAAGTTGGCAAAGATGAGAACTTTTGTCAAAGCAAGCAGGATTCTTTTTTTAGCAGGATTTTCAAACAGTAAGCCCAGAAAAAAAACCAAATAAATATTTGTATGTAAAATTATGGCTAATGAGTAAAATATTTGTATTTAATTACAAGCTTATTACGATCTCAGAACACATCAGCGTCAGAGGTGACATACTGTCTGGCTGGGCCAGCTCCTTACTTATCTTTCCATCTTCCCTACACCTCTTCTAAGTACATAAGCTGCAGTCTCTATTTCTGATAGCGAGTTGATTAAAGCGTTAAGATGTTGCAGTATTCTTCTGTTTTTTTTAATGCTACTCTAAAAATGTTTCTATTGTGCAAATAAACATCATCAACATGTTTTCATTTGGAGTGAAAGTTTTTTATTCGAAAGGATCGCCAATCAACCTGCTGGTCACGTGTATAACTAATGCTACATAATATGCTAAAAATGATTAAAAATTGAAATATCATTCAATTAAACATTTCCCGTTAGATACAATTTAATGTGCTGTCAAGCCAGTTTATGCTAGCTACTGGTATGAATGATAGTCCAACCAGGAATTCACAAAGAAATCACACTATCTTACTTCAATCATACCAGATAGAGTTCATGCCTAGCTGTAGCATTCACTGCACTGTATTGAATGGAAAGGTCACAGCAGATATTTGAAAGGGTCACAGCACAAATGGATATTATTTTTCGTACACTAGTAAACTTGCTAATCTAAAATGATTAAATGCTAATCGAAACCCGTTCAAGTGATAAATAGCATTCTGAAGTATTATTAGGGCAAAATTATATTTTAGTAATCTAGATAATTCCACCCCTATTACTATACACTATTTACTATACATTGTACAATATGTGGACAGAAGGATTAGGTTACCTGACTTTTTAAGCCATATGTGGCTTCATCCAAACTGGTATAACAAAGTTGGATGCACACAAATATATAGGATGCTTTATGGTAGCATACAATTTTCCCTTTACTTACACTTCTAGAGCCAAACTGGTTCCTGTATGACAATCTTGAATGGCCTGCTTTTGAGCCCTGACCTCAACCCTACTAAACACTTTTGGTATGAACTGTAACGCTGACTGCACCTCAGGTCTCTTCACCCTACATCAATACCTGACTTTACCAACACCCTTGTGGCTGAATGAGCACAGGTCTCCAAAAGCACACTAATAAAAAGCTAATAAAACTTCCTCACAGAAGAGTGGAGGGTATTATAAGAGCAAATTGGTATCAAATGTGGAATGGAATGTTCAAAAAGCACATCGTAGCACATTCTACAAATCGGATCATCAGGGGTCCAAAAACTTTTATGTATATAGTTTATATATAATTGACATTTGAAATTTAAAATACATTAATACTTTATAGATACTACATTGGTTAGCACTTTGTTTTTGCTGTATCAAAACTCATCTATTTTTGTTTTCAAAATCTAGAAATGAATTGTTACATGGCCACACTGAACTTGCAGTTTGGGGTAATTTTAGCTAGGACACAACCATTTGCATGTGTGGCATTTAGCAGACCCTCTTGTCCAGAGCAATGTATAAAAAGTGCTTCTCTGCAAAAAGTGAGTCTCTATTAATGAATAAATCTGCACTGGTATGCTAGATTACAACTAAAGATAAATCAGCCTACAACTCTGTCGGTTTATTTTTTTATTTATTTTTTTACTTGGAAAGTGTTATTTTAAGTGTTTCAGGAAGAGGAAGGTCTTCACCCGTCGCTTAAATCTAGCCAGGGACTCCGCTGACCAGACTTTCCCTGTGAGAAGAAATGGATAGAAATTCTCTGTAGACTTATCAAGAGCAGCACATTTGACTTGTAAACAGAACATGAACAGCAGCAGCTTCCAAATGCATGACTGACTCATCAGGGAGGAAATTGAGACAAAGCAATAGGAGGCTGACCTGTTTATGCAAACCGGTATGACTGTCTGGTTGCTAGCTTACAGGCATATCTAAGAAATTTCTAGTTTAATTAAGCTTTAGCATTAAACAAAAACATAAAAATAATTTACTGACATCATTGGGAAGTACAATTAAATGAAACCCACAATGTTAGACATGCAATAAGCATTAAAATAATATATCATCTACCGCAATTCGTAATTAGCTAGTCAGATCTTTCAAGATATTAAGGCATGGCAAGTGTTTTTATCACTATGTTTATTAACCTGGTTATTTGCCTAACAATATGTTTATATGGAGATAGTTTTTGTTATATATTTATGATTATTTAAAATTTAAGCCATCAAATAATGGCAAGCCCAAGTTCTTTGACTAAATACATATTAGTTAGTTAGTCATCAGTTAGTCATCATTCTTGGTTCTTGGTTCTTTAATGTGGCTGTGGGAAATGGTGAGGTCAAATACTAACGTTTGGCCCTCCACTGGGGTGCAGTCTACATTCCGATTCATCCCAAAGGTGTTCGGAGAATTGAGATCAGAGCTCTATGCTGGCCATATCTTCCTGGAACTCATTATGTGCACTAGAACATGCTGGGATACCTTTAGCTTTCTTTGTTTAAGTGAAAGGGTAATGTACAGCATAGAAATCCATCCTACACTACTGGTGCAACAACTTGGATAAGGCTCACATATGAGAGTTGTGTCAATAGTCCACATACTTTTGGCCATAAAGGGTATATCAATTTAGATATAAAGTATGTTTGTGTTCTTGACATTCACATAGGCCAGATGTTATTCATTTATTTTTCTCGATTTTCAACCATGTGAAACACATAATCATCAATCTAGTAAAGCATTTGTGAGCAAGACATTTATTTCAAGTTTATAGAAAGGAGTCTCCAGTATCAGCGTTTTGTGTCAAGAAAGTCTTCAGATGAAATTAAGAAGTAACTTGAAATGGAGCAAAAGTATAATCCCACTCTATTTGTGGCAGCATGTAGCACAACCCCCACTCACAGCACTAGCATTCACTTCAGGGTTGATGGAGCCACGTGTCTTTGTTTTTGTCACCTACCTCTTGTGTTTGTTTTAATCATGTCTCTGACCCTGTCTCAACTACAACTCCAGACAGCCAGACATAAATTAAGGATGTACAGACAGACAAAGACAAAATAAATATTTGTACAATTACAATTGCACAAAGATTTTGTATGGAAAGGTGGTAGCCCCAAGTTCAAGCCCCGGGTTCAAGCCTTGGGTTTAAGCCACAGCATCAACAGGCTGCCAGTCTTAGGGCCCCTGAGCAAGGCCCTTACCCCTCAGTACATGTGATAACTAAAGAGCACCGTGTCTCTATTTAGTTTTTTTGCAAAGTAGCTCATCCAGTTCCAGTAACTATTCCAAGCCAGAATTTTTCTGATGTTTTCTGATCTTGTTTCAGTTTCCTTTTTTTCCCCACAGTTTTACCTTGTTATTGTTTTCTAATCGCACAACCTTTTACGTTTCCGAGTTTGCCTGAGGATTTGCATCCGCTTCTGGAATTGTGCATTAATTGCCTTACGTGACAGCGACTAGACTAGTAGCCTTTGTTTAATGTTTAAATGTGTAAAATGATTCTCCTGGCAAATAAAAAAACTTGGCATCGACAGTAAAAATGTAAAATATTAAGCTTATGTATGCATGTCCATCACAATCTCGCACAGTATCACAATCTGAACCGATCAGGAAGATACATCATGCATCAGGGCCTAGCTCCCCATCTGTGCCCCAGATTCAGCTCAGCTATCCAGACGGGCTGCACAATGCATAAAAATAACATTTTAGTAACATTCTAAGTTATGAAAGACAACTGGAGAACTTACAAAGCTGCTAATAAACATTGTCTAAGTGTGTGCCTGCATGCACTTCTGTGATGAGCAAGCGAGAGACCTGTAGCTTCAGGTTAATCCTTTCCTTCTAAATGAGCAGAAAAGTGATGGTGGGAAATGAGGAAATGTGACAGAGAAAAGACAAGACTTTTAGAGACAGGGGGATGAGAGAAAAGGCGACATTTCAAGTAAATGGCATCCAAAACCCACTCCAATTATCTTTGGCAGCCATGCCAGTGAGGCTGACTTAATTAAAGAGAGAGAGAGAGAGAGAGAGAGAGAGAGAGAGAGAGAGAGAGAGAGAGAGAGAGAGAGAGAGAGAGAGAGAGAAGAGAGCAAAGGAGGGGAAGGCATAAGGAGAGTAAAAGAGAGATGGAAAGAGAGAGAGAGAGAGAGAGAGAGAGAGAGAGAGAGAGAGAGAGAGAGAGAGAGAGAGAGAGAGAGAGAGAGTGATTGAGGGGACAAACTCATGCGTATCAGGACTGCACACAAAGACGAAACGTCCACCAATCTCGTCTTTTCAATTCCACCTCAAAGGCAGTCGGAGAAATAATAACGATTATAATAAAATAGCGGAGACGGGGGCCATTTTTCATGAGCAGCGTAATTGTGCAAGTTATAGCCATTGTTTCTCTCGCTTTGTTATCATTCAGATAGGACAGAAACACCTATAATAGAGAATGGAAATGATTTGATTCCACGTTAAATCCCCAATAATCCTCTTGTGCCTTTTCCCTGTCTGCCTCCAACGTTGACCTTTTCTGCAGGAAGCCTGTTGCCATGGAAACCAACCCCCCCCACACACACACATGTGCACACACACATGTGCACACACACACACACACACACACCCCAAATTGTTGTGTAGTGAAATACATGCATGCATTCAGCATAACAAAACAAACATACTTCATATATACAAACTTGTGTTGGTAGTTTGGACCTTCAACTTTCGCTTAACACTAATTGCTTTTCAGGCATTAGGTGCTCGAGGAAAGTCTATCTGGAAGAAAGTTCATTTTTAATTAAGCGAATAATAAGGCAATTAAGGAAAAATGGTAAAACTCTGGAGATACGCAAACTTGTTCTTTTGTACTCGTGCTTAAGTTGAAGTGAAAAGTTCACAGTAGTCATTAGTGTAACTAACCGGCTAATTAATTTCATTCTTAACACAACATGTAGTAAGACTCCCCATAAAGTAATATCTAAGCGCATAATATTAAAAGTTCACATTTGTCGCCTTGAACAGCAACATTTTTTTCCCCTCCTAACATCATTATCTTGTTCTTTAACTTGCCATTTACAAGAACAAAATGTCCAACTCGTTTTGTATTCAATTCAATTATTTTTTACTTAACAATGAACATTGTTTCAAAGCAGATTTACATAGTTAATGCGGTTATAAAGTTGTATAACTACTTCTACTATTACTACGATGATGATGATTAGGATGATTATTAATATTATTATTATTATTATGACATCTAATATATATTCATATTGTCAAGGTTTTATATCATTCATAACCAATAATCTATGGTATGCATTAAAAAAACACTATTCATCATATAAAATAATCGCACTTGTCCTGCCATAGAACTATAACTGTTACTATTATGCAGGGGTTTTTTTTCCTTACCCAGTATTTTAATGAGGCTTCATTTGTCCTTTATCACCTGCAGGAGGACATCTGTTCTGCTCTCCAGTAATAACCGCACAGGTTGTACTAGGTGAAACTAGTTCATATTCAAATTAGTCGATGTTAAAAGCATAAAATGGATTTGCTTCGGTTCTGACATTTTAACAACTATCAACGCTAACAGTTCTACTATTAATGCTATGTCCATTGTTGTTAATGTGTGGTGCCACTCAAAAAAAGAGAAATTGTCAATTCCTGATGATCTAAAGGTCCTCAATATAGTGCTCTTTCCTAGGTTTTGCTAATGTGCAGTTGATTGCATCTCTTAAGGAGACACAATAAACAATTTTAGCACTGATGAATGAGCAGTGATAGATGCTAATCCGGCCTATACAGTGATTTAAGTGGCTGTGATTTTTATTTTAATCTTACAAGACTGATTACAAGAGTACTAAAGTCATTTTGTTGCAAGACTTCTGACATGCCTTAAATTTTTTTTACTAGAAAGTCCATCAAAAAGTAGTGGTGTCAGGATCATCCAGCGGACTGCTAATACCCCCCTGGATTAGTGGTCTGTGTGTCTATTCTCTACATATGCCATGGCAATAACATGATAAATAAAATCTTAATATAATATAATATAAAATAATTTGTATCTTTATCTTTCGGATTTTTAAAGGAAATTGTCATGGCTTACTGTAAATGTTTTTGTTCTGGAAAGTGTGAGTAAGCATTGGAGAGTTGGACTGGAATATGAAGCGTTTAAGAGTATATAAATAAGAATGTGAGGCTATCGGTTTATAAGAGATGGTGATATTCCAAGACAAATTTTCTGAATAAATTGCTTTGTCTAAAAAGGTTTTACTTAAGCCATCTAGAACATTTTAAGCGTAGCCATGTAGCCATAAAACGTTATATAAGAGATCGTGTGGGTACACCATGTTTACATTATATAATTAAACATTAATGGCTTTCTGTCCAGAAATCTTATTTGCCCTAACACGTTTTAATAGTTTATGGGGCAAACTGGGTTTGTTCTCGAAAAGTTTTTAAAAAACCTGTCCTGGCTAAAGATCTGTTACTTCTAAAACGGCATAAGCCTGACTGTCTTTTGCCAGCAGGATAAACTGTCACCAGACAAATCTTAGAACATGATCTTACATGGCCAAACTCACCACATATCTCAAGGTGGGTGAATTTCAGTCTGCTCCCCAGCTTGCTCTTTCTACTTGGCAGGCTTATCTGGAATACGGAGTATTCAATATGTCTTTGACTGGTATATTCAGAGCATTTGAATAGTGCCTTGAATTCCTTGCAATATGTTTAGTAGAGTCTCTGCATCTGAAGAAGATATGATTTTGAAGTGATTTGCACTGCTCTAGTGAGCTACCTCTAAAAGTCCCACACTTTTTAAGAGGATGAGGTTTGCAATGGATAGAACTATTCCAATCTGGACTTTCAGTTAGTTTCTATGACTGTTTGGACTGCCGGTCTAATGTTCGAGATGACACCTCTGTTTGATGTACAGTTACAGATGTCTATCTGCTGGATTTGCTAGGTTTAGCTCTTAAAGCTTGATTTGCAGAGATGGAGAATGAGAAGCTAGTGTTCATATTCCTTGTTTTCGCTTGACCTTTTAGGAACTGTGGTTAAAAAAGCTAATTGTGGGAATACCACCTTATAATCCTCCTTGTATTTGGACCCTGAACTATTGATTTGTCCTGGAGGCTTGTGGTCAATGTCTTCAATATTGGGTTAACCCCAAGTGGAGTGTCGAGATAAGCAAGGCCACACATCAGCTTTAGCACGTTCAAGTTCAAGAAGGATTTCTCCTAACTCTCTCAATTTGTGGTTGTCATTATTTAAGAGTTTTGAAAAATTCTCAATTTTCTTGAGAAGTGCATTTCCAATCACTTCAGGTGCTCCATAGCACTCTTCTAAGCGCTACCAATCCATTCTGATTGCTGCAGTTGCATTGAGAACATGCACAGATCTTATTTTATTTATAGTTTGCTATTTCTCCTAACCATATATATATATATATATATATATATATATATATATATATATATATATATATATATATATATATATATATATATATATATATATATATATATATATTAGGGAATATATTTGCATATGTGAACAATTTGCATCCAATTCAGTTTTATATATATATATATATGCTTTGCACACTCTTGGCATTCTCTTGATGAGCTTCAAGAGGTAGTCACCTGAAATGGTCTTCCAACAGTCTTGAAGGAGTTCCCCGAGAGATGCTTGGCACTTGTTGGCCCTTTTGCCTTCACTCTGCGGTCCAGCTCACCCCTAAACCATCTCGATTGGGTTCACGTCCGACTGTGGAGGCCAGGTCATCTGGCGCAGCAGCCCATCACTCTCCTTCAATTAGCCCTTGATGCCTTCAGTGTGACTCTACAATTTTCATAGTCATGAAAATAAAGAAAACTCTTTGAATGAGAAGGTGTGTCCAAACTTTTGGTCTGTACTGTACATTTATTTTTATTATTATTTTTTTTTTATAAAAAAAATAATAACCAATGAAAAAGTTACACCCTGGGACTTTATTTCAAAATGTTTACTTCTGGAGCAGTCATGTGAGGGCAGAATAGTAAAAAGTCAACACATAAGTGGGCTAGGCTAACACGGTTACTGTATGAACAGCACATTATCGTGCCAAGAGCATTCTTCTTTTGACTGAAGATAAGGAGCAACTCACAATGAAACAACAGCTAACTGTGGAACAGGAGCACATCTGGCAATCTGCCAACTCTCTTCAGTAGATCGAAACAAGATCTCCATCCTCCAGATCATCATCATCAAAAAGGTCCAGCACAAGCTCAGCAGCTATGAGAACCAGAGCTAATGCAATCAGTCAATATTGCTCCTGTGATGCGAGTATAACAGCATTCAGGAGCATTTTACACAAAACTCCCATTTAATGTTAAGCCATTAGAAACCATTATTAACTCATCAATACCCTCAGTTACAGCTAGTTCACAATGTTCACAATGCCGCACTTGTGCCTAATAAATAAAGGATAGTGAGTTTTTCCAGACCAAAGGACTGGTCCTTAAAAGAAGAAAGCATAATATGAGAATGATGTCAAACAAAACAGCTTTCCATTTTGGCATTCTTCCTATTATGTTCCAGAAAAAACATGTAGCAGCAGATCTTACTAAATTTCCTATCAACTTAATAACCTAATCATATAATTGGGCAGTTCCGGTCTACTAAGATTTGATGACTGCCCAGAGAAACCACGATAAATGGACGCCACCCCAAAAATGCTATCTTATGTATATAGTATTGTACTGTATTAATATTTTACCTAATTTTATAATTAATAATTATATTTTTATGAATAAATGTTATTATTTCAAACAATTGGTCTATCGTGCTATCTGCGAGAGACCGAAAAAATCAGCGAAACAAATTATATATATATATATATATATATATATATATATATATATATATATATATATATATATATATATATATAATCATTCATTACGATGCAATGGAAAACATATGATGCTATGCAACTCAATATGGTACAGGTAGTTTCTCAAGCACCTGGAGACCTGGATGCGAAGCTTTATATCTCACTAGAGAATTATCCAGCAGTAGTGAGTAGTTCAGCAGAAGTGGCATCTACAAAAAATTATATATATGTAACCCGCGTGGTGTTATAGGCTAGCTTTACTGTTCTTACGGCATGTTTGTGGGTTCTTGACTTTGTTCTGCTAATCGATTTTTTTACGAATAAAGTTAGGACACCAACAACTAACTCAGGAGATCACTTGGTTTATGGAACATCAGAAGTTGAAACCCATATATTAGCCACAGCAGATTAAAAAGCAGACTGTTTACTCTGTAGTATCTTCTCGCTGTATTATCTCCAGATTTTATTTATAGTTGTAGTACATAATTTATTGGATGAAACAAAACACATAGTATTTTTTTATTGTTTGAGTGATTTAGTAAACAAAACAAAACTCTTTACAAGTTATCACTTTTACTTTTCTGTTAGCACTACGTGCCTCGCGTAATGTAATTTTTAAAAGTTAAACCTCAAGTGTATATATAAGATGTATCAAGGCAAGCAGGAGGCATCTGGCTGCAAAGGCCCCTCCAGACGGAGTGTGGGAGGCAGATCCATAATTCAGCTATAACGTGCGATTACGAAAATAAACACTTTCACGACATGACAATGGCCATCTCAGCTATACTTACAAAACAGGACTTACATACTTACAAAACTCTATAGTTCAAAGTAGTGTAAACTATATGCACCATGGAAGATCAACTAAGCAAAAAATCATAAATAAATATAATAAAATCACGAGGCAAACACTATAGTGCATAGCATTTTGCCGATACATGCCAACAGCTCCAATTAAGGTCACATCATACACGGAGATGGGAAGTACGTGGTCTCTGTGACTGTGTCGGTGCCAGATGGGCTGGTTTGAGTATTTAAGAAAATGCTAATCTCCTGGGGTTTCGGTTCAGAGCGATCTCTACACTTACACCAGAATGGTGTGAAAAACAAAAAACATCCTGGGAGCAGCAGGTCTGTGGGTGGAAATGCCTTGTTGATGAGAGAGGTCAGTGGATAATGGTTAAACAGGTTTGAGCTGACAGGAAAGCTAACTCCAATAACCATTCTTTTGGACTGTGTAGTGCAGAGAAGATTCTAAGAATTCACAAAATGTCGGATGGGCTATAACTGCAGAAAACACATCAGGTTCCACTCCTGTCAGCCAAGACCAGGAACCTGAGGCACAGACTCAGGGAGAGTGGAAAAAAGTAAAAAAAAAAAAAAAAAGTTACCTTTTTGTTTTTCCAACTGATTTTCCCTTTATATTTGCATTTGGATTTTTACATCTACCCACATCATATACACCTGATTCTAAGATTTACCAAATGGCTTGCCTGCCTGACAAAGATATAACAAGGAGACTGTAAACAAATCGGGTATAATGTAAGGGATTGTTAAAACAAAGAATAAATTAAAATGAGCAGTGTCAACCATGGGAATATTTAGGGAGGACATATTTGGTTAATATTAGACAGCAGTAAAATTTAATACTTTAAAACCTTAAAAAAATTTAAGAATTATGCTTTCTTACATACTTTCGGCTAGTAGTTTATAATTGTTAAATTTGTTTCTACTTAAGATTAACAAGGAACATAATGTGAAACAAAAGCAAATTTTGTTTCATTGTCAAAACCCATGAGCAGAAATGAGTTTGAAAGCGGACTAAGAGAGGCTTACACTGAGCAGATGTGTCTGTTGAGCAGAGCCGAGGCCCATACTGAGCGCTTTGGGCCAAAAGCACTGAGGGTCTGGGCTGGAGCCGAGAGATAAGACGGCCTCCAGAGGCCTAAGTGCTGAAAAAGAGAGAGAGAGAGAGAGAGAGAGAGAGAGAGAGAGAGAGAGAGAGAGAGAGAGAGAGAGAGAGAGAGAGAGAGAGAGAGAGAGAGAGAGAGAGAGAGAGAGAGAGAAGAGAGAGGAGGTGCAAAACAGACAGACAGAACTGCCTGAAGAGTCTGTGAGCCCATATACAAGTTTTCTCTTTCTTTCTTTCTTTCTTTCGTTCTTTCTTTCTTTTTTCTTTCTTTCTTTCTTTCTTTCTTTCTTTCTTTCTTTCTTTCTTTCTTTCTTTCTTTCTTTCTTTCTTTCTTTCTTTCTGTTTCTCTCTTACTCTAGGTGTCTGCCTATTTCTTTCTTTTTCTCTGCACTGCTTCTTACTTCAATTTTAATATACACCCTCTCTCAACCATTTCTAAGCCTTACTTGAAATTTCCAATATTCCTTCTGCCCTCATCTATCCCCATCTCTCATTTATTTAGGACTGTCTCCATTCCCTTTCCATACTACGCTGTTTGCATGCTGTTTGCTGTGTGCGTGTGGGCATGCATGCGTGTGTGTGTGTGTGTGTGTGTGTGTGTGTGTGTGTGTGTGTGTGTGTGTGTGTGTGTGTGTGTGTGTGTGTGTGTGTGAGTGTAACATTCCACTCTATTGAGATCAGACTGTAGTGTTTGACTCTTAGGGGCAAGATTGTTTGTGCCGTGCGGGCCTAAAGCCAGTTGCCACGGAGACCGCCATACCAAGGGTCTGACCCTGGAGGACCATGGCTCTCTTCCTCAGCAGGAGATACTGGCAGCTGCAGCACAGCTGCTCAGACACATGCACACACACACACACACACACACACACACACACACACACACACACACACACACACACACACACACACACACACACACACACACACACAGATTACACTGTCCAAAAGTCCAATCTGAGCAAACCTTGTGGTTCATAGCTCAATGAACCAAAATCAAATGACTCAGGTATATCCTCATACTCATGCACTGATACATCACAGGCTTTATTTAAACTCTGGTTAATAGTATAAACAACTAGAATTGAAGTTGGTGAACACTGTCTTATTTTGCTTATATTAAAAGATCTTTGCACGCTTTTAAGATATTGCCTTATCACCAATATGTACGTAAACCATACATTTACATTTACTTTTTTTTTTAGGAAAACATATAGTCCAGGCATTATTTATGTTTGAATTTGCCTAAAATGTCTAGGGATAAATATACATTAGACCTAGCCTTAATTGAATTTACCAGCCAATCAGAATGAGGTATTTTCCTTGGGTTGGGTATAAATTAAAATATATATTTACTGTCTTATTAGATCAGACCACTTGAGCCACCCTCCCAACGTGCATCAATAACCCAGTCACTGGTTCACCCCAGTTCTTTTCTTGGACCACTTTTGATAGATACTGACCACTTACCAGGAACAATAAATATATACGGTATATGTATATATACGCTTAATTAAATTATATATAAAACAATATTTTATAATATCTAATAAAAATAAAATAGAATAAATAAAATGTATGCATATTATATTGATTAAATTGAGTAATCAATTAAATTGGCATAAGTAATTTTATAGTTTACACTTGGTAGACTAAATTTTGGTAATACAGAAATGTATGTAAGTGTGTGTGTGTGCGTGTGTGTGTGTGTGTGTGTGTGTGTGTGTGTGTGTGTGTGTGTGTGTGTGTGTGTGTTTTACAATAAATATTTTATTTTTTAAAGATATGTTCTACTTTACTGTTCTATAATATATATATATATACCATAGAATCAATGGTATTTCACAACAGACTACAAAAAAACCCCACAATATGTTTTCAGTACAAAAGAATTAAGGCAGATATGATAGCACTAAATACAGGCAGGGCCATCACCCTATTCCCCGTGTACACTCACACACTCACACTTGTTGCATTACTGCTGTGACGACTGGAATTGGGCTCAAATGCCAGGCTCTTTAAACCAATCACAAATCCCTCTTCAACACACTCTAACTTGCAATCATTCACTTTCCCATACCCTTGCTAATATACCCCTCCTCTAACTCATTTACTTACTCGCTCATTCACTCTAGTACAGTGCTAAGGGCACTCCACTAGGGCTTCCAATAGATTCTTAAAGTTCCCTTCTGAGCTTAGTTGGTCTCTAAACTCACTAAATGATGAGCTAATACACAGACAACACAGACATACTCGAAAAAACACGCGTGCAGCCTACAACGAAAAGCAATATAAAAATTGAAAAAACAGCCTGTGGTACTCCAAAATATATATTATATTATATTTTCCTCATTTTCATCCATTTCTCATATCTTTACAAAAAAATACCCTTTAAAAAATGCAGTACACTGACACTAGAGTGAGCGATCTTTTTACAATCACACTCAGGACTAAAGCCACATACTGAGGTTTGAAATGAAAGCTCCAAGTCGCTTATATAATCTTACTGGAGATTTCCCTTCCCCTCACCTCTGGTGTAACATGATTATATGGTGAAACTCTGACTGAAAGCAGTTTAACAGCTTGCTCTCTATACTGTTCAATACACTCATTGGGGGGGTAAGTGGGGCTTACTTTTATTTCATGTGTCTGGTAGCATTGAGCGTGTTGTGCATTTACTGATCTTTAGATTGGAGGTAGCTGGGAGCGGTCAGGGTTAAATAGTTCCATCATTTGGTGCTATTTCTCTGTCATGTTATTGGTTTGCTCTCCTAATTAGAACTTGAAATAAATGTATTAAGTTAATTTGTTTATTTTTAAAAAATTTTTACACAATAAGCAAAGGCTTATGGGGCAATACTCTTTTTTTATTGAATTTCAATAAATGAGAATAAAATAAATGAAATCTATAAATGTTGGTATAATCTGTGAAAACCTCATATTTTTCTTTATGACCTGTCTCCATGACTGGCAGATTATCTGCTACAGAAGCCCTGATGTTTTGAAGACTATTTTTTTCTTCATACCCTGATCAGTTGTTCTACAGTATTTCTCAGGCACTTGGTTCAATATGCGGAAATACTTTGCTAAGTCCACATCCAGGCCACAGTCTTCCAGCTGATGACCCAGGATCTAGGGTGATCATTCGCTCTGGTTGGGAGGAAAGAGCTTTAGGTCCTGCCATGGTGCGGTAACCCTCGATCTACTTTATTGTAAAAGCGTCAAGTAGATACAAACACAATCATGCTTGATCCAGAGGTTGTCTCAGTGGAAATATATAGTATGGCACCCTTTAAAACCTGAAGCGTTCATAAGATTATCAGTCTGCTCTTACTGAGAATAACAGCAGTTAAAATAGGCACTCTGCTACTCCCTCACCCATGTAAGGTTATTTGCCTCACAAGTCTGTAGAGCTGTTGTAAAGCTCACTAGTGGTTCTCTCTTTTTCTTCCTCCTCGATTCACAGAGAGATGTGATTCGATTAATTGAATAAACTCTGAAATATTCTTCTAGTACCGACAGTGCACTGAGCGATCAGTATAATTTTTCCTTTACATGCATATCTGCTAAAGTGAAAAGTGCAGAATAGTTTATCATATGCATAAGACCACTGAACCTTCTTAAATTGTCATAATGAAACGGAATTTAAATGAAGTAGAAATAATTAGCCCAAGTCCCTTTTGCTTCTGGTTATTTGGTCATTTCTCACTCGCTGCATGTACCAGTGCACTTCAGTCCTGAAATCACCAGTACATTCACTGCTGCACTGCTATGATTAGTGATTACATAGAGTACACATTAGCTTGGCTGCCAAGTCCTGCATAAAACCTGAACCTTTTCTTGAGCATTGCTTTGGCACTTCATACCTTCCATGTGTTTATATTCATTTATTATTCTGAATATGTTAAACATTTTTCTTCCTGATAAAATTCAAACATAATTCCTTGTAATGCCTCGGAGATGATTCGGTCTATTTCATTTGAGCTCTTGAGTTTTATCTCACTTGTACTTTATATTTGTTCTCTTCCTACTGATAATCCATAACCATTTAACCAGACAAGAATGGGTTTTTCCTTTTTAAATCTCAAGTAAATTTCATCACGTTTCCCTGCAACTGCTTCTCAATGGGCATTTATTTGATTATGAAAAATCTGCTGATGACTGCTTTGCCCTAAACTATGGTTGAAAAATTTACATCTGTTGGATTCCAGATCTCATGATCACAATTGTCCATTAGTCAGACACAGTCATAAAGTGTCCTATAAATATTCCCTACATATGCATCATAGTTGGATGTTTTATATGTGAAGTACTTATATGACAATATTCAGCATTCAATAACCTAATAACATCCACAATGGATTAAAATGTAAATCTCAATATTCTGAAACTGATAATAATAATAATAATAATAATAATGAATGGAATTTATATATATATATATATATATATATATATATATATATATATATATATATATATATATATATAATTATATATTAGATTCTTCTCTAGGTGTGTGTGTGTGTGTGTGTGTGTGTGTGTGTGTGTGTGTGTGTGTGTGTGTGTGTGCATTATTGCCCATGTGTTAACAACAGGGGCTGCACATTTGTTTCCTTTTCAGCCTGTAAAAAAGCAGCGGTGGCCGTGGCAGCAGCAGAGGCAGCCTATCAAGCTCTCCCTGCTTCTTCTCCTCCATCTGTTCTGTTTTTCCTCCACCTCTCCTTTCTGATGAGCCGGGTCCTCAGTCCCCCCAATAAAATCCCATTAGCTCTTAATGAAGTCGAGCTCGCTGCCTCGTGCCTTCACCTCATTTAGCACAATTGTCTGGCGGCCATTAGCGCCGAGGCAATTACAGCCGAACGGTGAGAGTAATTGGAAATGCCGACAGGGACCCCGGGAAAATGGGAATAAATAATACCAAAAAAAATATTAAAACTAATAAGCTTCCATCGAGATGTGGGGGGGGGGACTTGCGGGGACACTGAAGCTAAATCAACATAATTTTAATCGGGCCTGGTGAGGTAGAGACATAAAGGTGAGGACCTGGTAGGCATGATGATGATAATGATGATAATGATGATGATGATGGTGATGAGGGTGAGGATAGTATTGGCTGAGGTTAAAATGAAACAATGAATAAAACGGTGCAGAGAGCACACCTATATACCTTTCCAAAAAAAACATATTAGTACACCGTTTCATAAAGTATACATTGATTTCTCTTTAAAAGAGTTGATTAGTATTGAAATGGATATGGCGCACAGGCTCAGAATATAGCGGCCGTCTTCTCTGCTGTGTGAAAGAAATACTGGCAAAACTCAATGCAAAAGAAACCTTTTTAAAGCAATGGGGCTGAATAGCTGGTCCCGAATGGTATTCAGTGTTGTGTGTATACTCTAATAGTGCCAGATGCCAGGGCATCTCACTGGACACCTCACCCCTCCCAGTGCGAGGCAACAGGTGGCAGAAACCTGATCAGAGAGGGCAGAATCAGAGGGCACCTTTCACAAGAGACGGCAAAATGCCCAACAGGCAGGGTACTGCCAAGGTGTGTGTGTGCATGTGTGAGTGTGTGTGTGAATACTGGGGAGCAGGGATTAGTAGTGGTTATTTATGTGTATGTCTGAGAAAAAGAGAAAAAAAGGAAAGATGCAGGAAAAGCAGCTTGGCACGAGTTACCCTAAGTCCAAATGGAAAACAGAAGGTGGAGTCCCACAATAAGAGAGTCTCAAGGGGCATCCATAATAGCAGCCCAGTGCCTGCCGTCAACAATACTTTTTTAAGGCCTCTTATTTGGCAGGCTTAATGGCGCGGACCCACCCTGCATCACTTCCCCACACAACACGACACACATGGAGCTCGACTACACCCGTACATATATATACACCTATATAAATGACAATATGGTCTCTTCAGAAAGTGATTGCTATCTCGGTTCTCCACAAACCTGAATAAAAGCAGTCCAAATTTTCCAAAACCTTGGTTGCATTATTCTGATAGAATTTGATGTTTATCATGCAAAACTAGCAATTCAAGTTTATTTCTATTTGCGCTTTTCACAATGTACATTGTTTTAAAGCAGCTTCACAGAATTTAAGAATTATAGAACAAAAGTTTATATAGTTTAAATAATAGTGTATTTATTCCCAGTGAGCAAGCCTAGTGTGACTGTGGCAAGGAAAACTTCCTTAGATGCTATGAGGAAGAGACCTTCAGAGGAACCACACTCAAAAGAGGAACCCATCCTCATTTGGGTGACACCAAGAGTGTGATCATAAAGCATTAAAGCATTATAAACACCAGACAGTGAGAAATATTATGATAGTCGGAGTGTGTGATTATGAGTACTGCCCTTTCTGCAGTCGTGAAATCTGAAAAAAAAAAGATTTTGAATGCAATGTACCTCTCCACATTTCCATACAAACATATTGTTCTCTGCATGCTTTATATGTCCCATCCATCCATCCATCCATCCATCCATCCATCCATCCATCCATCCATCCATCCATCCATCCATTCCTTATGCATAAATTCCTTATGCATCCATCCCTTATGCATCCATTCCTTATGCATTCCTTATGCACTCTAAAACTATTCTCTTTTATACTGTAACATCCAACGACAACAACGAGAAATAAAACTTCGTTTCATAGAAGTCACGGAAAACCTTCAAAAAGTATTAAAGAATAGAAACAGCAGTGACAAATACAACAGTTTAAAGCCTCAGCATGTTATTAAAGCGAGTGACATGGAAACTAGCTCTCTGTTTCCTTCTCCCCATGCCTTCATGATGAAAATGTTTATTTGTCTAAAAAGATCTACAAACAATCACTTCTCCCGACAGGAGCAAGAGATTTCCAGCAAGGGGAGATTTAATTAGCAAAATCTCGTTAGGTTTAACAAAATTAAGCGTAAAACAATCCTCAGCAGGGCGCAGGGCTCGGGGAAAGAGAGGAATCGGGGAGACTGAGGAGAGGTGGAGGGAGGGGTGGCACTGCGAGAGCGATTAGAGCCGAGAGGATATTGAGACAGTCGCTTCTCTGCTGTTGAGGGGGAAATGGCTCCGAACACCCAGCTGCTTTCACACTCAATTAAAGAGCCTTGCCTGTCTTTTACCCCCTCTAAAAAGCAGCGAGTTAACCTTGCTGCATTCTGCCGTCTCACACACACACACACACACACACACACACACACACACACACACACACACACACACACGCACATACACACTTATCCCTCTAACCTCCAACCGCCTCCATCCTTGCCCCCTTTCATCCACAAAACACGCAATTGCATCCTGAGCCGCCGAACCATTAAAGACACCAAATTGTGTTTCTGAACGAATTTGCATTCTATAAGAACGCCTCGTACGAAAGTGCCATTAAAGTGAGGAAATAAACGCTTAAGCAACCCAGCTGGAGTGATTGGAAAAGAAGAGCAAGCACTCAAACTGAAATTTGCTGATCATCTATCAAGGCCCAATTGCCACTAAAACAGCAAGGAATAGCACCGAAATTCTCTAGGAGAGATATTACGATGACAGGATCAGAAATTTATTTTTTAGATGTGATCCAGTGACCTCATGTCAACGGAAAGTCTGTGGCAATCAACTGTCCTGGTAATTATTGACTGTGATGTCAGTCTTCCAGTGCAAACGATTCTACTCTGTACTAAATATGGATCTAAGTGTCACTTTACAGATCATCTTTATGCACTGAATGTCTTTCATAGACCAGATGTAGGGTGTGAAAGAAAGGAAAAAACTTACAGTTATTTTGTCCTCAGCATTAGAGCAGCGAAAATTTCCAGTCAGCTTTGGCTGATAAACACAAGTCCAATTTCTGATAGTCTGCAGAAAAAAGAGAGACAGAGAGCAGAAGAAGCAAATAACAGAATTAATCATCAGCACTGATTACCATTTTTAATAATGTGAAATGATCTTTAGGTCCATGTGGGCAAAAAGTTCTCAATTTTCAAAGTGCATCTGACAGTACATGATGTAAAGCTGAAGATTTTATGTATAATGGGAAAAGTGTGCATGAGTGTTCAATAGGGAATGTGTGTGTATGAGGCAAAGGGGATCACAAAGATGGAGATGGTGCTGGAATGGAGGAATTTCATGTACACCACCCACACACCACCATCCCCCCTTATTTCACAGATTCTAGAAGGTTTGTAGTGGAACCTCCTCGGGTTTCCTCCAGCACTACAAAGAAAACATTTTAGCGCTGCCTAATTCCTCCTGCAGACTCCTGGAGACACTGAGCCTTTAAATGGCCAGCGTGGCCTACCGGCCCTATGTCCACCTTTATATTTCCCCCCTGAGATCTTGCTTGACTTCCTGTTGACGTCAAAAAGAATTAAGGTAAGGAGTGAGCAGCAGCTCCCCCCGGGGGCAGGAGGGGTAATCACTAACCTCGGAGGAAACATTAGCATTCCTGCTGAAGCAGTCACACACATCTGCCCACACAGGCAGCCAGAGACCTGGGCCCCTCCACAAACAACCAGGCCCTTTACATACATCCTCACACACACACACACACACACACACACACACACACACACACACACACACACACACACGTTTAAGTAGATATGCATATGCAAACATACAGGGTATCACACCGAATGGTTGTCAGATGCACATATGTGCACAGACATGTACACATATGCAAACGCCCAGTCTGGTCAAGGTGCCAACCTTGACTCTGCGAAAGCTTGACTCAGAATGTTTATTCTCCAGTGCTCGTTGAAAACCAAGATTTTGCCCACTCGATGGCCAAGACACAGAGTGAGAAGATTACTGGTTGTCCTTTCTAATCATTTCACTGCACTGATGACTACTATTCAGTCTACTATTCAGTTCTTCTATATTCCCAGTACAGCCAGGGAACACAGGATTTTTCCTCTATCTTCACTGCAGTTCAGGAGTGCAAAAACTCTCTCCACTCCCTTTGTGTCTTTCTGCACTGATTCACTCCCTACAGAAATGAAACATTGTTGTTTTGCTAGTGTTTCCAATCAGAGAAAAGAATATAAGGAATAACGGGATGATGTTTCCTTTCAGTGCCAAACTCGTTCTATCACAGTGCATGTTGCTGGTTGTTACACAATGCCTGAGATACCAAATCCAAAAAATCTCTAGTTCAGCCATGGACTAGTGAACATGGTTATTTCCCACAATGCTTTGCCAACAATAGCCCCGAGCTGTTCAAAGGCTGTGACAACAACAGCTGTTGCCAAGGTTTTCAGCTTCCTGTTACCATGACAATGGCAGAAATGATTCATAACGTGCATAACATCTCTGTTCTAATAAAGTCAGTTGCATTGTTATAACGTAATTAGAAATACACGATAAAAAGGCACCTTATAATTCTCCAGGGGAAGATCGAAATGCCTGATTTATTTTTGCCGAACTGCCGATCAGGCTGTCTGGAAGAGGCATTTTTGCTCACTGACTTACATCTTGAATGATTTCCATTGTTAAAACATACAGACACATAAGCATTTCACTACCATCTTCCGAAGAAATCACACATTCTGCACTAATTTTTTTACCACTGCAAGTGCTAGAACTGTCTACTAACCATTTATTAAAAAAAGTTCACCATTCTCAACAACTAAATCAAAATGGTGGAAAAAGCAGAGGAGATCTGTCAAACAACGATTAGAAAAGGTGTCTAACATTTTTAATGCTTCTCAGTTTTAAATGATTTATTAAATCATCTGCAAACGCTAGTTATCTAAACCAGGCTTGGCTCGTTTTGCTCTGTTATTCCAACCAAATGTCCACTGCACTTTCAGATTTGTGAAAAAGTTTTCCGCAGAAAATCTATGTATAGCAGTAACAGTGAAATGGTGGAAAGGGTGGAAATCATTTGCTGGGCCAATAAATACATTTAGTGTCATGTGAAGATGGAAAGAAAGCCACAACAGCTAATGTACAAATTTTTCCTTTCCAATCTGAGACATTATTAATTTATGTAATACATATTAGAGCATTACACAAATCCAACACTGCAAGCCACACCCACAATTCTATATTTTTATTTGTATTTTATTTTTTGTGTGTGAGGTGGTGAATATTGCTAAACCTCATCAACACATTCATTTTTAGCTTAAATTTACCCTTTGCTAAACCAATACTAATGTATACAAATAATGTGGTTTAAAAGCAAATAATAATTCAATATTAGAAAGTAAATAATTATTGATTCATAAACATTGTATGTACATGTACACTGTCAATGTACATTTTTGTAAAAAAACAAAACAAAAAAAAAACATGATTTACTCATTAATTAATTACTTTTTTGACCTTAGAACCACAGGTCTAAAAATCCAAAGCCTGCACCAAAGCTTTCTCTTCTGTCCTAAAAGAATGTTTCTAAAGCTAGACTGGAGTTAAAAATCAAAAGCAGTTAAAAATTCTTTCTAATTAATTTACTGCCTACTGTTGAATAATATATTAAGCAATTTTAAAGCATTCTTTAATTAGTAAGCAATGTAGGACTTGCCCATTAATAGTTAATTACTGAACCTTAAATTAAAGCATTACAGAACATCCCTATCTAACAGGGAAATTAAGTGGGATAGGGTCTAAAACTATTGCGATGCTAACTATTAAAAAGTGTTATTACTATATTTATTGATGTATAATATCAATACTTAGATGCTAGCAGTGAATATAATATCAAACACATGCTCTATAAGCGCCGTTCCAATAGCCCTTGTGGTCATGAGTTAAGTGAGGCACAAGCCAGACAATTTAAGGAAAGGAAGGCAGAATTTCTTGGATTTAGAGAGGGATTTCAAGCACAATAGCAGGTATTCCCACTAGTGTAATGGGATCTGATTTGGCGTCATGAAGAGCTTAAACTTTGCATTAAACCAGGAGGGCAGCTGACACATGCAGCTGTAGTAGACACAACACAAGGCACACAAACCAAAACACACACACAGTGTGCCTGTAGCAGTACAAGCAAACCGTATTTTATCGGTATACTCTCTCCGGACAAAGCTTTATTCTGTTATTCGATATAGCTACATAAATCCTTGATAGTTTTGTCCAGTGATATCAACCTTAGAAACCCAAATCCGAACTAAGAAAAGTATTTTACAGCTGAAATTTATCTCAAAACAAAGCAACAAGGCTTTAAACTCAAACTGCTGTCTAAAAATCTTAAATATTGTAACAACAAAAATTGAACAGTGAATGACTGTAAGAAAGTTCTGATTACAGATCAGTTACAGATGCATACAAATTTGACATATTTCACTAAATGAATAACTTATCTAAAATATAGAAAAGTAGAGAAGGTGTTAGCAGATTGCATCACACCTACAGGCAAACATGGAAGTGAAAGATTAATGGTTTGGGTTGGTTAGAGCAACCAACATTGCTACCATTCCATATATTAATGTCATACAATTTTATCTGGAATGCAGCTAATTCGGACCAACTTCGCCATACAACAAGAAACCGACCCCAATATATTTATACATCCAAGTTTTGCAAGTGTTATTTAGAAAGAAAACAGTTGGTTGGAGTGTTATCATGAAATGGTCTGTTTAGTCATTACACCTAAATCCTATTAAACTACCCTGGGATGAACTGGATCACAATTCCAGAATAGAATATACAACTAGTAAAGGACGGTTTACAAGAAGCATGACTAAATATTTCAGGTGAATGTTTAGAGAAACTAACTGTCTGGATGCAAAGAGTGTGTAAAGCTGTTATTCATGCTAAGATAGATGTTTTATTGAAAATAAAGTTAAACTTCTTCTTCTTCTTCTTTCGGCTGCTCCCATTAGGGGTCGCCACAGCGGATCATCCGTCTCCATACCACCCTGTCCTCTACATCTGCCTCTTTCACACCAACTACCTGCATGTCTTCCCTCACCACATCCATGAACCTCCTCCTTGGCCTTCCTCTTTTCCTCCTACCTGGTGGCTCCATCCTCAGCATTCTTCTACCAATATAATTTATGTCCCTCCTCTGCACATGTCCAAACCATCTCAATCTCGCCTCCCTCACCTTGTCACCAAAAATTATTATTATTTTATTTTTTTGTAGCATATCTGTACATTGATATATTCGTTAGGTCAAAGTAGAAGTTGTTGCATAAAGCAAAGTGGAACATGCACCTGTCTTTTGAAAAATATAAAAGTATAGGTGTTTCCAAACTATTAGCAGGTACTGTCAAAAGTTTTATATACTGTATAGCACCTATATATAAGAACAACATATTGCAGTATATGCATGTTATTATATAGAACTTAGTTAACTGTTTTCATTTGAAAGTTAGCCAAGAAGTGATGGCTCATTTCTGAAGCTAGTTGAGACAAAGCCAAAGATTGTAAAACTTGGGAGTGGTAGCTCAGTGGATAAGGCGATGGGTTACTGATCGGCAAGTTCAAGCCATCGTATCACCAAGCTGCCACTCTTGGGCCCTTGACCAAGGCCCTTAACCTTCTGTGCTCCAGGGCACTGTATCGTGGCTAACCCCAGGTTCCGAGCAAGCTGGAAAAGCAAGGGAAATAATTTTACTGTGCTGTAATGTATATTTGACAAATAAAGGCTATTCTCAAAACTGTAATCAAGAATAATTTGAAGGATCTGAAATATAAAACACTCCTGGTTAATAATACATACATTTATAAATAAAAATTAATTAAATTTTTATTTTTTTTTTAAGACTTCCTATGAAATGTCACTTAAATAGCTTAGCTATTAATAGTGCTTAGCTTTAGCCCTGCAAAATTATTTGGAGAAATAGTTATCATTGTCAGCATCGCCAGAAGCTGATAAATGTGTAAAACTCTAGCTGCTATTTCCTAGGTTACAGCATAGACTAATCTCTTGGCCAGTACAAACAAGAGATGGGGTGTCCGCTTCCTTTGTGCCAAACCTAATGTGACTAAAACAGGAAGCAGTAAAGCCCATCTCTCTCGTGTATGTAATCCCCAGCAGAGAGCTCATATGCTCTTTTACTTCCCCAGGCAGAGGAGCTTTCTGGCCCTGGCCCAGTCCCCCCAATCCCTGCTGCTTACCCAGCTTCCTGTCCTGGGACTAAAGGAATGAGAGCAGCCATGTAGGAGAGAAATGACCTCCTGAGCTTTCAATAGGTTCACCCTTATTCCCCCCACGCACTCTAAATCTGACAGATTATACACATAGAAACGTATGCATACACATATCGTGAAAACTATGGTATGCGCAGGTATGTGCAGAAAGGCAGTATGTGACATAACATAAACACACAAACTCATGCCAAATACACATAAAAACTGTGCAAAGACTGCTTTCCTTCAAATTTACAGTTTAACTGTTTTAAACTTCTCTATTTAAGATTTTTAATTTAAATGCATTTCTATATTTAATGGTATTTCAAGGTTTGTTTGCATTTACATACTTACCTTAATGTTTTGTAATTATTTTCTATATATACACACATCATATACATATGATGAAATCTCAACTCAATGTAAAAATGGACCATCTTAAACCAGTCATCAGGCAGGATGGTTCTTCTAAACCCTCTCCAACCACCAGCCCCATTCCACTGACATTCACTATATATATTCTCAACATAGGATATAAGAAAAACACAACATCTGCATGGCAATCTTTTAATTAACCATTATTC